>NC_137289.1:122215000-122235000 GCF_054371585.1 Giraffa tippelskirchi | reverse complement strand
GTCTGTGTGTGTGTGTCTGTCTGTGTGTGTGTCTGTGTGTGTGTCTGTGTGCGTGTGTCTGTGTGTGTGTCAGAGTGTGTGTCTGTTTGTGTGTATGTGTGTGTGTCTGTGTGTGTGTCTGTGTGTGTCTGTCTGTGTGTCTGTGTCTGTGTGTGTGTCTGTCTGTGTGTGTCTGTCTGTGTGTGTGTCTGTGTGTGTGTCTGTTTGTGTTTCTGTCTCTGTGTGTCTGTCTGTGTGTGTGTCTGTGTGTGTGTCTTTGTGTGTGTCTGTGTGTGTGTCTGTGTGTGTGTGTGTCTGTCTGTGTGTCTGTGTCTGTGTGTGTGTCTGTCTGTGTGTGTGTCTGTGTGTGTGTCTTTGTGCGTGTGTCTGTGTATGTGTCTGTGTGCGTGTGTCTGTGTGTGTGTGTGTCTGTGTGCGTGTGTCTGTGTGTGTGTCTATGTGTGTGTCTGTCTGTGTGTGTGTGTCTGTCACTGTGTGTGTGTCTGTGTGTGTGTGTCTGTGTGTGTGTCTGTGTGCATGTGTCTGTGTGTGTGTCTGTGTGTGTGTGTCTGTGTGTGTTTCTCTGTGTTTGTGTCTGTGTGTGTCTGTCGGTGTGTGTGTGTGTCTGTGTGTGTGTCTGTCTGTGTATGTCTGTCTGTGTGTGTGTCTGTGTGTGTCTGTCTGTCTGTGTGTGTGTATCTGTCTGTGTGTGTGTGTCTGTCTGTGTGTCTGTGTCTGTGTGTGTGTCTGTCTGTGTGTGTGTCTGTGTGTGTGTCTGTGTGCGTGTCTGTGTGTGTCTGTCTGTGTGTGTGTCTGTGTGTGTGTCTTTGTGCGTGTGTCTGTGTATGTGTCTGTGTGCGTGTGTCTGTGTGTGTGTCTGTGTCCGTGTGTCTGTGTGTGTCTGTCTGTGTGCGTGTGTCTGTGTGTGTGTCGAGGTGTGTTTTTCTCTCTGTGTGCGTGTGTCTGTGTGTGCGTGTCTGTGTGTGTGTGTCTGTGTGTGTGTCTGTGTGCATGTGTCTGTGTGTGTGTCTGTGTGTGTGTGTCTGTGTGTGTGTCTGTGTGTGTCTGTCTGTCTGTGTGTGTGTATCTCTCTGGGTGTGTGTATCTGTGTCAGTGAGTGTGTCTCTGTGCATGTCTCTGTGTGTGTTTCTGTGTGTGTGTCTGCGTGTGTGTCTGTCTGTGTGTGTGTGTTTGTCACTGTGTGTGTGCCTGTGTGTGTGTCTGTGTGTGTGTCTGCGTGTGTGTGTCTGTGTGTGTGTCTGTGTGTGTGTCTTTTTTGTGTGTGTCTGTGTGTGTGTCTGTGTGTCTGTGTGTGTGTGTCCGTCTGTGTGTGTGTCTGTGTGTGTGTCTGTGTGCCTGTGTCTGTGTGTGTGTCTGTGTGTGTGTCTGTGTGTCTGTGTGTGTGTGTCCGTCTGTGTGTGTGTCTGTGTGTGTGTCTGTGTGCGTCTCTGTGTGTGTGTCTTTGTGTGTGTTTGTGTGTGTGTGTCTGTGTGTGTGTCTGTGTGCGTGTGTCTGTGTGTGTGTCTGTCTGTGTAGGTCTGTCTGTGTGTGTGTCTGCGTGTGTGTCTGCGTGTGTGTCTGTCTGTGTGTGTGTGTTTGTCACTGTGTGTGTGCCTGTGTGTGTGTCTGTGTGTGTGTCTGCGTGTGTGTGTCTGTGTGTGTGTCTGTGTGTGTGTCTTTTTTGTGTGTGTCTGTGTGTGTGTCTGTGTGTGTGTCTGTGTGTCTGTGTGTGTGTGTCCGTCTGTGTGTGTGTCTGTGTGTGTGTCTGTGTGCCTGTGTCTGTGTGTGTGTCTGTGTGCGTCTCTGTGTGTGTGTCTTTGTGTGTGTCTGTGTGTGTGTGTCTGTGTGTGTGTCTGTGTGCGTCTGTCTGTGTGTGTGTCTGTCTGTGTAGGTCTGTCTGTGTGTGTGTCTGTGTGTGTCTGTCGGTCTGTGTGTGTGTATCTGTATGTGTGTGTGTCTGTGTGTGTGTCTGTCTGTGTGCATGTGTCTGTCTCTGTGTATGTGTGTGTGTGTGTGTGTCTGTGTGTGTGTGTCTGTCTGTGTGTGTGTGTCTTTTGTGTCTGTGACTGTGTCTGTTTGTGTGTGTCTCTCTGTGTGTCTGTGTGCATGTGTCTGTGTGTGTGTCTGTGTGTATGTCTGTGTGTGTGTGTCTGTGTGTGTGTCTGTCTGTGTGTGTGTGTCTGTCTGTGTGTGTGTATCTGTCTGTGTGTGTGTCTGTGTGTGTGTGTCTGTCTGTGTGTGTGTATCTGTGTGTGTGTCTGTCTGTGTGTGTCTGTGTGCGTGTGTCTGTGTGTGTGTGTATCTGTGTGTGTGTCTCTGTCTGGGTGTGTGTATCTGTGTCTGTGTGTGTGTCTGTGTGTGTGTCTGTGTGTGTGTCTGTGTGTCTGTGTGTGTGTCTGTGTGTGTGTCTGTGTGTGTCTGTCTGTGTGTGTGTCTGTGTGTGTGTGTCTGTCTGTGTGTGTGTCTGTGTGTGTGTCTGTGTGTGTGTGTCTGTGTGTGTGTCTGAGTGTGTGTCTGTGTGTGTGTCGGAGTGTGTGTCTGTGTGCATGTGTCTGTGTGTGTGTGTCTGTGTGTGTGTGTCTCTGTGCATGTGTCTGTGGGTGAGTGTCTGTGTGTGTCTGTCGGTGTGTGTGTGTCTGTGTTGTGTCTGTCTGTGTGTGTCTGTCTGTTTGTGTGTCTGTGTGTGTGTCTGTTTGTGTGTCTGTCTGTGTGTGTCTGTCTGTGTGTGTCTGTGTGTGTGTCTGTGTGTGTGTCTGTGTGTGTGTCTTTGTGCGGGTGTCTGTGTATGTGTCTGTGTGCGTGTGTCTGTGTGTCTGTCTGTGTGTGTGTGTGTGTCTGTGTGTGTGTGTCTTTGTGTCTATCTGTGTGCGTTTGTCTGTGTGTTTGTGTGTGTGTGTGTGTGTCTGTGTGCGTGTGTCTGTGTTCGTGTGTCTGTGTGTGTCTGTGTGTGTCTGTGTCTGTGTGTGTGTCTCTGTGTGTGTCTTTGTGCGTGTGTCTGTGTATGTGTCTCTTTGCGTATGTCTGTGTGTGTGTCTGTGTGTGTCTCTGTGTGTGTCTGTCTGTGTGTCTGTGTCTGTGTGCGTGTCTGTCTGTGTGTGTGTCTGTGTGTGTGTCTTTGTGCGTGTGTCTGTGTGTGTGTCTCTGTGTTTGTGTCTGTGTGTGTCTGTCAGTGTGTGTGTGTGTCTGTGTGTGTCTCTGTCTGTGTGTGTCTGTCTGTGTGTGTGTCTGTGTGTGTGTCTGTCTGTGTGTGTGTCTGTGTGTGTGTCTGTGTGCGTGTGTCTGTGTGTGTCTGTGTGTGTGTCTGTGAACGTGTGTCTGTGTGTGTCTGTCTGTGTGTGTGTCTGTGTGTGTCTGTGTGTGTGTCTGTCTGTGTGTGTGTGTCTGTGTGTTTGTCTGTGTGTGTCTGTCTGTGTGTCTGTGTCTGTGTGTCTTTCTGTCTGTGTGTGTGTCTGTGTGTGTGTCTGTGTGTGTGTCTGTGTGTGTGTCTGTGTGTGTGTCTGTCTGTGTGCGTGTGTCTGTGTGTGTGTCTGTGTGTGTGTCTCTGTGTTTGTCTCTGTGTGTGTCTGTCGGGGTGTGTGTGTCTGTGTGTGTGTCTGTCTGTGTATGTCTGTGTGTGTGTCTGTGTGTGTCTGTCGGTGAGTCTGTGTCTGTGTGCGTGTCTGTGAGTGTGTCTGTCTCTGTGTGTGTATCTGTCTGTGTGTGTGACTGTCTGTGTGTGTCTGTGTGTGTGTCTGTTTGTGTGTCTGTCTGTGTGCGTGTCTGTGTCTGTCTGTGTGTGTGTATCTGTGTGTGTGTCTCTGTGTGTGTCTGTCTGTGTGGGTGTGTCTGTCTGTGTGTGTGTCTGTGTGTGTGTCTGTGTGTGTGTCTGTGTGTGTGTATCTGTCTGTGTGTGTGTCTGTGTGTGTGTCTGTCTGTGTGCATGTGTCTGTATGTGTGTCTGTCTGTCTGTGTGTCTGTGTGTGTGTCTGTGTGTGTGTTTGTTTGTCTGTGTGTGTGTCTCTCTGTGTGTGTCTGTGTGTGTCTGTCTGTGTGCATTTGTTTGTGTGTGTGTCTGTCTGTGTGTGTGTCGGTTTGTGTCTGTGAGTGTGTCTGTGTGTGTGTTTGTGTGTCTGTGTGTGTGTCTGTCTGTGTGTCTGTGTCTGTGTGTGTGTCTGTGTGTGTGTCTGTGTCTGTGCATGTGTCTGTGTGTGTGTTTGTGTGTCTCTGTGTGCGTATGTCTGTGTGTCTGTGTCTGTGTGCATGTCTGTGTGTGTGTCTGTCTGTGTGTGTGTATCTGTCTGTGTGTGTGACTGTCTGTGTGTGTCTGTGTGTGTGTCTGTGTGTGTGTCTGTGTGTGTCTCTGTGTGTGTGTCTTTGTGTGTGTCTGTGTGTGTGTGTCTGTCTGTGTGTGTGTCTGTGTGTGTGTCTGTGTGCGTGTGTCTGTGTGTGTCAGAGTGTGTGTCTGTTTGTGTGTATGTGTGTGTGTCTGTGTGTGTGTCTGTGTGTGTCTGTCTGTGTGTCTGTGTCTGTGTGTGTGTCTGTCTGTGTGTGTCTGTCTGTGTGTGTGTCTGTGTGTGTGTCTGTTTGTGTGTCTGTCTCTGTGTGTCTGTCTGTGTGTGTGTCTGTGTGTGTGTCTTTGTGTGTGTCTGTGTGTGTGTCTGTGTGTGTGTGTGTCTGTCTGTGTGTCTGTGTCTGTGTGTGTGTCTGTCTGTGTGTGTGTATGTGTGTGTGTCTTTGTGCGTGTGTCTGTGTATGTGTCTGTGTGCGTGTGTCTGTGTGTGTGTGTGTCTGTGTGCGTGTGTCTGTGTGTGTGTCTATGTGTGTGTCTGTCTGTGTGTGTGTGTCTGTCACTGTGTGTGTGTCTGTGTGTGTGTGTCTGTGTGTGTGTCTGTGTGCATGTGTCTGTGTGTGTGTCTGTGTGTGTGTGTCTGTGTGTGTTTCTCTGTGTTTGTGTCTGTGTGTGTCTGTCGGTGTGTGTGTGTGTCTGTGTGTGTGTCTGTCTGTGTATGTCTGTCTGTGTGTGTGTCTGTGTGTGTCTGTCTGTCTGTGTGTGTGTATCTGTCTGTGTGTGTGTGTCTGTCTGTGTGTCTGTGTCTGTGTGTGTGTCTGTCTGTGTGTGTGTCTGTGTGTGTGTCTGTGTGCGTGTCTGTGTGTGTCTGTCTGTGTGTGTGTCTGTGTGTGTGTCTTTGTGCGTGTGTCTGTGTATGTGTCTGTGTGCGTGTGTCTGTGTGTGTGTCTGTGTCCGTGTGTCTGTGTGTGTCTGTCTGTGTGCGTGTGTCTGTGTGTGTGTCGAGGTGTGTTTTTCTCTCTGTGTGCGTGTGTCTGTGTGTGCGTGTCTGTGTGTGTGTGTGTCTGTGTGTGTGTCTGTGTGCATGTGTCTGTGCGTGTGTCTGTGTGTGTGTTTCTGTGTGTGTGTCTGTGTGTGTCTGTCTGTCTGTGTGTGTGTATCTCTCTGGGTGTGTGTATCTGTGTCAGTGTGTGTGTCTGTGTGCATGTGTCTGTGTGTGTGTCTGTGTGTGTGTCTGTGTTTGTGTCTGTGTGTGTTTCTGTGTGTGTGTCTGTGTGTGTGCGTCTGTGTGTTTGTGTCTCTGTGTGTGTCTGTGTGTGTGTGTCTGTGTGTGTGTCTGCGTGTGTGTGTCTGTGTGTCTGTCTGTGTGTGTGTGTGTGTCTGTGTGTGTGTGTCTTTGTGTCTATCTGTGTGCGTTTGTCTGTGTGTTTGTGTGTGTGTGTGTGTGTGTGTCTGTGTGCGTGTGTCTGTGTTCGTGTGTCTGTGTGTGTGTCTGTGTGTGTCAGTGTCTGTGTGTGTGTCTGTCTGTGTGTGTGTCTCTGTGTGTGTCTTTGTGCGTGTGTCTGTGTATGTGTCTCTTTGCGTATGTCTGTGTGTGTGTCTGTGTGTGTCTCTGTGTGTGTCTGTCTGTGTGTCTGTGTCTGTGTGCGTGTCTGTCTGTGTGTGTGTCTGTGTGTGTGTCTTTGTGCGTGTGTCTGTGTGTGTGTCTGTGTGTGTGTCTGTGTTTGTGTCTGTGTGTGTGTCTGTGTGCGTGTGTCTGTGTGTGTCTGTGTGTGTGTCTGTGTGTGTGTCTGTCTGTGTGTGTGTCTGTGTGTGTGTGTCTGTGTGTGTGTCTGTGTGTGTGTCTGTGTGTGTGTGTCTTTGTGTGTCTGTGTGTGTGTCTATGTGTCTGTGTGTGTGTATCTGTCTGTGTGTGTGTATCTTTGTGTGTGTCTCTGTCTGGCTGTGTGTATCTGTGTCTGTGTGTCTGTCTGTGTGCATGTGTCTGTGTGTGTGTGTCTGTGTGTGTGTCTCTGTGTGTCTGTTGGTGTGTGTGTGTCTGTCTCTGTGTGTGTCTGTGTGTGTGTGTCTGTGTGTGTGTGTCTGTCTGTGTGTGTGTATCTGTGTGTGTGTCTCTGTCTGGGTGTGTGTATCTGTGTCTGTGTGTGTGTCTGTGTGTGTGTCTGTGTGTGTGTCTGTGTGTCTGTGTGTGTGTTTGTGTGTGTCTGTGTGTGTCTTTGTGCGTGTGTCTGTGTATGTGTCTGTGTGCGTGTGTCTGTGTGTGTGTCTGTGTGTGTGTCTGTGTGTGTTTCTGTGTGTCTGTCTGTGTGTCTATCTGTGTGTGTCTGTCTGTGTGTGTGTCTGTGTGTGTGTCTGTCTGTGTGCATGTGTCTGTGTGTGTTTGTCTGTGTGTGTGTCTGTGTGTGTGTCTGTTTGTGTGTGTGTGTCTGTCTCTGTGTGTGTCTGTGTGTGTGTGTCTGTGTGTGTGTGTCTGTCTGTGTGTGTGTATCTGTGTGTGTGTCTCTGTCTGGGTGTGTGTATCTGTGTCTGTGTGTGTGTCTGTGTGTGTGTCTGTGTGTGTCTGTGTGTCTGTGTGTGTGTTTGTGTGTGTCTGTGTGTGTCTTTGTGCGTGTGTCTGTGTATGTGTCTGTGTGCGTGTGTCTGTGTGTGTGTCTGTGTGTGTGTCTGTGTGTGTTTCTGTGTGTCTGTCTGTGTGTCTGTGTGTGTGTCTGTCTGTGTGTGTGTCTGTCTCTGTGTTTGTGTCTGCGTGTGTGTGTCTGTGTGTGTGTGTCTGTGTGTGTCTGTGTGTGTGTGTGTCTGTGTGTGTGTCTCTGTGTTTGTGTCTGTGTGTGTCTGTCGGTGTGTGTGTGTGTCTGTGTGTGTGTCTGTGTGTGTGTCTGTGTGTGCCTGTGTGTGTGTCTGTGTGTGTGTGTCTATCTGTGTGTCTGTGTCTGTGTGTGTGTCTGTCTGTGTATGTGTCTGTGTGTGTGTCTGTGTGTGTGTGTTTGTGTGTGTCTGTCTGTGTGTCTGTGTCTGTGTGTGTGTCTGTCTGTGTGTGTGTCTCTGTGTGTGTCTTTGTGCGTGTGTCTGTGTATGTGTCTCTTTGCGTGTGTCTGTGTGTGTGTCTGTGTGTGTGTCTGTGTGTGTTTCTGTGTGTGTCTGTCTGTGTGTCTGTGTCTGTCTGCGTGTCTGTCTGTGTGTGTGTCTGTGTGTGTGTCTCTGTGCGTGTGTCTGTGTGTGTGTCTGTGTGTGTGTCTCTGTGTTTGTGTCTGTGTGTGTCTGTCGGTGTGTGTGTGTGTCTGTGTGTGTCTGTCTGTGTATGTCTGTCTGTGTGTGTGTCTGTGTGTGTGTATCTGTCTGTGTGTGTGTCTGTGTGTGTGTCTGTCTGTGTGCATGTGTCTGTGTCTGTGTATGTGTGTGTGCCTGTGTGTGTGTGTCTGTCTGTGTGTGTGTGTCTGTTTGTGTCTGTGAGTGTGTCTGTTTGTGTCTGTCTGTCTGTGTGTCTGTGTGCGTGTCTGTGTGTGTGTCTGCGTGTGTGTCTGTGTGTGTTTCTGTCTCTGTGTGTGTGTCTGTCACTGTGTTTGTGTCTGTGTGTGTGTGTCTGTGTGTGTGTCTGTGTGCATGTGTCTGTGTGTGTGTCTGTGTGTGTGTGTCTGTGTGTGTTTCTCTGTGTTTGTGTCTGTGTGTGTCTGTCGGTGTGTGTGTGTGTCTGTGTGTGTGTCTGTCTGTGTGTGTGTCTGTGTGTGTGTCTGTGTGCGTGTGTCTGTGTGTGTGTCTGAGTGTGTGTCTGTGTGTGTGTCGGAGTGTGTGTCTGTGTGCATGTGTCTGTGTGTGTGTGTCTGTGTGTGTGTGTCTCTGTGCATGTGTCTTTGGGTGAGTGTCTGTGTGTGTCTGTCGGTGTGTGTGTGTCTGTGTCGTGTCTGTCTGTGTGTGTCTGTCTGTTTGTGTGTCTGTGTGTGTGTCTGTTGGTGTGTCTGTCTGTGTGTGTCTGTCTGTGTGTGTCTGTGTGTGTGTCTGTGTGTGTGTCTGTGTGTGTGTCTTTGTGCGTGTGTCTGTGTATGTGTCTGTGTGCGTGTGTCTGTGTGCGTGTGTCTGTGTGCGTGTGTCTGTGTGTGTCTGTCTGTGTGCGTGTGTCTCTGTGCGTGTGTCTGTGTGTGTGTCTGTGTGTGTTTCTCTGTGTTTGTGTCTGTGTGTGTCTGTCGGTGTGTGTGTGTGTCTGTGTGTGTGTCTGTCTGTGTATGTCTGTCTGTGTGTGTGTCTGTGTGTGTCTGTCTGTCTGTGTGTGTGTATCTGTCTGTGTGTGTGTGTCTGTCTGTGTGTCTGTGTCTGTGTGTGTGTCTGTCTGTGTGTGTGTCTGTGTGTGTGTCTGTGTGCGTATCTGTGTGTGTCTGTCTGTGTGTGTGTCTGTGTGTGTGTCTTTGTGCGTGTGTCTGTGTATGTGTCTGTGTGCGTGTGTCTGTGTGTGTGTCTGTGTCCGTGTGTCTGTGTGTGTCTGTGTGCGTGTGTCTGTGTGTGTGTCGAGGTGTGTTTTTCTCTCTGTGTGCGTGTGTCTGTGTGTGCGTGTCTGTGTGTGTGTGTCTGTGTGTGTGTCTGTGTGCATGTGTCTGTGTGTGTGTCTGTGTGTGTGTGTCTGTGTGTGTGTCGGTGTGTGTCTGTCTGTCTGTGTGTGTGTATCTCTCTGGGTGTGTGTATCTGTGTCAGTGTGTGTGTCTGTGTGCTTGTCTCTGTGTGTGTGTCTGTGTGTGTGTCTGTGTGTGTGTCTGCGTGTGTGTCTGCGTGTGTGTCTGTCTGTGTGTGTGTGTTTGTCACTGTGTGTGTGCCTGTGTTTGTGTCTGTGTGTGTGTCTGCGTGTGTGTGTCTGTGTGTGTGTCTGTGTGTGTGTCTTTTTTGTGTGTGTCTGTCTGTGTGTCTGTGTGTGTGTCTGTGTGTCTGTGTGTGTGTGTCCGTCTGTGTGTGTGTCTGTGTGTGTGTCTGTGTGCCTGTGTCTGTGTGTGTGTCTGTGTGTGTGTCTGTGTGTCTGTGTGTGTGTGTGTGTCTGTCTGTGTGTGTGTCTGTGTATGTGTCTGTGTGCGTGTGTCTGTGTGTGTGTCTGAGTGTGTGTCTGTGTGTGTGTCTGTGTGTGTGTCTGTGTGTGTGTGTCTGTGTGTGTGTCTGTGTGCGTGTGTCTGTGTGTGTGTCTGTCTGTGTAGGTCTGTCTGTGTGTGTGTCTGTGTGTGTCTGTCGGTCTGTGTGTGTGTATCTGTATGTGTGTGTGTCTGTGTGTGTGTCTGTCTGTGTGCATGTGTCTGTGTCTGTGTATGTGTGTGTGTGTGTGTGTGTCTGTGTGTGTGTGTCTGTCTGTGTGTGTGTGTCTGTTTGTGTCTGTGAGTGTGTCTGTTTGTGTGTGTCTCTCTGTGTGTCTGTGTGCATGTGTCTGTGTGTGTGTCTGTGTGTGTGTCTGTCTGTGTGTGTGTGTCTGTCTGTGTGTGTGTATCTGTCTGTGTGTGTGTCTGTGTGTGTGTGTCTGTCTGTGTGTGTGTATCTGTGTGTGTGTCTGTCTGTGTGTGTCTGTGTGCGTGTGTCTGTGTGTGTGTGTCTGTCTGTGTGTGTGTATCTGTGTGTGTGTCTCTGTCTGGGTGTGTGTATCTGTGTCTGTGTGTGTGTCTGTGTGTGTCTCTGTGTGTGTGTCTGTGTGTCTGTGTGTGTGTCTGTGTGTGTCTGTCTGTGTGTGTGTCTGTGTGTGTGTGTCTGTCTGTGTGTGTGTCTGTGTGTGTGTCTGTGTGCGTGTGTCTGTGTGTGTGTCTGAGTGTGTGTCTGTGTGTGTGTCGGAGTGTGTGTCTGTGTGCATGTGTCTCTGTGTGTGTGTCTGTGTGTGTGTGTCTCTGTGCATGTGTCTGTGTGTGAGTGTCTGTGTGTGTCTGTCGGTGTGTGTGTGTCTGTGTTGTGTCTGTCTGTGTGTGTCTGTCTGTTTGTGTGTCTGTGTGTGTGTCTGTTTGTGTGTCTGTCTGTGTGTGTCTGTCTGTGTGTGTCTGTCTGTGTGTGTCTGTGTGTGTGTCTGTGTGTGTGTCTTTGTGCGTGTGTCTGTGTATGTGTCTGTGTGCGTGTGTCTGTGTGTGTGTGTCTGTGTGCGTGTGTCTGTGTGTGTCTGTCTGTGTGCGTGTGTCTGTGTGCGTGTGTCTGTGTGTGTGTCGAGGTGTGTGTTTCTCTCTGTGTGCGTGTGTCTGTGTGTGCGTGTCTGTGTGTGTGTGTCTGTGTGTGTGTCTGTGTGTGTCTGTCTGTCTGTGTGTGTGTATCTCTCTGGGTGTGTGTATCTGTGTCAGTGTGTGTGTCTGTGTGCATGTGTCTGTGTGTGTGTATCTGTGTCTGTGTGTGTGTCTGTGTGTGTGTCTGTGTGGTGTCTGTGTGCATGTGTCTGTGTGTATGTCTGTGTGTGTGTGTCTGTGTGTGTGTCTGTGTGTGTCTGTCTGTCTGTGTGTGTGTATCTCACTGGGTGTGTGTATCTAGGTCTGTGTGTCTGTCTGTGTGCATGTGTCTGTGTGTGTGTCTGTGTTTGTGTCTGCGTGTGTGTGTCTTCTGTGTGTCTATGTGTGTGTGTCTGTGTGTGTGTCTGTGTGTGTGTCTGTGTGTGTGTCTGCATGTGTGTGTCTGTGTGTCTGTCTGTGTGTGTGTGTCTGTGTGTATGTGTCTGTGTGTGTGTCTGTGTGTGTGTGTCTGTGGGTGTGTCTGTCTGTGTGCATGTGTCTGTGTGCGTGTGTCTGTGTGTGTGTCTGTGTGTGTGTGTCTGTGTGTGTATCTGTCTGGGTGCGCGTCTGTGTGTGTGTCTGTGTGTGTGTGTCTGACTGTGTGTGTGGCTGTCTGTGTGTGTGTGTCTGTATGTGTGTCTCTCTGTGTGCATGTGTCTGTGTGCGTGTGTCTGTGTGTGTGTCTGTGTGTGTGTCTGTGTGTGTCTGTGTGTGCGTCTGTCTGTGTGCATGTGTCTGTCTGTGTGTGTGTGTCTGTGTGTGTGTCTGTGTGTGTGTGTCTGTCTGTGTGTGTGTATCTGTCTGTGTGTGCATCTGTGTGTGTGTGTGTCTCTGTGTGTGTGTCTGTGTGTGTGTCTGTGTGTGTGTCTGTGTGTGTCTGTCTGTCTGTGTGTATCTGTGTGTGTGAGTCTGTCTGTGTGTGTGTGTCTGTCTGTGTGTGTGTGTCTGTCTGTGTGTGTGTATCTGTCTGTGTGTGTGTCTGTGTGTGTGTGTCTGTCTGTGTGTGTGTATCTGTGTGTGTGTCTGTCTGTGTGTGTCTGTGTGCGTGTGTCTGTGTGTGTGTGTCTGTCTGTGTGTGTGTATCTGTGTGTGTGTCTCTGTCTGGGTGTGTGTATCTGTGTCTGTGTTTGTGTCTGTGTGTGTGTGTCTGTGTGTGTGTGTCTGTGTGTGTGTCTGCGTGTGTGTGTCTGTGTGTGTGTCTGTGTGTGTGTGTCTGTGTGTGCGTCTGTGTGTGTGTCTGTGTCTGTGTCTGTGTGTGTGTCTGTGTGTGTCTGTCTGTGTGTCTGTGTCTGTGTGTGTGTCTGTCTGTGTGTGTCTGTCTGTGTGTGTGTCTGTGTGTGTGTCTGTTTGTGTGTCTGTCTCTGTGTGTCTGTCTGTGTGTGTGTCTGTGTGTGTGTCTTTGTGTGTGCCTGTGTGTGTGTCTGTGTGTGTCTGTCTGTGTGTCTGTGTCTGTGTGTGTCTGTCTGTGTGTGTCTGTCTGTGTGTGTCTGTGTGTGTGTCTGTGTGTGTGTCTGTGTGTGTCTTTGTGCGTGTGTCTGTGTATGTGTCTGTGTGCGTGTGTCTGTGTGTGTGTGTCTGTGTGCGTGTGTCTGTGTGTGTCTGTCTGTGTGCGTGTGTCTGTGTGCGTGTGTCTGTGTGTGTGTCGAGGTGTGTGTTTCTCTCTGTGTCCGTGTGTCTGTGTGTGCGTGTCTGTGTGTGTGTGTCTGTGTGTGTGTCTGTGTGCATGTTTCTGTGTGTGTCTCTGTGTGTCTGTGTGTGTGTGTCTGTCTGTGTGTGTGTCTGTGTGTGTGTCTGTGTGTGTGTGTCTGTCTGTGTGTGTGTCTGTGTGTGTGTCTGTGTGCGTGTGTCTGTGTGTGTGTCTGTGTTTGTGTCTGTGTGTGTGTGTCTGTCTGTGTGTGTGTCTGTGTGTGTGTGTCTGTGTGTGTGTCTGTGTGTGTGTCTGTGTGTGTGTGTCTGTGTGTGTGTCTGTGTGTGTGTGTCTGTGTGTGTGTCTGTGTGTGTGTCTGTCTGTGTGTGTCTGTCTGTGAGTGTGTGTCTGTGTGTGTCTCTGTGTTTGTGTCTGTGTGTGTATGTCGGTGTGTGTGTGTGTCTGTGTGTGTGTCTGTGTGTGTGTCTGTGTGTGTGTCTGTGTGTGTCTGTGTGTGTGTCTGTGTGTGTGTCTATCTGTGTGTCTGTGTCTGTGTGTGTGTCTGTCTGTGTATGTGTCTGTGTGTGTGTCTGTGTGTGTGTTTGTCTGTGTGTGTCTGTCTGTGTGTCTGTGTCTGTGTGTGTGTCTGTCTGTGTGTGTGTCTCTGTGTGTGTCTTTGTGCGTGTGTCTGTGTATGTGTCTCTTTGCGTGTGTCTGTGTGTGTGTCTGTGTGTGTGTCTGTGTGTGTTTCTGTGTGTGTCTGTGTGTCTGTGTCTGTGTGCGTGTCTGTCTGTGTTTGTCTGTGTGTGTGTCTCTGTGCGTGTGTCTGTGTGTGTGTCTGTGTGTGTGTCTCTGTGTTTGTGTCTGTGTGTGTCTGTCTGTGTGTGTGTGTGCATGTGTCTGTGTGTGTGTCTGTGTGTGTGTCTGTGTGTGTGTGTCTGTGTGTGTGTCTGTCTGTGTGTGTGTGTCTGTGTGTGTGTCTTGGTGTGTGTCTGTGTGCATGTGTCTGTGTGTGTGTCTGTGTTTGTGTCTGCGTGTGTGTGTCTGTGTGTCTGTCTGTTTGTGTGTGTCTGTATGTGCGCGTGTGTCTGTGTGTGTGTCTGTGTGTGTGTCTGTGTGTCTGTGTCTGTGTGTGTGTCTGTCTGTGTGTGTGTGTCTGTGTGTGTGTGTCTGTGTGTCTGTGTCTGTGTGTGTGTCTGTCTGTGTATGTGTCTGTGTGTGTGTCTGTGTGTGTCTGTCAGTGTGTGTGTGTCTGTGTGTGTGTCTGTCTGTGTGTGTCTGTCTGTGTGTGTGTATCTGTCTGTGTGTGCATCTGTGTGTGTGTGTCTCTGTGTGTGTGTGTCTGTGTGTTTGTCTGAGTGTGTGTCTGTGTGTGTCTGTGTGTGTGTCTGTGTGTGTGTGTCTGTGTGTGTGTCTGTGTGCGTGTGTCTGTGTGTGTGTCTGAGTGTTTGTCTGTGTGTGTGTCTGAGTGTGTGTCTGTGTGCATGTGTCTGTGTGCGTGTGTCTGTGTGTGTGTGTCTGTGTGTGTGTCTCTGTGTGTCTGTCGGTGTGTGTGTGTCTGTCTGTGTGTCTGCGTGTGTGTCTGTGTGTGTCTGTGTGTGTGTGTCTGTGTGTGTGTGTCTGTCTGTGTGTGTGTATCTGTCTGTGTGTGTGTCTGTGTGTGTGTCTATCTCTGTGCATGTGTCTCTGTGTGTGTCTGTCTGTGTGTGTGTGTCTGTCTGTTTGTGTGTCTGTGTGTGTGTCTGTTTGTGTGTCTGTCTGTGTGTGTCTGTCTGTGTGTGTGTCTGTGTGTGTCTGTGTGTGTGTGTCTTTGTGTGTCTGTCTGTGTGTGTCTGTGTGTGTGTCTATGTGTCTGTGTGTGTGTATCTGTCTGTGTGTGTGTATCTGTGTGTGTGTCTCTGTCTGGCTGTGTGTATCTGTGTCTGTGTGTCTGTCTGTGTGTGTGTGTCTGTGTGTGTGTCTCTGTGTGTCTGTTGGTGTGTGTGTGTCTGTGTGTGTGTCTATCTGTGTGTGTGTGTCTGTGTGTGTGTCTGTGTGTGTGTCTGTCTGTGTGTGTGTCTGTGTGTTTGTCTGTGTGTGTGCATGTGTCTGTGTCTGTGTATGTGTGTGTGCCTGTGTGTGTGTGTCTGTCTGTGTGTGTGTGTCTGTTTGTGTCTGTGAGTGTGTCTGTTTGTGTCTGTCTGTCTGTGTGTCTGTGTGCATGTGTCTGTGTTTGTGTCTGTGTGTGTGTCTGTGTGTGTGTCTGCGTGTGTGTCTGTGTGTGTTTCTGTCTGTGTGTGTGTGTCTGTCACTGTGTGTGTGTTTGTGTGTGTGTCTGTGTGTGTGTTGTGTGCATGTGTCTGTGTGTGTGTCTGTGTGTGTGTCTGTGTGTGTGTCTGCATGTGTGTGTCTGTGTGTCTGTCTGTGTGTGTGTGTCTGTGTGTGTTTCTCTGTATTTGATTCTGTGTGTGTCTGTCAGTGTGTGTGTGTGTGTGTCTGTGTGTGTGTCTGTCTGTGTATGTCTGTCTGTGTGTGTGTCTGTGTGTGTCTGTCTGTCTGTGTGTGTGTATCTGTCTGTGTGTGTGTGTCTGTCTGTGTGTCTGTGTCTGTGTGTGTGTCTGTGTGTGTGTCTGTCTGCGTGTGTGTGTCTGTGTGTCTGTCTGTGTGTGTGTGTCTGTGTGTATGTGTCTGTGTGTGTGTCTGTGTGTGTGTGTCTGTGTGTGTGTCTGTGTGTGTCTGTTGGTGTGTGTGTGTCTGTGTGTGTGTCTGTGCGTGTCTGTCGGTGTGTGTGTGTCTGTGTGTGTGTCTGTGTGTGTGTCTGTGTGTGTGTGTCTGTGTGTGTGTCTGTGTATGTGTGTTTCTGTCTGTGTGTGTGTCTTTGTGCGTGTGTCTGTGTATGTGTCTGTTTGCGTGTGTCTGTGTGTGTGTCTGTGTGTGTGTCTGTGTGCGTGTCTGTCTGTGTGTGTGTCTGTGTGTGTGTCTTTCTGCGTGTGTCTGTGTATGTGTCTGTGTGCGTGTGTCTGTGTGTGTGTCTGTGTCCGTGTGTCTGTGTGTGTCTGTCTGTGTGCGTGTGTCTGTGTGTGTGTCGAGGTGTGTTTTTCTCTCTGTGTGCGTGTGTCTGTGTGTGCGTGTCTGTGTGTGTGTGTCTGTGTGTGTGTCTGTGTGCATGTGTCTGTGCGTGTGTCTGTGTGTGTGTTTCTGTGTGTGTGTCTGTGTGTGTCTGTCTGTCTGTGTGTGTGTATCTCTCTGGGTGTGTGTATCTGTGTCAGTGTGTGTGTCTGTGTGCATGTGTCTGTGTGTGTGTCTGTGTGTGTGTCTGTGTTTGTGTCTGTGTGTGTGTCTGTGTGTGTGTCTGTGTGTGTGCGTCTGTGTGTTTGTGTCTCTGTGTGTGTCTGTGTGTGTGTGTCTGTGTGTGTGTCTGCGTGTGTGTGTCTGTGTGTCTGTCTGTGTGTGTGTGTGTGTCTGTGTGTGTGTGTCTTTGTGTCTATCTGTGTGCGTTTGTCTGTGTGTTTGTGTGTGTGTGTGTGTGTCTGTGTGCGTGTGTCTGTGTTCGTGTGTCTGTGTGTGTCTGTGTGTGTCTGTGTCTGTGTGTGTGTCTGTCTGTGTGTGTGTCTCTGTGTGTGTCTTTGTGCGTGTGTCTGTGTATGTGTCTCTTTGCGTATGTCTGTGTGTGTGTCTGTGTGTGTCTCTGTGTGTGTTTGTCTGTGTGTCTGTGTCTGTGTGCGTGTCTGTCTGTGTGTGTGTCTGTGTGTGTGACTTTGTGCGTGTGTCTGTGTGTGTGTCTGTGTGTGTGTCTCTGTGTTTGTGTCTGTGTGTGTCTGTCAGTGTGTGTGTGTGTCTGTGTGTGTCTCTGTCTGTGTGTGTCTGTCTGTGTGTGTGTCTGTGTGTGTGTCTGTCTGTGTGTGTGTCTGTGTGTGTGTCTGTGTGCGTGTGTCTGTGTGTGTCTGTGTGTGTGTCTGTGAACGTGTGTCTGTGTGTGTCTGTCTGTGTGTGTGTCTGTGTGTGTCTGTGTGTGTGTCTGTCTGTGTGTGTGTGTCTGTGTGTTTTTCTGTGTGTGTCTGTCTGTGTGTCTGTGTCTGTGTGTCTTTCTGTCTGTGTGTGTGTCTGTGTGTGTGTCTGTGTGTGTGTCTGTGTGTGTGTCTGTCTGTGTGCGTGTGTCTGTGTGTGTGTCTGTGTGTGTGTCTCTGTGTTTGTCTCTGTGTGTGTCTGTCGGGGTGTGTGTGTCTGTGTGTGTCTGTCTGTGTATGTCTGTGTGTGTGTCTGTGTGTGTCTGTCGGTGAGTCTGTGTCTGTATGCGTGTCTGTGAGTGTGTCTGTCTCTGTGTGTGTATCTGTCTGTGTGTGTGACTGTCTGTGTGTGTCTGTGTGTGTGTCTGTGTGTGTGTCTGTCTGTGTGCGTGTCTGTGTGTGTGTCTGTCTGTGTGTGTGTATCTGTGTGTGTGTCTCTGTGTGTGTCTGTCTGTGTGGGTGTGTCTGTCTGTGTGTGTGTCTGTGTGTGTGTCTGTGTGTGTGTCTGTGTGTGTGTATCTGTCTGTGTGTGTGTCTGTGTGTGTGTCTGTCTGTGTGCATGTGTCTGTATGTGTGTCTGTCTGTCTGTGTGTCTGTGTGTGTGTCTGTGTGTGTTTTTGTTTGTCTGTGTGTGTGTCTCTCTGTGTGTGTCTGTGTGTGTCTGTCTGTGTGCATGTGTTTGTGTGTGTGTCTGTCTGTGTCTGTGTGTGTGTGTCTGTGTGTGTCTGTCTGTGTGTCTGTGTCTGTGTGTGTGTCTGTCTGTGTGTGTGTCTCTGTGTGTGTCTTTGTGCGTGCGTCTGTGTATGTGTCTGTGTGCGTGTGTCTGTGTGTGTGTCTGTGTGTGTGTCTGTGTGTGTTTCTGTGTGTGTCTGTCTGTGTGTCTGTGTCTGTGTGCGTGTCTGTCTGTGTGTGTGTCTGTGTGTGTGTCTCTGTGCGTGTGTCTGTGTGTGTGTCTGTGTGTGTGTCTCTGTGTTTGTGTCTGTGTGTGTCTGTCGGTGTGTGTGTGTGTCTGTGTGTGTGTCTGTCTGTGTATGTCTGTCTGTGTGTGTGTCTGTGTGTGTGTATCTGTCTGTGTGTGTGTCTGTGTGTGTGTCTGTCTGTGTGCATGTGTCTGTGTCTGTGTATGTGTGTGTGCCTGTGTGTGTGTGTCTGTCTGTGTGTGTGTGTCTGTTTGTGTCTGTGAGTGTGTCTGTTTGTGTCTGTCTGTCTGTGTGTCTGTGTGCATGTGTCTGTGTTTGTGTCTGTGTGTGTGTCTGTGTGTGTGTCTGCGTGTGTGTCTGTGTGTGTTTCTGTCTGTGTGTGTGTGTCTGTGTGTGTTTCTCTGTGTTTGTGTCTGTGTGTGTCTGTCGGTGTGTGTGTGTGTCTGTGTGTGTGTCTGTCTGTGTATGTCTGTCTGTGTGTGTGTCTGTGTGTGTCTGTCTGTCTGTGTGTGTGTATCTGTCTGTCTGTGTGTGTCTGTCTGTGTGTCTGTGTCTGTGTGTGTGTCTGTCTGTGTGTGTGTCTGTGTGTGTGTCTGTGTGAGTGTGTCTGTGTGTGTGTCTGTGTGTGTGTCTCTGTCTGGGTGTGTGTATCTGTGTCTGTGTGTGTGTCTGTGTGCATGTGTCTGTGTGTGTGTCTGTGTGTGTGTGTCTGTGTGTGTGTCTGTCTGTCTGTGTGTGTGTATCTCTCTGTGTGTGTGTATCTGTGTCAGTGTGTGTGTCTGTGTGCATGTGTCTGTGTCTGTGTCTGTGTGTGTGTCTGTCTGTGTGTGTGTCTGTGTGTGTGTCTTTGTGCGTGTGTCTGTGTGTGTGTCTGTGTGTGTTTCTGTGTGTCTGTCTGTGTGTCTGTGTGTGTGTCTCTCTGTGTGTGTGTGTCTGTCTCTGTGTTTGTGTCTGCGTGTGTGTGTCTGTGTGTGTGTGTCTGTGTGTGTGTGTCTGTGTGTGTGTCTGTGTGTGTCTGTGTGTGTGTCTGTGTGTGTGTCTGTGTGTGTGTGTCTATCTGTGTGTCTGTGTCTGTGTGTGTGTCTGTCTGTGTATGTCTCTGTGTGTGTGTCTCTGTGTGTGTGTCTGTGTGTCTGTGTCTGTGTGTGTGTCTGTCTCTGTGTGTGTCTCTGTGTGTGTCTTTGTGCGTGTGTCTGTGTATGTGTCTCTTTGCGTGTGTCTGTGTGTGTGTCTGTGTGTGTCTCTGTGTGTGTCTGTCTGTGTGTCTGTGTCTGTGTGCGTGTCTGTCTGTGTGTGTGTCTGTGTGTGTGTCTTTGTGCGTGTGTCTGTGTGTGTGTCTGTTTGTGTGTCTCTGTGTTTGTGTCTGTGTGTGTCTGTCAGTGTGTGTGTGTGTCTGTGTGTGTCTCTGTCTGTGTGTGTCTGTCTGTGTGTGTGTCTGTGTGTGTCTGTCTGTGTGTGTGTCTGTGTGTGTGTCTGTGTGCGTGTGTCTGTGTGTGTCTGTGTGTGTGTCTGTGAGCGTGTGTCTGTGTGTGTGTCTGTGTGTGTCTGTCTGTGTGTGTGTCTGTGTGTGTGTCTGTGTGTGCGTCTGTCTGTGTGCATGTGTCTGTGTGTGTGTGTCTGTGTGTGTGTCTCTGTGTTTGTCTCTGTGTGTGTCTGTCGGTGTGTGTGTGTCTGTGTGTGTGTCTGTCTGTGTATGTCTGTCTGTGTGTGTGTCTGTGTGTGTCTGTCGGTGAGTCCGTGTCTGTGTGCGTGTCTGTGAGTGTGTCTGTCTCTGTGTGTCTATCTGTCTGTGTGTGTGACTGTCTGTGTGTGTCTGTGTGTTTGTCTATCTGTGTGTGTCTGTCTGTGTGCGTGTCTGTGTGTGTGTCTGTCTGTGTGTGTGTATCTGTGTGTGTGTCTCTGTGTGTGTCTGTCAGTGTGGGTGTGTCTGTCTGTGTGTGTGTCTGTGTGTGTGTCTGTGTGTGTGTCTGTGTGTGTGTATCTGTCTGTGTGTGTGTCTGTGTGTGTGTCTGTCTGTGTGCATGTGTCTGTATGTGTGTCTGTCTGTCTGTGTGTCTGTGTGTGTGTGTCTGTGTGTGTGTCTGTGTGTGTGTTTGTGTGTCTGTGTGTGTGTCTGTCTGTGTGTGTCTGTGTGTGTCTGTCTGTGTGCATGTGTTTGTGTGTGTGTCTGTCTGTGTGTGTGTGTCTGTTTGTGTCTGTGAGTGTGTCTGTGTGTGTGTTTGTGTGTCTGTGTGTGTGTCTGTGTGTCTGTGTCTGTGTGTGTGTCTGTGTGTGTGTCTGTGTCTGTGCATGTGTCTGTGTGTGTGTTTGTGTGTCTCTGTGTGCGTATGTCTGTGTGTCTGTGTCTGTGTGCGTGTCTGTGTGTGTGTCTGTCTGTGTGTGTGTATCTGTCTGTGTGTGTGACTGTCTGTGTGTGTCTGTGTGTGTGTCTGTGTGTGTGTCTGCGTGTGTCTCTGTGTGTGTCTTTGTGTGTGTCTGTGTGTGTGTGTCTGTCTGTGTGTGTGTCTGTGTGTGTGTCTGTGTGCGTGTGTCTGTGTGTGTTTCTGAGTGTGTGTCTGTGTGTGTGTCTGTGTGTGTCTGTCTGTGTGTCTGTGTCTGTGTGTGTCTGTCTGTGTGTGTCTGTCTGTGTGTGTGTCTGTGTGTGTGTCTGTTTGTGTGTCTGTCTCTGTGTGTCTGTCTGTGTGTGTGTCTGTGTGTGTGTCTTTGTGTGCGCCTGTGTGTGTGTCTGTGTGTGTCTGTCTGTGTGTCTGTGTCTGTGTGTGTGTCTGTCTCTGTGTGTGTCTGTGTGTGTGTCTTTGTGCGTGTGTCTGTGTATGTGTCTGTGTGCGTGTGTCTGTGTGTGTCTGTCTGTGTGCGTGTGTCTGTGTGCGTGTGTCTGTGTGTTTCGAGGTATGTGTTTCTGTCTGTATGCGTGTGTCTGTGTGTGTGTGTCTGTGTGCGTGTGTCTGTGTGTGTCTGTCTGTGTGCGTGTATCTGTGTGCGTGTGTCTGTGTGTGTGTCGAGGTGTGTGTTTCTCTCTGT
>NC_137289.1:122202500-122210000 GCF_054371585.1 Giraffa tippelskirchi | reverse complement strand
GTGTGCCTGTGTCTGTGTGTGTGTCTGTGTGTGTGTCTGTGTGTCTGTGTGTGTGTGTCCGTCTGTGTGTGTGTCTGTGTGTGTGTCTGTGTGCGTCTCTGTGTGTGTGTCTTTGTGTGTGTTTGTGTGTGTGTGTCTGTGTGTGTGTCTGTGTGCGTGTGTCTGTGTGTGTGTCTGTCTGTGTAGGTCTGTCTGTGTGTGTGTCTGCGTGTGTGTCTGCGTGTGTGTCTGTCTGTGTGTGTGTGTTTGTCACTGTGTGTGTGCCTGTGTGTGTGTCTGTGTGTGTGTCTGCGTGTGTGTGTCTGTGTGTGTGTCTGTGTGTGTGTCTTTTTTGTGTGTGTCTGTGTGTGTGTCTGTGTGTGTGTCTGTGTGTCTGTGTGTGTGTGTCCGTCTGTGTGTGTGTCTGTGTGTGTGTCTGTGTGCCTGTGTCTGTGTGTGTGTCTGTGTGCGTCTCTGTGTGTGTGTCTTTGTGTGTGTCTGTGTGTGTGTGTCTGTGTGTGTGTCTGTGTGCGTCTGTCTGTGTGTGTGTCTGTCTGTGTAGGTCTGTCTGTGTGTGTGTCTGTGTGTGTCTGTCGGTCTGTGTGTGTGTATCTGTATGTGTGTGTGTCTGTGTGTGTGTCTGTCTGTGTGCATGTGTCTGTCTCTGTGTATGTGTGTGTGTGTGTGTGTCTGTGTGTGTGTGTCTGTCTGTGTGTGTGTGTCTTTTGTGTCTGTGACTGTGTCTGTTTGTGTGTGTCTCTCTGTGTGTCTGTGTGCATGTGTCTGTGTGTGTGTCTGTGTGTATGTCTGTGTGTGTGTGTCTGTGTGTGTGTCTGTCTGTGTGTGTGTGTCTGTCTGTGTGTGTGTATCTGTCTGTGTGTGTGTCTGTGTGTGTGTGTCTGTCTGTGTGTGTGTATCTGTGTGTGTGTCTGTCTGTGTGTGTCTGTGTGCGTGTGTCTGTGTGTGTGTGTATCTGTGTGTGTGTCTCTGTCTGGGTGTGTGTATCTGTGTCTGTGTGTGTGTCTGTGTGTGTGTCTGTGTGTGTGTCTGTGTGTCTGTGTGTGTGTCTGTGTGTGTGTCTGTGTGTGTCTGTCTGTGTGTGTGTCTGTGTGTGTGTGTCTGTCTGTGTGTGTGTCTGTGTGTGTGTCTGTGTGTGTGTGTCTGTGTGTGTGTCTGAGTGTGTGTCTGTGTGTGTGTCGGAGTGTGTGTCTGTGTGCATGTGTCTGTGTGTGTGTGTCTGTGTGTGTGTGTCTCTGTGCATGTGTCTGTGGGTGAGTGTCTGTGTGTGTCTGTCGGTGTGTGTGTGTCTGTGTTGTGTCTGTCTGTGTGTGTCTGTCTGTTTGTGTGTCTGTGTGTGTGTCTGTTTGTGTGTCTGTCTGTGTGTGTCTGTCTGTGTGTGTCTGTGTGTGTGTCTGTGTGTGTGTCTGTGTGTGTGTCTTTGTGCGGGTGTCTGTGTATGTGTCTGTGTGCGTGTGTCTGTGTGTCTGTCTGTGTGTGTGTGTGTGTCTGTGTGTGTGTGTCTTTGTGTCTATCTGTGTGCGTTTGTCTGTGTGTTTGTGTGTGTGTGTGTGTGTCTGTGTGCGTGTGTCTGTGTTCGTGTGTCTGTGTGTGTCTGTGTGTGTCTGTGTCTGTGTGTGTGTCTCTGTGTGTGTCTTTGTGCGTGTGTCTGTGTATGTGTCTCTTTGCGTATGTCTGTGTGTGTGTCTGTGTGTGTCTCTGTGTGTGTCTGTCTGTGTGTCTGTGTCTGTGTGCGTGTCTGTCTGTGTGTGTGTCTGTGTGTGTGTCTTTGTGCGTGTGTCTGTGTGTGTGTCTCTGTGTTTGTGTCTGTGTGTGTCTGTCAGTGTGTGTGTGTGTCTGTGTGTGTCTCTGTCTGTGTGTGTCTGTCTGTGTGTGTGTCTGTGTGTGTGTCTGTCTGTGTGTGTGTCTGTGTGTGTGTCTGTGTGCGTGTGTCTGTGTGTGTCTGTGTGTGTGTCTGTGAACGTGTGTCTGTGTGTGTCTGTCTGTGTGTGTGTCTGTGTGTGTCTGTGTGTGTGTCTGTCTGTGTGTGTGTGTCTGTGTGTTTGTCTGTGTGTGTCTGTCTGTGTGTCTGTGTCTGTGTGTCTTTCTGTCTGTGTGTGTGTCTGTGTGTGTGTCTGTGTGTGTGTCTGTGTGTGTGTCTGTGTGTGTGTCTGTCTGTGTGCGTGTGTCTGTGTGTGTGTCTGTGTGTGTGTCTCTGTGTTTGTCTCTGTGTGTGTCTGTCGGGGTGTGTGTGTCTGTGTGTGTGTCTGTCTGTGTATGTCTGTGTGTGTGTCTGTGTGTGTCTGTCGGTGAGTCTGTGTCTGTGTGCGTGTCTGTGAGTGTGTCTGTCTCTGTGTGTGTATCTGTCTGTGTGTGTGACTGTCTGTGTGTGTCTGTGTGTGTGTCTGTTTGTGTGTCTGTCTGTGTGCGTGTCTGTGTCTGTCTGTGTGTGTGTATCTGTGTGTGTGTCTCTGTGTGTGTCTGTCTGTGTGGGTGTGTCTGTCTGTGTGTGTGTCTGTGTGTGTGTCTGTGTGTGTGTCTGTGTGTGTGTATCTGTCTGTGTGTGTGTCTGTGTGTGTGTCTGTCTGTGTGCATGTGTCTGTATGTGTGTCTGTCTGTCTGTGTGTCTGTGTGTGTGTCTGTGTGTGTGTTTGTTTGTCTGTGTGTGTGTCTCTCTGTGTGTGTCTGTGTGTGTCTGTCTGTGTGCATTTGTTTGTGTGTGTGTCTGTCTGTGTGTGTGTCGGTTTGTGTCTGTGAGTGTGTCTGTGTGTGTGTTTGTGTGTCTGTGTGTGTGTCTGTCTGTGTGTCTGTGTCTGTGTGTGTGTCTGTGTGTGTGTCTGTGTCTGTGCATGTGTCTGTGTGTGTGTTTGTGTGTCTCTGTGTGCGTATGTCTGTGTGTCTGTGTCTGTGTGCATGTCTGTGTGTGTGTCTGTCTGTGTGTGTGTATCTGTCTGTGTGTGTGACTGTCTGTGTGTGTCTGTGTGTGTGTCTGTGTGTGTGTCTGTGTGTGTCTCTGTGTGTGTGTCTTTGTGTGTGTCTGTGTGTGTGTGTCTGTCTGTGTGTGTGTCTGTGTGTGTGTCTGTGTGCGTGTGTCTGTGTGTGTCAGAGTGTGTGTCTGTTTGTGTGTATGTGTGTGTGTCTGTGTGTGTGTCTGTGTGTGTCTGTCTGTGTGTCTGTGTCTGTGTGTGTGTCTGTCTGTGTGTGTCTGTCTGTGTGTGTGTCTGTGTGTGTGTCTGTTTGTGTGTCTGTCTCTGTGTGTCTGTCTGTGTGTGTGTCTGTGTGTGTGTCTTTGTGTGTGTCTGTGTGTGTGTCTGTGTGTGTGTGTGTCTGTCTGTGTGTCTGTGTCTGTGTGTGTGTCTGTCTGTGTGTGTGTATGTGTGTGTGTCTTTGTGCGTGTGTCTGTGTATGTGTCTGTGTGCGTGTGTCTGTGTGTGTGTGTGTCTGTGTGCGTGTGTCTGTGTGTGTGTCTATGTGTGTGTCTGTCTGTGTGTGTGTGTCTGTCACTGTGTGTGTGTCTGTGTGTGTGTGTCTGTGTGTGTGTCTGTGTGCATGTGTCTGTGTGTGTGTCTGTGTGTGTGTGTCTGTGTGTGTTTCTCTGTGTTTGTGTCTGTGTGTGTCTGTCGGTGTGTGTGTGTGTCTGTGTGTGTGTCTGTCTGTGTATGTCTGTCTGTGTGTGTGTCTGTGTGTGTCTGTCTGTCTGTGTGTGTGTATCTGTCTGTGTGTGTGTGTCTGTCTGTGTGTCTGTGTCTGTGTGTGTGTCTGTCTGTGTGTGTGTCTGTGTGTGTGTCTGTGTGCGTGTCTGTGTGTGTCTGTCTGTGTGTGTGTCTGTGTGTGTGTCTTTGTGCGTGTGTCTGTGTATGTGTCTGTGTGCGTGTGTCTGTGTGTGTGTCTGTGTCCGTGTGTCTGTGTGTGTCTGTCTGTGTGCGTGTGTCTGTGTGTGTGTCGAGGTGTGTTTTTCTCTCTGTGTGCGTGTGTCTGTGTGTGCGTGTCTGTGTGTGTGTGTCTGTGTGTGTGTCTGTGTGCATGTGTCTGTGTGTGTGTCTGTGTGTGTGTGTCTGTGTGTGTGTCTGTGTGTGTCTGTCTGTCTGTGTGTGTGTATCTCTCTGGGTGTGTGTATCTGTGTCAGTGAGTGTGTCTGTGTGCATGTCTCTGTGTGTGTTTCTGTGTGTGTGTCTGCGTGTGTGTCTGTCTGTGTGTGTGTGTTTGTCACTGTGTGTGTGCCTGTGTGTGTGTCTGTGTGTGTGTCTGCGTGTGTGTGTCTGTGTGTGTGTCTGTGTGTGTGTCTTTTTTGTGTGTGTCTGTGTGTGTGTCTGTGTGTCTGTGTGTGTGTGTCCGTCTGTGTGTGTGTCTGTGTGTGTGTCTGTGTGCCTGTGTCTGTGTGTGTGTCTGTGTGTGTGTCTGTGTGTCTGTGTGTGTGTGTCCGTCTGTGTGTGTGTCTGTGTGTGTGTCTGTGTGCGTCTCTGTGTGTGTGTCTTTGTGTGTGTTTGTGTGTGTGTGTCTGTGTGTGTGTCTGTGTGCGTGTGTCTGTGTGTGTGTCTGTCTGTGTAGGTCTGTCTGTGTGTGTGTCTGCGTGTGTGTCTGCGTGTGTGTCTGTCTGTGTGTGTGTGTTTGTCACTGTGTGTGTGCCTGTGTGTGTGTCTGTGTGTGTGTCTGCGTGTGTGTGTCTGTGTGTGTGTCTGTGTGTGTGTCTTTTTTGTGTGTGTCTGTGTGTGTGTCTGTGTGTGTGTCTGTGTGTCTGTGTGTGTGTGTCCGTCTGTGTGTGTGTCTGTGTGTGTGTCTGTGTGCCTGTGTCTGTGTGTGTGTCTGTGTGCGTCTCTGTGTGTGTGTCTTTGTGTGTGTCTGTGTGTGTGTGTCTGTGTGTGTGTCTGTGTGCGTCTGTCTGTGTGTGTGTCTGTCTGTGTAGGTCTGTCTGTGTGTGTGTCTGTGTGTGTCTGTCGGTCTGTGTGTGTGTATCTGTATGTGTGTGTGTCTGTGTGTGTGTCTGTCTGTGTGCATGTGTCTGTCTCTGTGTATGTGTGTGTGTGTGTGTGTCTGTGTGTGTGTGTCTGTCTGTGTGTGTGTGTCTTTTGTGTCTGTGACTGTGTCTGTTTGTGTGTGTCTCTCTGTGTGTCTGTGTGCATGTGTCTGTGTGTGTGTCTGTGTGTATGTCTGTGTGTGTGTGTCTGTGTGTGTGTCTGTCTGTGTGTGTGTGTCTGTCTGTGTGTGTGTATCTGTCTGTGTGTGTGTCTGTGTGTGTGTGTCTGTCTGTGTGTGTGTATCTGTGTGTGTGTCTGTCTGTGTGTGTCTGTGTGCGTGTGTCTGTGTGTGTGTGTATCTGTGTGTGTGTCTCTGTCTGGGTGTGTGTATCTGTGTCTGTGTGTGTGTCTGTGTGTGTGTCTGTGTGTGTGTCTGTGTGTCTGTGTGTGTGTCTGTGTGTGTGTCTGTGTGTGTCTGTCTGTGTGTGTGTCTGTGTGTGTGTGTCTGTCTGTGTGTGTGTCTGTGTGTGTGTCTGTGTGTGTGTGTCTGTGTGTGTGTCTGAGTGTGTGTCTGTGTGTGTGTCGGAGTGTGTGTCTGTGTGCATGTGTCTGTGTGTGTGTGTCTGTGTGTGTGTGTCTCTGTGCATGTGTCTGTGGGTGAGTGTCTGTGTGTGTCTGTCGGTGTGTGTGTGTCTGTGTTGTGTCTGTCTGTGTGTGTCTGTCTGTTTGTGTGTCTGTGTGTGTGTCTGTTTGTGTGTCTGTCTGTGTGTGTCTGTCTGTGTGTGTCTGTGTGTGTGTCTGTGTGTGTGTCTGTGTGTGTGTCTTTGTGCGGGTGTCTGTGTATGTGTCTGTGTGCGTGTGTCTGTGTGTCTGTCTGTGTGTGTGTGTGTGTGTGTGTGTGTGTGTCTTTGTGTCTATCTGTGTGCGTTTGTCTGTGTGTTTGTGTGTGTGTGTGTGTGTGTCTGTGTGCGTGTGTCTGTGTTCGTGTGTCTGTGTGTGTCTGTGTGTGTCTGTGTCTGTGTGTGTGTCTCTGTGTGTGTCTTTGTGCGTGTGTCTGTGTATGTGTCTCTTTGCGTATGTCTGTGTGTGTGTCTGTGTGTGTCTCTGTGTGTGTCTGTCTGTGTGTCTGTGTCTGTGTGCGTGTCTGTCTGTGTGTGTGTCTGTGTGTGTGTCTTTGTGCGTGTGTCTGTGTGTGTGTCTCTGTGTTTGTGTCTGTGTGTGTCTGTCAGTGTGTGTGTGTGTCTGTGTGTGTCTCTGTCTGTGTGTGTCTGTCTGTGTGTGTGTCTGTGTGTGTGTCTGTCTGTGTGTGTGTCTGTGTGTGTGTCTGTGTGCGTGTGTCTGTGTGTGTCTGTGTGTGTGTCTGTGAACGTGTGTCTGTGTGTGTCTGTCTGTGTGTGTGTCTGTGTGTGTCTGTGTGTGTGTCTGTCTGTGTGTGTGTGTCTGTGTGTTTGTCTGTGTGTGTCTGTCTGTGTGTCTGTGTCTGTGTGTCTTTCTGTCTGTGTGTGTGTCTGTGTGTGTGTCTGTGTGTGTGTCTGTGTGTGTGTCTGTGTGTGTGTCTGTCTGTGTGCGTGTGTCTGTGTGTGTGTCTGTGTGTGTGTCTCTGTGTTTGTCTCTGTGTGTGTCTGTCGGGGTGTGTGTGTCTGTGTGTGTGTCTGTCTGTGTATGTCTGTGTGTGTGTCTGTGTGTGTCTGTCGGTGAGTCTGTGTCTGTGTGCGTGTCTGTGAGTGTGTCTGTCTCTGTGTGTGTATCTGTCTGTGTGTGTGCGTGTCTGTGTCTGTCTGTGTGTGTGTATCTGTGTGTGTGTCTCTGTGTGTGTCTGTCTGTGTGGGTGTGTCTGTCTGTGTGTGTGTCTGTGTGTGTGTCTGTGTGTGTGTCTGTGTGTGTGTATCTGTCTGTGTGTGTGTCTGTGTGTGTGTCTGTCTGTGTGCATGTGTCTGTATGTGTGTCTGTCTGTCTGTGTGTCTGTGTGTGTGTCTGTGTGTGTGTTTGTTTGTCTGTGTGTGTGTCTCTCTGTGTGTGTCTGTGTGTGTCTGTCTGTGTGCATTTGTTTGTGTGTGTGTCTGTCTGTGTGTGTGTCGGTTTGTGTCTGTGAGTGTGTCTGTGTGTGTGTTTGTGTGTCTGTGTGTGTGTCTGTCTGTGTGTCTGTGTCTGTGTGTGTGTCTGTGTGTGTGTCTGTGTCTGTGCATGTGTCTGTGTGTGTGTTTGTGTGTCTCTGTGTGCGTATGTCTGTGTGTCTGTGTCTGTGTGCGTGTCTGTGTGTGTGTCTGTCTGTGTGTGTGTATCTGTCTGTGTGTGTGACTGTCTGTGTGTGTCTGTGTGTGTGTCTGTGTGTGTCTCTGTGTGTGTCTTTGTGTGTGTCTGTGTGTGTGTGTCTGTCTGTGTGTGTGTATCTGTGTGTGTGTCTGTCTGTGTGTGTCTGTGTGCGTGTGTCTGTGTGTGTGTGTGTGTCTGTGTGTGTGTATCTGTGTGTGTGTCTCTGTCTGTGTGTGTGTATCTGTGTGTGTGTCTGTCTGTGTGTGTCTGTGTGCGTGTGTCTGTGTGTGTGTGTGTGTCTGTGTGTGTGTCTGAG
>NC_137289.1:122187500-122197500 GCF_054371585.1 Giraffa tippelskirchi | reverse complement strand
GTGTGCATGTGTCTGTGCGTGTGTCTGTGTCTGTGTTTCTGTGTGTGTGTCTGTGTCTGTCTGTCTGTCTGTGTGTGTGTATCTCTCTGGGTGTGTGTATCTGTGTCAGTGTGTGTGTCTGTGTGCATGTGTCTGTGTGTGTGTCTGTGTGTGTGTCTGTGTTTGTGTCTGTGTGTGTGTCTGTGTGTGTGCGTCTGTGTGTTTGTGTCTCTGTGTGTGTCTGTGTGTGTGTGTCTGTGTGTGTGTCTGCGTGTGTGTGTCTGTGTGTCTGTCTGTGTGTGTGTGTGTGTGTCTGTGTGTGTGTGTCTTTGTGTCTATCTGTGTGCGTTTGTCTGTGTGTTTGTGTGTGTGTGTGTGTGTGTCTGTGTGCGTGTGTCTGTGTTCGTGTGTCTGTATGTGTGTCTGTGTGTGTCTGTGTCTGTGTGTGTGTCTGTCTGTGTGTGTGTCTCTGTGTGTGTCTTTGTGCGTGTGTCTGTGTATGTGTCTCTTTGCGTATGTCTGTGTGTGTGTCTGTGTGTGTCTCTGTGTGTGTCTGTCTGTGTGTCTGTGTCTGTGTGCGTGTCTGTCTGTGTGTGTGTCTGTGTGTGTGTCTTTGTGCGTGTGTCTGTGTGTGTGTCTGTGTGTGTGTCTCTGTGTTTGTGTCTGTGTGTGTCTGTCAGTGTGTGTGTGTGTCTGTGTGTGTCTCTGTCTGTGTGTGTCTGTCTGTGTGTGTGTCTGTGTGTGTGTCTGTCTGTGTGTGTGTCTGTGTGTGTGTCTGTGTGCGTGTGTCTGTGTGTGTCTGTGTGTGTGTCTGTGAACGTGTGTCTGTGTGTGTCTGTCTGTGTGTGTGTCTGTGTGTGTCTGTGTGTGTGTCTGTCTGTGTGTGTGTGTCTGTGTGTTTGTCTGTGTGTGTCTGTCTGTGTGTCTGTGTCTGTGTGTCTTTCTGTCTGTGTGTGTGTCTGTGTGTGTGTCTGTGTGTGTGTCTGTGTGTGTGTCTGTCTGTGTGCGTGTGTCTGTGTGTGTGTCTCTGTGTGTGTCTCTGTGTTTGTCTCTGTGTGTGTCTGTCGGGGTGTGTGTGTCTGTGTGTGTGTCTGTCTGTGTATGTCTGTGTGTGTGTCTGTGTGTGTCTGTCGGTGAGTCTGTGTCTGTGTGCGTGTCTGTGAGTGTGTCTGTCTCTGTGTGTGTGTCTGTCTGTGTGTGTGACTGTCTGTGTGTGTCTGTGTGTGTGTCTGTGTGTGTGTCTGTCTGTGTGCGTGTCTGTGTGTGTGTCTGTCTGTGTGTGTGTATCTGTGTGTGTGTCTCTGTGTGTGTCTGTCTGTGTGGGTGTGTCTGTCTGTGTGTGTGTCTGTGTGTGTGTCTGTGTGTGTGTCTGTGTGTGTGTATCTGTCTGTGTGTGTGTCTGTGTGTGTGTCTGTCTGTGTGCATGTGTCTGTATGTGTGTCTGTCTGTCTGTGTGTCTGTGTGTGTGTCTGTGTGTGTGTTTGTTTGTCTGTGTGTGTGTCTCTCTGTGTGTGTCTGTGTGTGTCTGTCTGTGTGCATGTGTTTGTGTGTGTGTCTGTCTGTGTGTGTGTGTCGGTTTGTGTCTGTGAGTGTGTCTGTGTGTGTGTTTGTGTGTCTGTGTGTGTGTCTGTCTGTGTGTCTGTGTCTGTGTGTGTGTCTGTGTGTGTGTCTGTGTCTGTGCATGTGTCTGTGTGTGTGTTTGTGTGTCTCTGTGTGCGTATGTCTGTGTGTCTGTGTCTGTGTGCGTGTCTGTGTGTGTGTCTGTCTGTGTGTGTGTATCTGTCTGTGTGTGTGACTGTCTGTGTGTGTCTGTGTGTGTGTCTGTGTGTGTCTCTTTGTGTGTCTTTGTGTGTGTCTGTGTGTGTGTGTCTGTCTGTGTGTGTGTATCTGTGTGTGTGTCTGTCTGTGTGTGTCTGTGTGCGTGTGTCTGTGTGTGTGTGTGTGTCTGTGTATGTGTCTGTGTGTGTGTCTGTGTGTGTCTGTTGGTGTGTGTGTGTCTGTGTGTGTGTCTGTGCGTGTCTGTCGGTGTGTGTGTGTCTGTGTGTGTGTCTGTGTGTGTGTCTGTGTGTGTGTGTCTGTGTGTGTGTCTGTGTATGTGTGTTTCTGTCTGTGTGTGTGTCTTTGTGCGTGTGTCTGTGTATGTTTCTGTTTGCGTGTGTCTGTGTGTGTGTCTGTGTGTGTGTCTGTGTGCGTGTCTGTCTGTGTGTGTGTCTGTGTGTGTGTCTTTTTGCGTGTGTCTGTGTATGTGTCTGTGTGCGTGTGTCTGTGTGTGTCTGTGTCCGTGTGTCTGTGTGTGTCTGTCTGTGTGCGTGTGTCTGTGTGTGTGTCGAGGTGTGTTTTTCTCTCTGTGTGCGTGTGTCTGTGTGTGCGTGTCTGTGTGTGTGTGTGTCTGTGTGTGTGTCTGTGTGCATGTGTCTGTGCGTGTGTCTGTGTGTGTGTTTCTGTGTGTGTGTCTGTGTGTGTCTGTCTGTCTGTGTGTGTGTATCTCTCTGGGTGTGTGTATCTGTGTCAGTGTGTGTGTCTGTGTGCATGTGTCTGTGTGTGTGTCTGTGTGTGTGTCTGTGTTTGTGTCTGTGTGTGTGTCTGTGTGTGTGTCTGTGTGTGTGCGTCTGTGTGTTTGTGTCTCTGTGTGTGTCTGTGTGTGTGTGTCTGTGTGTGTGTCTGCGTGTGTGTGTCTGTGTGTCTGTCTGTGTGTGTGTGTGTGTCTGTGTGTGTGTGTCTTTGTGTCTATCTGTGTGCGTTTGTCTGTGTGTTTGTGTGTGTGTGTGTGTGTGTGTCTGTGTGCGTGTGTCTGTGTTCGTGTGTCTGTGTGTGTGTCTGTGTGTGTCAGTGTCTGTGTGTGTGTCTGTCTGTGTGTGTGTCTCTGTGTGTGTCTTTGTGCGTGTGTCTGTGTATGTGTCTCTTTGCGTATGTCTGTGTGTGTGTCTGTGTGTGTCTCTGTGTGTGTCTGTCTGTGTGTCTGTGTCTGTGTGCGTGTCTGTCTGTGTGTGTGTCTGTGTGTGTGTCTTTGTGCGTGTGTCTGTGTGTGTGTCTGTGTGTGTGTCTGTGTTTGTGTCTGTGTGTGTGTCTGTGTGCGTGTGTCTGTGTGTGTCTGTGTGTGTGTCTGTGTGTGTGTCTGTCTGTGTGTGTGTCTGTGTGTGTGTGTCTGTGTGTGTGTCTGTGTGTGTGTCTGTGTGTGTGTGTCTTTGTGTGTCTGTGTGTGTGTCTATGTGTCTGTGTGTGTGTATCTGTCTGTGTGTGTGTATCTTTGTGTGTGTCTATGTCTGGCTGTGTGTATCTGTGTCTGTGTGTCTGTCTGTGTGCATGTGTCTGTGTGTGTGTGTCTGTGTGTGTGTCTCTGTGTGTCTGTTGGTGTGTGTGTGTCTGTGTGTGTGTCTATCTGTGTGTGTCTGTCTGTGTGTGTGTCTGTGTGTGTGTCTGTCTGTGTGCATGTGTCTGTGTGTGTTTGTCTGTGTGTGTGTCTGTGTGTGTGTCTGTTTGTGTGTGTGTGTCTGTCTCTGTGTGTGTCTGTGTGTGTGTGTCTGTGTGTGTGTGTCTGTCTGTGTGTGTGTATCTGTGTGTGTGTCTCTGTCTGGGTGTGTGTATCTGTGTCTGTGTGTGTGTCTGTGTGTGTGTCTGTGTGTGTGTCTGTGTGTCTGTGTGTGTGTTTGTGTGTGTCTGTGTGTGTCTTTGTGCGTGTGTCTGTGTATGTGTCTGTGTGCGTGTGTCTGTGTGTGTGTCTGTGTGTGTGTCTGTGTGTGTTTCTGTGTGTCTGTCTGTGTGTCTGTGTGTGTGTCTGTGTGTGTGTGTCTGTGTGTGTGTCTCTGTGTTTGTCTCTGTGTGTGTCTGTCGGTGTGGGTGTGTCTGTGTGTGTGTCTGTCTGTGTATGTCTGTCTGTGTGTGTGTCTGTGTGTGTCTGTCGGTGAGTCTGTGTCTGTGTGCGTGTCTGTGAGTGTGTCTGTCTCTGTGTGTGTATATGTCTGTGTGTGTGACTGTCTGTGTGTGTCTGTGTGTGTGTCTGTGTGTGTGTCTGTCTGTGTGCGTGTCTGTGTGTGTGTCTGTCTGTGTGTGTGTATCTGTCTGTGTGTCTCTGTGTGTGTCTGTCTGTGTGGGTGTGTCTGTCTGTGTGTGTGTCTGTGTGTGTGTCTGTGTGTGTGTCTGTGTGTGTGTATCTGTCTGTGTGTGTGTCTGTGTGTGTGTCTGTCTGTGTGCATGTGTCTGTATGTGTGTCTGTCTGTCTGTGTGTCTGTGTGTGTGTGTCTGTGTGTGTCTGTGTGTGTGTTTGTGTGTCTGTGTGTGTGTCTGTCTGTGTGGGTGTATCTGTCTGTGTGTGTGTCTGTGTGTGTGTCTGTCTGTGTGCATGTGTCTGTGTCTGTGTATCTGTGTGTGCCTGTGTGTGTGTGTCTGTCTGTGTGTGTGTGTCTGTTTGTGTCTGTGAGTGTGTCTGTTTGTGTCTGTCTGTCTGTGTGTCTGTGTGCATGTGTCTGTGTTTGTGTCTGTGTGTGTGTCTGTGTGTGTGTCTGCATGTGTGTCTGTGTGTGTTTCTGTCTGTGTGTGTGTGTCTGTCACTGTGTGTGTGTCTGTGTGTGTGTGTCTGTGTGTGTGTCTGTGTGCATGTGTCTGTGTGTGTGTCTGTGTGTGTGTCTGTGTGTGTTTCTCTGTGTTTGTGTCTGTGTGTGTCTGTCGGTGTGTGTGTGTGTCTGTGTGTGTGTCTGTCTGTGTATGGCTGTCTCTGTGTGTGTCTGTGTGTGTCTGTCTGTGTGTGTGTATCTGTCTGTGTGTGTGTGTCTGTCTGTGTGTCTGTGTCTGTGTCTGTGTCTGTCTGTGTGTGTGTCTGTGTGTGTGTCTGTGTGCGTGTCTGTGTGTGTCTGTCTGTGTGTGTGTTGTGTGTGTGTCTTTGTGCGTGTGTCTGTGTATGTGTCTGTGTGCGTGTGTCTGCGTGTGTGTCTGTGTCCGTGTGTCTGTGTGTGTCTGTCTGTGTGCGTGTGTCTGTGTGTGTGTCGAGGTGTGTTTTTCTCTCTGTGTGCGTGTTTCTGTGTGTGCGTGTCTGTGTGTGTGTGTCTGTGTGTGTGTCTGTGTGCAAGTGTCTGTGTGTGTGTCTGTGTGTGTGTGTCTGTGTGTGTGTCTGTGTGTGTCTGTCTGTCTGTGTGTGTGTATCTGTCTGTGTGTGTGTGTCTGTCTGTGTGTCTGTGTCTGTGTGTGTGTCTGTCTGTGTGTGTGTCTGTCTGCGTGTGTGTGTCTGTGTGTCTGTCTGTGTGTGTGTGTCTGTGTGTATGTGTCTGTGTGTGTGTCTGTGTGTGTGTGTCTGTGTGTGTGTCTGTGTGTGTCTGTTGGTGTGTGTGTGTCTGTGTGTGTGTCTGTGCGTGTCTGTCGGTGTGTGTGTGTCTGTGTGTGTGTCTGTGTGTGTGTCTGTGTGTGTGTGTCTGTGTGTGTGTCTGTGTATGTGTGTTTCTGTCTGTGTGTGTGTCTTTGTGCGTGTGTCTGTGTATGTGTCTGTTTGCGTGTGTCTGTGTGTGTGTCTGTGTGTGTGTCTGTGTGCGTGTCTGTCTGTGTGTGTGTCTGTGTGTGTGTCTTTTTGCGTGTGTCTGTGTATGTGTCTGTGTGCGTGTGTCTGTGTGTGTGTCTGTGTCCGTGTGTCTGTGTGTGTCTGTCTGTGTGCGTGTGTCTGTGTGTGTGTCGAGGTGTGTTTTTCTCTCTGTGTGCGTGTGTCTGTGTGTGCGTGTCTGTGTGTGTGTGTGTCTGTGTGTGTGTCTGTGTGCATGTGTCTGTGCGTGTGTCTGTGTGTGTGTTTCTGTGTGTGTGTCTGTGTGTGTCTGTCTGTCTGTGTGTGTGTATCTCTCTGGGTGTGTGTATCTGTGTCAGTGTGTGTGTCTGTGTGCATGTGTCTGTGTGTGTGTCTGTGTGTGTGTCTGTGTTTGTGTCTGTGTGTGTGTCTGTGTGTGTGTCTGTGTGTGTGCGTCTGTGTGTTTGTGTCTCTGTGTGTGTCTGTGTGTGTCTGTGTGTGTGTCTGCGTGTGTGTGTCTGTGTGTCTGTCTGTGTGTGTGTGTGTGTCTGTGTGTGTGTGTCTTTGTGTCTATCTGTGTGCGTTTGTCTGTGTGTTTGTGTGTGTGTGTGTGTGTGTGTCTGTGTGCGTGTGTCTGTGTTCGTGTGTCTGTGTGTGTGTCTGTGTGTGTCAGTGTCTGTGTGTGTGTCTGTCTGTGTGTGTGTCTCTGTGTGTGTCTTTGTGCGTGTGTCTGTGTATGTGTCTCTTTGCGTATGTCTGTGTGTGTGTCTGTGTGTGTCTCTGTGTGTGTCTGTCTGTGTGTCTGTGTCTGTGTGCGTGTCTGTCTGTGTGTGTGTCTGTGTGTGTGTCTTTGTGCGTGTGTCTGTGTGTGTGTCTGTGTGTGTGTCTGTGTTTGTGTCTGTGTGTGTGTCTGTGTGCGTGTGTCTGTGTGTGTCTGTGTGTGTGTCTGTGTGTGTGTCTGTCTGTGTGTGTGTCTGTGTGTGTGTGTCTGTGTGTGTGTCTGTGTGTGTGTCTGTGTGTGTGTGTCTTTGTGTGTCTGTGTGTGTGTCTATGTGTCTGTGTGTGTGTATCTGTCTGTGTGTGTGTATCTTTGTGTGTGTCTCTGTCTGGCTGTGTGTATCTGTGTCTGTGTGTCTGTCTGTGTGCATGTGTCTGTGTGTGTGTGTCTGTGTGTGTGTCTCTGTGTGTCTGTTGGTGTGTGTGTGTCTGTGTGTGTGTCTATCTGTGTGTGTCTGTCTGTGTGTGTGTCTGTGTGTGTGTCTGTCTGTGTGCATGTGTCTGTGTGTGTTTGTCTGTGTGTGTCTGTGTGTGTGTCTGTTTGTGTGTGTGTGTCTGTCTCTGTGTGTGTCTGTGTGTGTGTGTCTGTGTGTGTGTGTCTGTCTGTGTGTGTGTATCTGTGTGTGTGTCTCTGTCTGGGTGTGTGTATCTGTGTCTGTGTGTGTGTCTGTGTGTGTGTCTGTGTGTGTGTCTGTGTGTCTGTGTGTGTGTTTGTGTGTGTCTGTGTGTGTCTTTGTGCGTGTGTCTGTGTATGTGTCTGTGTGCGTGTGTCTGTGTGTGTGTCTGTGTGTGTGTCTGTGTGTTTCTGTGTGTCTGTCTGTGTGTCTGTGTGTGTGTCTGTCTGTGTGTGTGTCTGTCTCTGTGTTTGTGTCTGCGTGTGTGTGTCTGTGTGTGTGTGTCTGTGTGTGTCTGTGTGTGTGTGTGTCTGTGTGTGTGTCTCTGTGTTTGTGTCTGTGTGTGTCTGTCGGTGTGTGTGTGTGTCTGTGTGTGTGTCTGTGTGTGTGTCTGTGTGTGTCTGTGTGTGTGTCTGTGTGTGTGTGTCTATCTGTGTGTCTGTGTCTGTGTGTGTGTCTGTCTGTGTATGTGTCTGTGTGTGTGTCTGTGTGTGTGTGTTTGTGTGTGTCTGTCTGTGTGTCTGTGTCTGTGTGTGTGTCTGTCTGTGTGTGTGTCTCTGTGTGTGTCTTTGTGCGTGTGTCTGTGTATGTGTCTCTTTGCGTGTGTCTGTGTGTGTGTCTGTGTGTGTGTCTGTGTGTGTTTCTGTGTGTGTCTGTCTGTGTGTCTGTGTCTGTCTGCGTGTCTGTCTGTGTGTGTGTCTGTGTGTGTGTCTCTGTGCGTGTGTCTGTGTGTGTGTCTGTGTGTGTGTCTCTGTGTTTGTGTCTGTGTGTGTCTGTCGGTGTGTGTGTGTGTCTGTGTGTGTCTGTCTGTGTATGTCTGTCTGTGTGTGTGTCTGTGTGTGTGTATCTGTCTGTGTGTGTGTCTGTGTGTGTGTCTGTCTGTGTGCATGTGTCTGTGTCTGTGTATGTGTGTGTGCCTGTGTGTGTGTGTCTGTCTGTGTGTGTGTGTCTGTTTGTGTCTGTGAGTGTGTCTGTTTGTGTCTGTCTGTCTGTGTGTCTGTGTGCATGTGTCTGTGTTTGTGTCTGTGTGTGTGTCTGTGTGTGTGTCTGCGTGTGTGTCTGTGTGTGTTTCTGTCTCTGTGTGTGTGTCTGTCACTGTGTTTGTGTCTGTGTGTGTGTGTCTGTGTGTGTGTCTGTGTGCATGTGTCTGTGTGTGTGTCTGTGTGTGTGTGTCTGTGTGTGTTTCTCTGTGTTTGTCTCTGTGTGTGTCTGTCGGTGTGTGTGTGTGTCTGTGTGTGTGTCTGTCTGTGTGTGTGTCTGTGTGTGTGTCTGTGTGCGTGTGTCTGTGTGTGTGTCTGAGTGTGTGTCTGTGTGTGTGTCGGAGTGTGTGTCTGTGTGCATGTGTCTGTGTGTGTGTGTCTGTGTGTGTGTGTCTCTGTGCATGTGTCTTTGGGTGAGTGTCTGTGTGTGTCTGTCGGTGTGTGTGTGTCTGTGTCGTGTCTGTCTGTGTGTGTCTGTCTGTTTGTGTGTCTGTGTGTGTGTCTGTTGGTGTGTCTGTCTGTGTGTGTCTGTCTGTGTGTGTCTGTGTGTGTGTCTGTGTGTGTGTCTTTGTGCGTGTGTCTGTGTATGTGTCTGTGTGCGTGTGTCTGTGTGCGTGTGTCTGTGTGCGTGTGTCTGTGTGTGTCTGTCTGTGTGCGTGTGTCTCTGTGCGTGTGTCTGTGTGTGTGTCTGTGTGTGTTTCTCTGTGTTTGTGTCTGTGTGTGTCTGTCGGTGTGTGTGTGTGTCTGTGTGTGTGTCTGTCTGTGTATGTCTGTCTGTGTGTGTGTCTGTGTGTGTCTGTCTGTCTGTGTGTGTGTATCTGTCTGTGTGTGTGTGTCTGTCTGTGTGTCTGTGTCTGTGTGTGTGTCTGTCTGTGTGTGTGTCTGTGTGTGTGTCTGTGTGCGTATCTGTGTGTGTCTGTCTGTGTGTGTGTCTGTGTGTGTGTCTTTGTGCGTGTGTCTGTGTATGTGTCTGTGTGCGTGTGTCTGTGTGTGTGTCTGTGTCCGTGTGTCTGTGTGTGTCTGTGTGCGTGTGTCTGTGTGTGTGTCTGTGTGTGTGTGTCTGTGTGTGTGTCGGTGTGTGTCTGTCTGTCTGTGTGTGTGTATCTCTCTGGGTGTGTGTATCTGTGTCAGTGTGTGTGTCTGTGTGCTTGTCTCTGTGTGTGTGTCTGTGTGTGTGTCTGTGTGTGTGTCTGCGTGTGTGTCTGCGTGTGTGTCTGTCTGTGTGTGTGTGTTTGTCACTGTGTGTGTGCCTGTGTTTGTGTCTGTGTGTGTGTCTGCGTGTGTGTGTCTGTGTGTGTGTCTGTGTGTGTGTCTTTTTTGTGTGTGTCTGTCTGTGTGTCTGTGTGTGTGTCTGTGTGTCTGTGTGTGTGTGTCCGTCTGTGTGTGTGTCTGTGTGTGTGTCTGTGTGCCTGTGTCTGTGTGTGTGTCTGTGTGTGTGTCTGTGTGTCTGTGTGTGTGTGTCCGTCTGTGTGTGTGTCTGTGTGTGTGTCTGTGTGCGTCTCTGTGTGTGTGTCTTTGTGTGTGTCTGTGTGTGTGTGTCTGTCTGTGTGTGTGTCTGTGTATGTGTCTGTGTGCGTGTGTCTGTGTGTGTGTCTGAGTGTGTGTCTGTGTGTGTGTCTGTGTGTGTGTCTGTGTGTGTGTGTCTGTGTGTGTGTCTGTGTGCGTGTGTCTGTGTGTGTGTCTGTCTGTGTAGGTCTGTCTGTGTGTGTCTGTGTGTGTCTGTCGGTCTGTGTGTGTGTATCTGTATGTGTGTGTGTCTGTGTGTGTGTCTGTCTGTGTGCATGTGTCTGTGTCTGTGTATGTGTGTGTGTCTGTCTGTGGGTGTGTGTCTGTTTGTGTCTGTGAGTGTGTCTGTTTGTGTGTGTCTCTCTGTGTGTCTGTGTGCATGTGTCTGTGTGTGTGTCTGTGTGTGTGTCTGTGTGTGTGTCTGTGTGTGTGTGTCTGTGTGTGTGTCTGTCTGTGTGTGTGTGTCTGTCTGTGTGTGTGTATCTGTCTGTGTGTGTGTCTGTGTGTGTGTGTCTGTCTGTGTGTGTGTATCTGTGTGTGTGTCTGTCTGTGTGTGTCTGTGTGCGTGTGTCTGTGTGTGTGTGTCTGTCTGTGTGTGTGTATCTGTGTGTGTGTCTCTGTCTGGGTGTGTGTATCTGTGTCTGTGTGTGTGTCTGTGTGTG
>NC_137289.1:122172500-122185000 GCF_054371585.1 Giraffa tippelskirchi | reverse complement strand
TGTGTGTGTTTGTCACTGTGTGTGTGTCTTTGTGTGTGTGTCTGTGTGTCTGTGTGTGTGTGTCTGTGTGTGTGTCTGTCTGTGTGTGTGTCTGTTTGTGTCTGTGAGTGTGTCTGTGTGTGTGTTTGTGTGTCTGTGTGTGTGTCTGTCTGTGTGTCTGTGTCTGTGTGTGTGTCTGTGTGTGTGTCTGTGTCTGTGCATGTGTCTGTGTGTGTGTTTGTGTGTCTCTGTGTGCGTATGTCTGTGTGTCTGTGTCTGTGTGCGTGTCTGTGTGTGTGTCTGTCTGTGTGTGTGTATCTGTCTGTGTGTGTGACTGTCTGTGTGTGTCTGTGTGTGTGTCTGTGTGTGTGTCTGTGTGTGTCTCTGTGTGTGTGTCTTTGTGTGTGTCTGTGTGTGTGTGTCTGTCTGTGTGTGTGTCTGTGTGTGTGTCTGTGTGCGTGTGTCTGTGTGTGTGTCTGAGTGTGTGTCTGTGTGTGTGTATGTGTGTGTGTCTGTGTGTGTGTCTGTGTGTGTCTGTCTGTGTGTCTGTGTCTGTGTGTGTGTCTGTCTGTGTGTGTCTGTCTGTGTGTGTGTCTGTGTGTGTCTGTTTGTGTGTCTGTCTCTGTGTGTCTGTCTGTGTGTGTGTCTGTGTGTGTGTCTTTGTGTGTGTCTGTGTGTGTGTGTGTGCGTGTGTGTGTCTGTGTGTGTGTCTGTGTGTGTGTGTCTGTGTGTGTCTGTCTGTGTGTCTGTCTGTGTGTGTGTCTGTGTGTGTGTCTTTGTGCGTGTGTCTGTGTATGTGTCTGTGTGCGTGTGTCTGTGTGTGTGTCTTTGTGCGTGTGTCTGTGTGTGTCTGTCTGTGTGCGTGTGTCTGTGTGCGTGTGTCTGTGTGTGTGTCTGTGTGTGTGTTTCTGTCTGTGTGCGTGTGTCTGTGTGCGTGTGTCTGTGTGTGTGTGTCTGTGTGTGTGTGTCTGTGTGTGTCTGTGTGCATGTGTCTGTGTGTATGTCTGTGTGTGTGTGTCTGTGTGTGTGTCTGTGTGTGTCTGTCTGTCTGTGTGTGTGTATCTCTCTGGGTGTGTGTATCTGTGTCTGTGTGTCTGTCTGTGTGCATGTGTCTGTGTGTGTGTCTGTGTTTGTGTCTGCGTGTGTGTGTCTTGTGTGTGTCTATGTGTGTGTGTCTGTGTGTGTGTCTGTGTGTGTGTCTGTGTGTGTGTGTCTCTGTGTGTGTCTGCGTGTGTGTGTCTGTGTGTCTGTCTGTGTGTGTGTGTCTGTGTGTATGTGTCTGTGTGTGTGTCTGTGTGCGTGTGTCTGTGTGTGTGTCTGTGTGTGTGTCTGTGTGTGTATCTGTCTGTGTGCGCGTCTGTGTGCGTGTCTGTGTGTGTGTGTCTGACTGTGTGTGTGGCTGTCTGTGTGTGTGTGTCTGTATGTGTGTCTGTCTGTGTGCATGTGTCTGTGTGCGTGTGTCTGTGTGTGTGTCTGTGTGTGTGTCTGTGTGTGTGTGTCTGTGTGTGTGTCTGTGTGCGTGTGTCTGTGTGTGTGTCTGAGTGTTTGTCTGTGTGTGTGTCTGAGTGTGTGTCTGTGTGCATGTGTCTGTGTGCGTGTGTCTGTGTGTGTGTGTCTGTGTGTGTGTCTCTGTGTGTCTGTCGGTGTGTGTGTGTCTGTCTGTGTGTCTGCGTGTGTGTCTGTGTGTGTCTGTGTGTGTGTGTCTGTGTGTGTGTGTCTGTCTGTGTGTGTGTATCTGTCTGTGTGTGTGTCTGTGTGTGTGTCTGTCTCTGTGCATGTGTCTCTGTGTGTGTCTGTCTGTGTGTGTGTCTGTCTGTTTGTGTGTCTGTGTGTGTGTCTGTTTGTGTGTCTGTCTGTGTGTGTCTGTCTGTGTGTGTGTCTGTGTGTGTGTCTGTGTGTGTGTGTCTTTGTGTGTCTGTCTGTGTGTGTCTGTGTGTGTCTATGTGTCTGTGTGTGTGTATCTGTCTGTGTGTGTGTATCTGTGTGTGTGTCTCTGTCTGGCTGTGTGTATCTGTGTCTGTCTGTATGTGTGTGTCTGTGTGTGTGTCTCTGTGTGTCTGTGTGTGTGTCTATCTGTGTGTGTGTGTCTGTGTGTGTGTCTGTGTGTGTGTCTGTCTGTGTGTGTGTCTGTGTGTTTGTCTGTGTGTGTGCATGAGTCTGTGTCTGTGTATGTGTGTGTGCCTGTGTGTGTGTGTCTGTCTGTGTGTGTGTGTCTGTTTGTGTCTGTGAGTGTGTCTGTTTGTGTCTGTCTGTCTGTGTGTCTGTGTGCATGTGTCTGTGTTTGTGTCTGTGTGTGTGTCTGTGTGTGTGTCTGCGTGTGTGTCTGTGTGTGTTTCTGTCTGTGTGTGTGTGTCTGTCACTGTGTGTGTGTCTGTGTGTGTGTCTGTGTGTGTGTCTCTGTGTTTGTCTCTGTGTGTGTCTGTCGGTGTGTGTGTGTCTGTGTGTGTGTCTGTCTGTGTATGTCTGTCTGTGTGTGTGTCTGTGTGTGTCTGTCGGTGAGTCTGTGTCTGTGTGCGTGTCTGTGAGTGTGTCTGTCTCTGTGTGTGTATATGTCTGTGTGTGTGACTGTCTGTGTGTGTCTGTGTGTGTGTCTGTGTGTGTGTCTGTCTGTGTGCGTGTCTGTGTGTGTGTCTGTCTGTGTGTGTGTATCTGTCTGTGTGTCTCTGTGTGTGTCTGTCTGTGTGGGTGTGTCTGTCTGTGTGTGTGTCTGTGTGTGTGTCTGTGTGTGTGTCTGTGTGTGTGTATCTGTCTGTGTGTGTGTCTGTGTGTGTGTCTGTGTGTGTGTCTGTGTGTGTGTATCTGTCTGTGTGTGTGTCTGTGTGTGTGTCTGTCTGTGTGCATGTGTCTGTATGTGTGTCTGTCTGTCTGTGTGTCTGTGTGTGTGTGTCTGTGTGTGTGTCTGTGTGTGTGTTTGTGTGTCTGTGTGTGTGTCTGTCTGTGTGGGTGTATCTGTCTGTGTGTGTGTCTGTGTGTGTGTCTGTCTGTGTGCATGTGTCTGTGTCTGTGTATGTGTGTGTGCCTGTGTGTGTGTGTCTGTCTGTGTGTGTGTGTCTGTTTGTGTCTGTGAGTGTGTCTGTTTGTGTCTGTCTGTCTGTGTGTCTGTGTGCATGTGTCTGTGTTTGTGTCTGTGTGTGTGTCTGTGTGTGTGTCTGCATGTGTGTCTGTGTGTGTTTCTGTCTGTGTGTGTGTGTCTGTCACTGTGTGTGTGTCTGTGTGTGTGTGTCTGTGTGTGTGTCTGTGTGCATGTGTCTGTGTGTGTGTCTGTGTGTGTGTGTCTGTGTGTGTTTCTCTGTGTTTGTGTCTGTGTGTGTCTGTCGGTGTGTGTGTGTGTCTGTGTGTGTGTCTGTCTGTGTATGTCTGTCTGTGTGTGTGTCTGTGTGTGTCTGTCTGTCTGTGTGTGTGTATCTGTCTGTGTGTGTGTGTCTGTCTGTGTGTCTGTGTCTGTGTCTGTGTCTGTCTGTGTGTGTGTCTGTGTGTGTGTCTGTGTGCGTGTCTGTGTGTGTCTGTCTGTGTGTGTGTTGTGTGTGTGTCTTTGTGCGTGTGTCTGTGTATGTGTCTGTGTGCGTGTGTCTGCGTGTGTGTCTGTGTCCGTGTGTCTGTGTGTGTCTGTCTGTGTGCGTGTGTCTGTGTGTGTGTCGAGGTGTGTTTTTCTCTCTGTGTGCGTGTTTCTGTGTGTGCGTGTCTGTGTGTGTGTGTCTGTGTGTGTGTCTGTGTGCAAGTGTCTGTGTGTGTGTCTGTGTGTGTGTGTCTGTGTGTGTGTCTGTGTGTGTCTGTCTGTCTGTGTGTGTGTATCTGTCTGTGTGTGTGTGTCTGTCTGTGTGTCTGTGTCTGTGTGTGTGTCTGTCTGTGTGTGTGTCTGTCTGCGTGTGTGTGTCTGTGTGTCTGTCTGTGTGTGTGTGTCTGTGTGTATGTGTCTGTGTGTGTGTCTGTGTGTGTGTGTCTGTGTGTGTGTCTGTGTGTGTCTGTTGGTGTGTGTGTGTCTGTGTGTGTGTCTGTGCGTGTCTGTCGGTGTGTGTGTGTCTGTGTGTGTGTCTGTGTGTGTGTGTCTGTGTGTGTGTCTGTGTATGTGTGTTTCTGTCTGTGTGTGTGTCTTTGTGCGTGTGTCTGTGTATGTGTCTGTTTGCGTGTGTCTGTGTGTGTGTCTGTGTGTGTGTCTGTGTGCGTGTCTGTCTGTGTGTGTGTCTGTGTGTGTGTCTTTTTGCGTGTGTCTGTGTATGTGTCTGTGTGCGTGTGTCTGTGTGTGTGTCTGTGTCCGTGTGTCTGTGTGTGTCTGTCTGTGTGCGTGTGTCTGTGTGTGTGTCGAGGTGTGTTTTTCTCTCTGTGTGCGTGTGTCTGTGTGTGCGTGTCTGTGTGTGTGTGTGTCTGTGTGTGTGTCAGTGTGCATGTGTCTGTGCGTGTGTCTGTGTGTGTGTTTCTGTGTGTGTGTCTGTGTGTGTCTGTCTGTCTGTGTGTGTGTATCTCTCTGGGTGTGTGTATCTGTGTCAGTGTGTGTGTCTGTGTGCATGTGTCTGTGTGTGTGTCTGTGTGTGTGTCTGTGTTTGTGTCTGTGTGTGTGTCTGTGTGTGTGTCTGTGTGTGTGCGTCTGTGTGTTTGTGTCTCTGTGTGTGTCTGTGTGTGTGTGTCTGTGTGTGTGTCTGCGTGTGTGTGTCTGTGTGTCTGTCTGTGTGTGTGTGTGTGTCTGTGTGTGTGTGTCTTTGTGTCTATCTGTGTGCGTTTGTCTGTGTGTTTGTGTGTGTGTCTGTGTGTGTGTCTGTGTGTGTGTCTGTGTGTGTGTCTGTGTGTGTCGGTCTGTGTGTGTGTCTGTGTGTGTGTGTCTGTCTGTGTGTGTGTCTGTGTGTGTGTCTGTGTGGGTGTGTCTGTGTGTGTGTCTGAGTGTGTGTCTGTGTGTGTGTCGGAGTGTGTGTCTGTGTGCATGTGTCTGTGTGTGTGTCTGTGTGTGTGTGTCTGTGTGTCTGTCTGTGTGTGTCTGTCTGTCTGTCTGTGTGTATCTCTCTGGGTGTGTGTATCTGTGTCAGTGTGTGTGTCTGTGTGCATGTGTCTGTGTGTGTGTCTGTGTTTGTGTCTGTGTGTGTGTGTCTGTGTGTGTGTCTGTGTGTGTGTGTCTGTGTGTGTGTCTGCGTGTGTGTGTCTGTGTGTGTGTCTGTGTGTGTGTGTCTGTGTGTGTGCGTCTGTGTGTGTGTCTGTGTGTGTGTCTGTGTGTGTGTCTGTGTGTGTGTCTGCGTGTGTGAGTCTGTGTGTGTGTCTGTGTGTGTGTGTGTGTCTGTGTGTGTGTGTCTGTGTGTGTGTTTGTCTGTGTGCATGTGTCTGTGTGTGTGTCTGTGTGTGTGTGTCTGTGTGTGTGTCTGTGTGTGTCTGTCAGTGTGTGTGTGTCTGTGTGTGTGTCTGTGTGTGTCTGTCGGTGTGTGTGTGTCTGTGTGTGTGTCTGTGTGTGTCTGTGTATGTGTGTGTTTCTGTCTGTGTGTGTGTCTGTGTGTGTGTCTTTGTGCGTGTCTGTGTCTGTGTGACTGTGTGTCTGTGTGCGTGTGTCTTTGTGTGTATCTGTGTGCGTTTGTCTGTGTGTTTGTCTGTGTGTGTGTGTCTGTGTGTCTGTGTGCGTGTGTCTGTGTTCGTGTGTCTGTGTGTGTGTCTGTGTGTGTTTTGTGTGTCCGTGTCTGTGTGTGTGTCTGTCTGTGTATGTGTCTGTGTGTGTGTCTGTGTGTGTGTGTCTGTGTGTGTGTGTCTGTGTGTCTGTGTCTGTGTGTGTGTCTGTCTGTGTGTGTGTCTCTGTGTGTGTCTTTGTGCGTGTGTCTGTGTATGTGTCTCTTTGCGTGTGTCTGTGTGTGTGTCTGTGTGTGTGTCTGTGTGTGTTTCTGTGTGTGTCTGTCTGTGTGTCTGTGTCTGTGTGCGTGTCTGTCTGTGTGTGTCTCTGTGTGTGTGTCTCTGTGCGTGTGTCTGTGTGTGTGTCTGTGTTTGTGTCTCTGTGTTTGTGTCTGTGTGTGTCTGTCGGTGTGTGTGTGTGTCTGTGTGTGTGTCTGTCTGTGTATGTCTGTCTGTGTGTGTGTCTGTGTGTGTGTATCTGTCTGTGTGTGTGTCTGTGTGTGTGTCTGTCTGTGTGCATGTGTCTGTGTCTGTATATGTGTGTGTGCCTGTGTGTGTGTGTCTGTCTGTGTGTGTGTGTCTGTTTGTGTCTGTGAGTTTGTCTGTTTGTGTCTGTCTGTCTGTGTGTCTGTGTGCATGTGTCTGTGTTTGTGTCTGTGTGTGTGTCTGTGTGTGTGTCTGCGTGTGTGTCTGTGTGTGTTTCTGTCTGTGTGTGTCTGTCTGTCACTGTGTGTGTGTCTGTGTGTGTGTGTCTGCGTGTGTGTCTGTGTGCATGTGTCTGTGTGTCTGTCTGTGTGTGTGTCTGTGTGTCTGTCTGTGTGCATGTGTCTGTCTGTGTGTGTCTGTGTGTGTGTCTATGTGTCTGTGTGTGTATATGTCTGTGTGTGTGTATCTGTGTGTGTGTCTCTGTCTGGCTGTGTGTATCTGTGTCTGTGTGTCTGTCTGTGTGCATGTGTCTGTGTGTGTGTGTCTGTGTGTGTGTCTCTGTGTGTCTGTTGGTGTGTGTGTGTCTGTGTGTGTGTCTATCTGTGTGTGTCTGTCTGTGTGTGTGTCTGTGTGTGTGTCTGTGTGTGTGTCTCTGTGTGTGTGTCTGTGTGTGTGTCTGTGTGTGTGTCTGTTTGTGTGTGTGTGTCTGTCTCTGTGTGTGTCTGTGTGTGTGTATCTGTGTGTGTGTCTCTGTCTGGGTGTGTGTATCTGTGTCTGTGTGTGTGTCTGCGTGTGTGTGTCTGTGTGTGTGTCTGTCTGTGTGTGTGTCTCTGTGTGTGTCTTTGTGCGTGTGTCTGTGTATGTGTCTCTTTGCGTATGTCTGTGTGTGTGTCTGTGTGTGTCTCTGTGTGTGTCTGTCTGTGTGTCTGTGTCTGTGTGCGTGTCTGTCTGTGTGTGTGTCTGTGTGTGTGTCTTTGTGCGTGTGTCTGTGTGTGTGTCTGTGTGTGTGTCTGTGTTTGTGTCTGTGTGTGTGTCTGTGTGCGTGTGTCTGTGTGTGTCTGTGTGTGTGTCTGTGTGTGTGTCTGTCTGTGTGTGTGTCTGTGTGTGTGTGTCTGTGTGTGTGTCTGTGTGTGTGTCTGTGTGTGTGTGTCTTTGTGTGTCTGTGTGTGTGTCTATGTGTCTGTGTGTGTGTATCTGTCTGTGTGTGTGTATCTTTGTGTGTGTCTCTGTCTGGCTGTGTGTATCTGTGTCTGTGTGTCTGTCTGTGTGCATGTGTCTGTGTGTGTGTGTCTGTGTGTGTGTCTCTGTGTGTCTGTTGGTGTGTGTGTGTCTGTGTGTGTGTCTATCTGTGTGTGTCTGTCTGTGTGTGTGTCTGTGTGTGTGTCTGTCTGTGTGCATGTGTCTGTGTGTGTTTGTCTGTGTGTGTGTCTGTGTGTGTGTCTGTTTGTGTGTGTGTGTCTGTCTCTGTGTGTGTCTGTGTGTGTGTGTCTGTGTGTGTGTGTCTGTCTGTGTGTGTGTATCTGTGTGTGTGTCTCTGTCTGGGTGTGTGTATCTGTGTCTGTGTGTGTGTCTGTGTGTGTGTCTGTGTGTGTGTCTGTGTGTCTGTGTGTGTGTTTGTGTGTGTCTGTGTGTGTCTTTGTGCGTGTGTCTGTGTATGTGTCTGTGTGCGTGTGTCTGTGTGTGTGTCTGTGTGTGTGTCTGTGTGTGTTTCTGTGTGTCTGTCTGTGTGTCTGTGTGTGTGTCTGTGTGTGTGTGTCTGTGTGTGTGTCTCTGTGTTTGTCTCTGTGTGTGTCTGTCGGTGTGTGTGTGTCTGTGTGTGTGTCTGTCTGTGTATGTCTGTCTGTGTGTGTGTCTGTGTGTGTCTGTCGGTGAGTCTGTGTCTGTGTGCGTGTCTGTGAGTGTGTCTGTCTCTGTGTGTGTATATGTCTGTGTGTGTGACTGTCTGTGTGTGTCTGTGTGTGTGTCTGTGTGTGTGTCTGTCTGTGTGCGTGTCTGTGTGTGTGTCTGTCTGTGTGTGTGTATCTGTCTGTGTGTCTCTGTGTGTGTCTGTCTGTGTGGGTGTGTCTGTCTGTGTGTGTGTCTGTGTGTGTGTCTGTGTGTGTGTCTGTGTGTGTGTATCTGTCTGTGTGTGTCTGTGTGTGTGTCTGTCTGTGTGCATGTGTCTGTATGTGTGTCTGTCTGTCTGTGTGTCTGTGTGTGTGTGTCTGTGTGTGTGTCTGTGTGTGTGTTTGTGTGTCTGTGTGTGTGTCTGTCTGTGTGGGTGTATCTGTCTGTGTGTGTGTCTGTGTGTGTGTCTGTCTGTGTGCATGTGTCTGTGTCTGTGTATGTGTGTGTGCCTGTGTGTGTGTGTCTGTCTGTGTGTGTGTGTCTGTTTGTGTCTGTGAGTGTGTCTGTTTGTGTCTGTCTGTCTGTGTGTCTGTGTGCATGTGTCTGTGTTTGTGTCTGTGTGTGTGTCTGTGTGTGTGTCTGCATGTGTGTCTGTGTGTGTTTCTGTCTGTGTGTGTGTGTCTGTCACTGTGTGTGTGTCTGTGTGTGTGTGTCTGTGTGTGTGTCTGTGTGCATGTGTCTGTGTGTGTGTCTGTGTGTGTGTGTCTGTGTGTGTTTCTCTGTGTTTGTGTCTGTGTGTGTCTGTCGGTGTGTGTGTGTGTCTGTGTGTGTGTCTGTCTGTGTATGTCTGTCTGTGTGTGTGTCTGTGTGTGTCTGTCTGTCTGTGTGTGTGTATCTGTCTGTGTGTGTGTGTCTGTCTGTGTGTCTGTGTCTGTGTCTGTGTCTGTCTGTGTGTGTGTCTGTGTGTGTGTCTGTGTGCGTGTCTGTGTGTGTCTGTCTGTGTGTGTGTTGTGTGTGTGTCTTTGTGCGTGTGTCTGTGTATGTGTCTGTGTGCGTGTGTCTGCGTGTGTGTCTGTGTCCGTGTGTCTGTGTGTGTCTGTCTGTGTGCGTGTGTCTGTGTGTGTGTCGAGGTGTGTTTTTCTCTCTGTGTGCGTGTTTCTGTGTGTGCGTGTCTGTGTGTGTGTGTCTGTGTGTGTGTCTGTGTGCAAGTGTCTGTGTGTGTGTCTGTGTGTGTGTGTCTGTGTGTGTGTCTGTGTGTGTCTGTCTGTCTGTGTGTGTGTATCTGTCTGTGTGTGTGTGTCTGTCTGTGTGTCTGTGTCTGTGTGTGTGTCTGTCTGTGTGTGTGTCTGTCTGCGTGTGTGTGTCTGTGTGTCTGTCTGTGTGTGTGTGTCTGTGTGTATGTGTCTGTGTGTGTGTCTGTGTGTGTGTGTCTGTGTGTGTGTCTGTGTGTGTCTGTTGGTGTGTGTGTGTCTGTGTGTGTGTCTGTGCGTGTCTGTCGGTGTGTGTGTGTCTGTGTGTGTGTCTGTGTGTGTGTCTGTGTGTGTGTGTCTGTGTGTGTGTCTGTGTATGTGTGTTTCTGTCTGTGTGTGTGTCTTTGTGCGTGTGTCTGTGTATGTGTCTGTTTGCGTGTGTCTGTGTGTGTGTCTGTGTGTGTGTCTGTGTGTGTCTGTCTGTGTGCGTGTGTCTGTGTGTGTGTCGAGGTGTGTTTTTCTCTCTGTGTGCGTGTGTCTGTGTGTGCGTGTCTGTGTGTGTGTGTGTCTGTGTGTGTGTCTGTGTGCATGTGTCTGTGCGTGTGTCTGTGTGTGTGTTTCTGTGTGTGTGTCTGTGTGTGTCTGTCTGTCTGTGTGTGTGTATCTCTCTGGGTGTGTGTATCTGTGTCAGTGTGTGTGTCTGTGTGCATGTGTCTGTGTGTGTGTCTGTGTGTGTGTCTGTGTTTGTGTCTGTGTGTGTGTCTGTGTGTGTGTCTGTGTGTGTGCGTCTGTGTGTTTGTGTCTCTGTGTGTGTCTGTGTGTGTGTGTCTGTGTGTGTGTCTGCGTGTGTGTGTCTGTGTGTCTGTCTGTGTGTGTGTGTGTGTCTGTGTGTGTGTGTCTTTGTGTCTATCTGTGTGCGTTTGTCTGTGTGTTTGTGTGTGTGTGTGTGTGTGTGTCTGTGTGCGTGTGTCTGTGTTCGTGTGTCTGTGTGTGTGTCTGTGTGTGTCAGTGTCTGTGTGTGTGTCTGTCTGTGTGTGTGTCTCTGTGTGTGTCTTTGTGCGTGTGTCTGTGTATGTGTCTCTTTGCGTATGTCTGTGTGTGTGTCTGTGTGTGTCTCTGTGTGTGTCTGTCTGTGTGTCTGTGTCTGTGTGCGTGTCTGTCTGTGTGTGTGTCTGTGTGTGTGTCTTTGTGCGTGTGTCTGTGTGTGTGTCTGTGTGTGTGTCTGTGTTTGTGTCTGTGTGTGTGTCTGTGTGCGTGTGTCTGTGTGTGTCTGTGTGTGTGTCTGTGTGTGTGTCTGTCTGTGTGTGTGTCTGTGTGTGTGTGTCTGTGTGTGTGTCTGTGTGTGTGTCTGTGTGTGTGTGTCTTTGTGTGTCTGTGTGTGTGTCTATGTGTCTGTGTGTGTGTATCTGTCTGTGTGTGTGTATCTTTGTGTGCGTCTCTGTCTGGCTGTGTGTATCTGTGTCTGTGTGTCTGTCTGTGTGCATGTGTCTGTGTGTGTGTGTCTGTGTGTGTGTCTCTGTGTGTCTGTTGGTGTGTGTGTGTCTGTGTGTGTGTCTATCTGTGTGTGTCTGTCTGTGTGTGTGTCTGTGTGTGTGTCTGTCTGTGTGCATGTGTCTGTGTGTGTTTGTCTGTGTGTGTGTCTGTGTGTGTGTCTGTTTGTGTGTGTGTGTCTGTCTCTGTGTGTGTCTGTGTGTGTGTGTCTGTGTGTGTGTGTCTGTCTGTGTGTGTGTATCTGTGTGTGTGTCTCTGTCTGGGTGTGTGTATCTGTGTCTGTGTGTGTGTCTGTGTGTGTGTCTGTGTGTGTGTCTGTGTGTCTGTGTGTGTGTTTGTGTGTGTCTGTGTGTGTCTTTGTGCGTGTGTCTGTGTATGTGTCTGTGTGCGTGTGTCTGTGTGTGTGTCTGTGTGTGTGTCTGTGTGTGTTTCTGTGTGTCTGTCTGTGTGTCTGTGTGTGTGTCTGTCTGTGTGTGTGTCTGTCTCTGTGTTTGTGTCTGCGTGTGTGTGTCTGTGTGTGTGTGTCTGTGTGTGTCTGTGTGTGTGTGTGTCTGTGTGTGTGTCTCTGTGTTTGTGTCTGTGTGTGTCTGTCGGTGTGTGTGTGTGTCTGTGTGTGTGTCTGTGTGTGTGTCTGTGTGTGTCTGTGTGTGTGTCTGTGTGTGTGTGTCTATCTGTGTGTCTGTGTCTGTGTGTGTGTCTGTCTGTGTATGTGTCTGTGTGTGTGTCTGTGTGTGTGTGTTTGTGTGTGTCTGTCTGTGTGTCTGTGTCTGTGTGTGTGTCTGTCTGTGTGTGTGTCTCTGTGTGTGTCTTTGTGCGTGTGTCTGTGTATGTGTCTCTTTGCGTGTGTCTGTGTGTGTGTCTGTGTGTGTGTCTGTGTGTGTTTCTGTGTGTGTCTGTCTGTGTGTCTGTGTCTGTCTGCGTGTCTGTCTGTGTGTGTGTCTGTGTGTGTGTCTCTGTGCGTGTGTCTGTGTGTGTGTCTGTGTGTGTGTCTCTGTGTTTGTGTCTGTGTGTGTCTGTCGGTGTGTGTGTGTGTCTGTGTGTGTCTGTCTGTGTATGTCTGTCTGTGTGTGTGTCTGTGTGTGTGTATCTGTCTGTGTGTGTGTCTGTGTGTGTGTCTGTCTGTGTGCATGTGTCTGTGTCTGTGTATGTGTGTGTGCCTGTGTGTGTGTGTCTGTCTGTGTGTGTGTGTCTGTTTGTGTCTGTGAGTGTGTCTGTTTGTGTCTGTCTGTCTGTGTGTCTGTGTGCATGTGTCTGTGTTTGTGTCTGTGTGTGTGTCTGTGTGTGTGTCTGCGTGTGTGTCTGTGTGTGTTTCTGTCTCTGTGTGTGTGTCTGTCACTGTGTTTGTGTCTGTGTGTGTGTGTCTGTGTGTGTGTCTGTGTGCATGTGTCTGTGTGTGTGTCTGTGTGTGTGTGTCTGTGTGTGTTTCTCTGTGTTTGTGTCTGTGTGTGTCTGTCGGTGTGTGTGTGTGTCTGTGTGTGTGTCTGTCTGTGTGTGTGTCTGTGTGTGTGTCTGTGTGCGTGTGTCTGTGTGTGTGTCTGAGTGTGTGTCTGTGTGTGTGTCGGAGTGTGTGTCTGTGTGCATGTGTCTGTGTGTGTGTGTCTGTGTGTGTGTGTCTCTGTGCATGTGTCTTTGGGTGAGTGTCTGTGTGTGTCTGTCGGTGTGTGTGTGTCTGTGTCGTGTCTGTCTGTGTGTGTCTGTCTGTTTGTGTGTCTGTGTGTGTGTCTGTTGGTGTGTCTGTCTGTGTGTGTCTGTCTGTGTGTGTCTGTGTGTGTGTCTGTGTGTGTGTCTGTGTGTGTGTCTTTGTGCGTGTGTCTGTGTATGTGTCTGTGTGCGTGTGTCTGTGTGCGTGTGTCTGTGTGCGTGTGTCTGTGTGTGTCTGTCTGTGTGCGTGTGTCTCTGTGCGTGTGTCTGTGTGTGTGTCTGTGTGTGTTTCTCTGTGTTTGTGTCTGTGTGTGTCTGTCGGTGTGTGTGTGTGTCTGTGTGTGTGTCTGTCTGTGTATGTCTGTCTGT
>NC_137289.1:122165000-122167500 GCF_054371585.1 Giraffa tippelskirchi | reverse complement strand
CTGTGTATGTGTCTGTGTGTGTGTCTGTGTGTGTCTGTCAGTGTGTGTGTGTCTGTGTGTGTGTCTGTCTGTGTGTGTCTGTCTGTGTGTGTCTCTGTGTGTGTCTGTTTGTGTGTCTGTGTGTGTGTCTTTGTGTCTGTGTCTGTGTGTGTGTCTGTCTGTGTGTGTCTGTGTGTGTGTCTGTGTGTCTGTGTCTGTGTGTGTGTCTGTCTGTGTATGTGTCTGTGTGTGTGTCTGTGTGTGTCTGTCAGTGTGTGTGTGTCTGTGTGTGTGTCTGTCTGTGTGTGTCTGTCTGTGTGTGTCTCTGTGTGTGTCTGTTTGTGTGTCTGTCTGTGTGTGTCTGTGTGTGTGTGTGTCTGTCTGTGTGTGCGTCTGTGTGTGTGTCTCTGTGTGTGTCTGTGTGTGTGTGTCTGTGTGTGTGTCTTTGTGCGTGTGTCTGTGTGTGTGTCTGTGTGTGTGTGTCTGTCTGTGTGTGTGTCTGTGTGTGTGTCTGTGTGCGTGTGTCTGTGTGTGTGTCTGAGTGTGTGTCTGTGTGTGTGTCGGAGTGTGTGTCTGTGTGCATGTGTCTGTGTGTGTGTCTGTGTGTGTGTGCCTGTGTGTGTGTCTGTCTGTCTGTCTGTGTGTATCTCTCTGGGTGTGTGTATCTGTGTCAGTGTGTGTGTCTGTGTGTGTGTCTGTGTTTGTGTCTGTGTGTGTGTGTCTGTGTGTGTGTCTGTGTGTGTGTGTCTGTGTGTGTGTCTGCGTGTGTGTGTCTGTGTGTGTGTCTGTGTGTGTGTGTCTGTGTGTGTGCGTCTGTGTGTGTGTCTGTGTGTGTGTCTTTGTGTGTGTCTGTGTGTGTGTCTGCGTGTGTGTGTCTGTGTGTGTGTCTGTGTGTGTGTGTGTGTCTGTGTGTGTGTGTGTCTGTGTGTGTGTTTGTCTGTGTGCATGTGTCTGTGTGTGTGTCTGGTGTGTGTGTCTGTGTGTGTGTCTGTGTGTGTCTGTCAGTGTGTGTGTGTCTGTGTGTGTGTCTGTGTGTGTCTGTCGGTGTGTGTGTGTCTGTGTGTGTGTCTGTGTGTGTCTGTGTATGTGTGTGTTTCTGTCTGTGTGTGTGTCTGTGTGTGTGTCTTTGTGCGTGTCTGTGTCTGTGTGACTGTGTGTCTGTGTGAGTGTGTCTTTGTGTGTATCTGTGTGCGTTTGTCTGTGTGTTTGTCTGTGTGTGTGTGTCTGTGTGTCTGTGTGCGTGTGTCTGTGTTCGTGTGTCTGTGTGTGTGTCTGTGTGTGTTTTGTGTGTCCGTGTCTGTGTGTGTGTCTGTCTGTGTGTGTGTCTGTGTGTGTGTCTGCGTGTGTGTGTCTGTGTGTCTGTCTGTGTGTGTGTGTCTGTCTGTGTGTGTGTCTGTGTGTGTGTCTGTGTGTCTGTGTGTGTGTCTGTCTGTGTGTGTGTGTCTGTGTGTGTGTCTGTGTGTGTCTGTCTGTGTGTCTGTGTCTGTGTGTGTGTCTGTCTGTGTGTGTGTCTGTGTGTGTGTCTTTGTGCGTGTGTCTGTGTATGTGTCTGTGTGCGTGTGTCTGTGTGTGTGTCTGTGTGTGTGTCTGTGTGTGTTTCTGTGTGTCTGTCTGTGTGTCTGTGTGTGTGTCTGTCTGTGTGTGTGTGTCTGTCTGTGTGTGTGTGTCTGCGTGTGTGTGTCTGTGTGTGTGTGTCTGTGTGTGTGTGTCTGTGTGTGTGTCTGTGTGTGTGTCTGTGTGTGTCTGTGTGTGTGTCTGTGTGTGTGTCTGTGTGTGTGTGTCTATCTGTGTGTCTGTGTCTGTGTGTGTGTCTGTCTGTGTGCATGTGTCTGTGTGTGTATCTGTGTGTTTGTCTGTGTGACTGTGTGTGTGTCTGTCTGTGTGTGTGTTTCTGTCTGTGTGTGTGTTTCTGTCTGTGTGTGTGTGTCTGTGTGCGTGTGTCTGTGTGTGTGTCTGAGTGTGTGTCTGTGTGTGTGTCTGAGTGTGTGTCTGTGTGCATGTGTCTGTGTGCGTGTGTCTGTGTGTGTGTGTCTGTGTGTGTGTCTCCGTGTGTCTGTCGGTGTGTGTGTGTCTGTCTGTGTGTCTGCGTGTGTGTCTGTGTGTGTCTGTGTGTGTGTCTGTGTGTGTGTGTCTGTCTGTGTGTGTGTATCTGTCTGAGTGTGTGTCTGTGTGTGTGTCTGTCTCTGTGCATGTGTCTCTGTGTGTGTCTCTCTGTGTGTGTGTGTCTGTCTGTTTGTGTGTCTGTGTGTGTGTCTGTTTGTGTGTCTGTGTGTGTCTGTCTGTGTGTGTGTCTGTGTGTGTGTCTGTGTGTGTGTGTCCTTGTGTGTCTGTCTGTGTGTGTCTGCGTGTGTGTCTATGTGTCTGTGTGTGTGTATCTGTCTGTGTGTGTTTATCTGTGTGTGTGTCTCTGTCTGGCTGTGTGTATCTGTGTCTGTGTGTCTGTCTGTGTGTGTGTGTCTGTGTGTGTGTCTCTGTGTGTCTGTTGGTGTGTGTGTGTCTGTGTGTGTCTATCTGTGTGTGT
>NC_137289.1:122147500-122160000 GCF_054371585.1 Giraffa tippelskirchi | reverse complement strand
TGTGTGTGTGTCTGTGTGTGTGTCTGTGTGTGTGTCTGCGTGTGTGTGTCTGTGTGTGTGTCTGTGTGTGTGTGTGTGTCTGTGTGTGTGTGTCTGTGTGTGTGTTTGTCTGTGTGCATGTGTCTGTGTGTGTGTCTGTGTGTGTGTGTCTGTGTGTGTGTCTGTGTGTGTCTGTCAGTGTGTGTGTGTCTGTGTGTGTGTCTGTGTGTGTCTGTCGGTGTGTGTGTGTCTGTGTGTGTGTCTGTGTGTGTCTGTGTATGTGTGTGTTTCTGTCTGTGTGTGTGTCTGTGTGTGTGTCTTTGTGCGTGTCTGTGTCTGTGTGACTGTGTGTCTGTGTGCGTGTGTCTTTGTGTGTATCTGTGTGCGTTTGTCTGTGTGTTTGTCTGTGTGTGTGTGTCTGTGTGTCTGTGTGCGTGTGTCTGTGTTCGTGTGTCTGTGTGTGTGTCTGTGTGTGTTTTGTGTGTCCGTGTCTGTGTGTGTGTCTGTCTGTGTATGTGTCTGTGTGTGTGTCTGTGTGTGTGTGTCTGTGTGTGTCTGTCTGTGTGTCTGTGTCTGTGTGTGTGTCTGTCTGTGTGTGTGTCTCTGTGTGTGTCTTTGTGCGTGTGTCTGTGTATGTGTCTCTTTGCGTGTGTCTGTGTGTGTGTCTGTGTGTGTGTCTGTGTGTGTTTCTGTGTGTGTCTGTCTGTGTGTCTGTGTCTGTGTGCGTGTCTGTCTGTGTGTGTCTCTGTGTGTGTGTCTCTGTGCGTGTGTCTGTGTGTGTGTCTGTGTGTGTGTCTCTGTGTTTGTGTCTGTGTGTGTCTGTCGGTGTGTGTGTGTGTCTGTGTGTGTGTCTGTCTGTGTATGTCTGTCTGTGTGTGTGTCTGTGTGTGTGTATCTGTCTGTGTGTGTGTCTGTGTGTGTGTCTGTCTGTGTGCATGTGTCTGTGTCTGTATATGTGTGTGTGCCTGTGTGTGTGTGTCTGTCTGTGTGTGTGTGTCTGTTTGTGTCTGTGAGTTTGTCTGTTTGTGTCTGTCTGTCTGTGTGTCTGTGTGCATGTGTCTGTGTTTGTGTCTGTGTGTGTGTCTGTGTGTGTGTCTGCGTGTGTGTCTGTGTGTGTTTCTGTCTGTGTGTGTCTGTCTGTCACTGTGTGTGTGTCTGTGTGTGTGTGTCTGCGTGTGTGTCTGTGTGCATGTGTCTGTGTGTCTGTCTGTGTGTGTGTCTGTGTGTGTGTCTGTGTGTGTGTGTCTTTGTGTGTCTGTCTGTGTGTGTCTGTGTGTGTGTCTATGTGTCTGTGTGTGTATATGTCTGTGTGTGTATATCTGTGTGTGTGTCTCTGTCTGGCTGTGTGTATCTGTGTCTGTGTGTCTGTCTGTGTGCATGTGTCTGTGTGTGTGTGTCTGTGTGTGTGTCTCTGTGTGTCTGTTGGTGTGTGTGTGTCTGTGTGTGTGTCTATCTGTGTGTGTCTGTCTGTGTGTGTGTCTGTGTGTGTGTCTGTGTGTCTGTCTCTGTGTGTGTGTCTGTGTGTGTGTCTGTGTGTGTGTCTGTTTGTGTGTGTGTGTCTGTCTCTGTGTGTGTCTGTGTGTGTGTGTCTGTCTGTGTGTGTGTATCTGTGTGTGTGTCTCTGTCTGGGTGTGTGTATCTGTGTCTGTGTGTGTGTCTGTGAGTGTGTCTGTGTGTGTCTGTGTGTGTGTCTGTGTGTGTGTGTCGGTGTGTGTCTGTGTGTGTGTCTGTGTGTGTGTCTGTGTGTGTGTCTGTGTGCGTGTGTCTGTGTGGGTGTCTGAGTGTGTGTCTGTGTGTGTGTCGGAGTGTGTGTCTGTGTGCATGTGTCTGTGTGTGTGTGTCTGTGTGTGTCTGTGTGTGTGTCTGTGTGTGTCTGTCGGTGTGTGTCTGTCTGTGTGTGTGTTTGTGTGCATGTGTCTGTGTGTGAGTGTCTGTGTGTGTGTCTGTGTCTGTGTCTGTGTCTGTGTCTGTGTGTGTCTGTCGGTGTGTGAGTGTCAGTGTTGTGTCTGTCTGTGTGTGTCTGTCTGTTTGTGTGTCTGTGTGTGTGTCTGTCTGTGTGTGTCTGTCTGTGTGTCTGTCTGTGTGTGTCTGTCTGTGTGTCTGTCTGTGTGTGTCTGTCTGTTTGTGTGTCTGTGTGTGTGTCTGTTTGTGTGTCTGTCTCTGTGTGTCTGTCTGTGTGTGTCTGTGTGTGTGTCTGTGTGTGTGTCTGTCTGTGTGCATGTGTCTGTGTGTGTGTGACTCTGTGTGTGTGTCTGTGTGTGTGTCTGTGTGTGTCTGTCGGTGTGTGTGTGTCTGTGTGTGTGTCTGTGCGTGTGTGTCTGTGTGTGTGTGTCTGTGTGTGTGTCTGTTTGTGTGTCTGTGTCTGTCTCTCTGTGTGTCTGTGTTTGTGTGTCTGTGTGTGTGTGTCTGTCTGTGTGCGTGTATCTGTGTGTGTGTCTCTGTCTGGTTGTGTGTATCTGTGTCTGTGTGTGTGTCTGTGTGTGTGTCTGTGTGTCTGTGTGTGTGTCTGTGTGTGTGTCTGTGTGTGTCGGTCTGTGTGTGTGTCTGTGTGTGTGTGTCTGTCTGTGTGTGTGTCTGTGTGTGTGTCTGTGTGCGTGTGTCTGTGGTGTGTCTGAGTGTGTGTCTGTGTGTGTGTCGGAGTGTGTGTCTGTGTGCATGTGTCTGTGTGTGTGTCTGTGTGTGTGTGTCTGTGTGTCTGTCTGTGTGTGTCTGTCTGTCTGTCTGTGTGTATCTCTCTGGGTGTGTGTATCTGTGTCAGTGTGTGTGTCTGTGTGATTGTGTCTGTGTGTGTGTCTGTGTTTGTGTCTGTGTGTGTGTGTCTGTGTGTGTGTCTGTGTGTGTGTGTCTGTGTGTGTGTCTGCGTGTGTGTGTCTGTGTGTGTGTCTGTGTGTGTGTGTCTGTGTGTGTGCGTCTGTGTGTGTGTCTGTGTGTGTGTCTGTGTGTGTGTCTGTGTGTGTGTCTGCGTGTGTGTGTCTGTGTGTGTGTCTGTGTGTGTGTGTGTGTCTGTGTGTGTGTGTGTCTGTGTGTGTGTTTGTGTGCATGTGTCTGTGTGTGTGTCTGTGTGTGTGTGTCTGTGTGTGTGTCTGTGTGTGTCTGTCAGTGTGTGTGTGTCTGGGTGTGTGTCTGTGTGTGTCTGTCGGTGTGTGTGTGTCTGTGTGTGTGTCTGTGTGTGTCTGTGTATGTGTGTGTTTCTGTCTGTGTGTGTGTCTGTGTGTGTTTCTTTGTGCGTGTCTGTGTCTGTGTGACTGTGTGTCTGTGTGCGTGTGTCTTTGTGTGTATCTGTGTGCGTTTGTCTGTGTGTTTGTCTGTGTGTGTGTCTGTGTGTCTGTGTGCGTGTGTCTGTGTTCGTGTGTCTGTGTGTGTGTCTGTGTGTGTTTTGTGTGTCCGTGTCTGTGTGTGTGTCTGTCTGTGTGTGTGTCTGTGTGTGTGTCTGCGTGTGTGTGTCTGTGTGTCTGTCTGTGTGTGTGTGTCTGTCTGTGTGTGTGTGTCTGTGTGTGTGTCTGTGTGTGTCTGTCTGTGTGTCTGTGTCTGTGTGTGTGTCTGTCTGTGTGTGTGTCTGTGTGTGTGTCTTTGTGCGTGTGTCTGTGTATGTGTCTGTGTGCGTGTGTCTGTGTGTGTGTCTGTGTGTGTGTCTGTGTGTGTTTCTGTGTGTCTGTCTGTGTGTCTGTGTGTGTGTCTGTCTGTGTGTGTGTCTGTGTGTGGGTCTGTGTGTGTGTGTCTTTGTGTGTGTCTGTGTGTGTGTGTCTGTCTGTGTGTGTGTGTCTGTGTGTGTGTCTTGGTGTGTGTCTGTGTGCATGTGTCTGTGTGTGTGTCTGTGTTTGTGTCTGCGTGTGTGTCTGTGTGTCTGTCTGTTTGTGTGTGTCTGTATGTGCGCGTGTGTCTGTGTGTGTGTCTGTGTGTCTGTGTCTGTGTGTGTGTCTGTCTGTGTGTGTGTGTCTGTGTGTGTGTCTGTCTGTGTCTGTGTGTGTGTCTGTCTGTGTATGTGTCTGTGTGTGTGTCTGTGTGTGTCTGTCAGTGTGTGTGTGTCTGTTTGTGTGTCTGTCTGTGTGTGTCTGTGTGTGTGTGTGTCTGTCTGTGTGTGTCTGTGTGTGTGTCTCTGTGTGTGTCTGTGTGTGTGTGTCTGTGTGTGTGTCTTTGTGCGTGTGTCTGTGTGTGTGTCTGTGTGCATGTGTCTGTGTGTGTGTGTCTGTGTGTGTCTGTGTGTGTGTCTGTGTGTGTCTGTCGGTGTGTGTCTGTCTGTGTGTGTGTTTGTGTGCATGTGTCAGTGTGTGAGTGTCTGTGTGTGTGTCTGTGTCTGTGTCTGTGTGTGTCTGTCGGTGTGTGAGTGTCAGTGTTGTGTCTGTCTGTGTGTGTCTGTCTGTTTGTGTGTCTGTGTATGTGTCTGTCTGTGTGTGTCTGTCTGTGTGTCTGTCTGTGTGTGTCTGTCTGTGTGTCTGTCTGTGTGTGTCTGTCTGTTTGTGTGTCTGTGTGTGTGTCTGTTTGTGTGTCTGTCTGTGTGTGTCTGTCTGTGTGTGTCTGTGTGTGTGTCTGTGTGTGTGTCTGTCTGTGTGCATGTGTCTGTGTGTGTGTGACTCTGTGTGTGTGTCTGTGTGTGTGTCTGTGTGTGTCTGTCGGTGTGTGTGTGTCTGTGTGTGTGTCTGTGCGTGTGTGTCTGTGTGTGTGTGTCTGTGTGTATGTCTGTGTGTGTGTCTGTTTGTGTGTCTGTGTCTGTCTCTCTGTGTGTCTGTGTTTGTGTGTCTGTGTGTGTGTGTCTGTCTGTGTGCGTGTATCTGTGTGTGTGTCTCTGTCTGGTAGTGTGTATCTGTGTCTGTGTGTGTGTCTGTGTGTGTGTCTGTGTGTCTGTGTGTGTGTCTGTGTGTGTGTCTGTGTGTGTCGGTCTGTGTGTGTGTCTGTGTGTGTGTGTCTGTCTGTGTGTGTGTCTGTGTGTGTGTCTGTGTGCGTGTGTCTGTGTGTGTGTCTGAGTGTGTGTCTGTGTGTGTGTCGGAGTGTGTGTCTGTGTGCATGTGTCTGTTTGTGTGTCTGTGTGTGTGTGCCTGTGTGTGTGTCTGTCTGTCTGTCTGTGTGTATCTCTCTGGGTGTGTGTATCTGTGTCAGTGTGTGTGTCTGTGTGTGTGTCTGTGTGTGTGTCTGTGTGCATGTGTCTGTGTGTGTGTCTGTGTGTGTGTGCCTGTGTGTGTGTCGGTGTGTGTCTGTCTGTCTGTGTGTGTGTATCTCTCTGGGTGTGTGTATCTGTGTCAGTGTGTGTGTCTGTGTGCTTGTCTCTGTGTGTGTGTCTGTGTGTGTGTCTGTGTGTGTGTCTGCGTGTGTGTCTGCGTGTGTGTCTGTCTGTGTGTGTGTGTTTGTCACTGTGTGTGTGCCTGTGTTTGTGTCTGTGTGTGTGTCTGCGTGTGTGTGTCTGTGTGTGTGTCTGTGTGTGTGTCTTTTTTGTGTGTGTCTGTCTGTGTGTCTGTGTGTGTGTCTGTGTGTCTGTGTGTGTGTGTCCGTCTGTGTGTGTGTCTGTGTGTGTGTCTGTGTGCCTGTGTCTGTGTGTGTGTCTGTGTGTGTGTCTGTGTGTCTGTGTGTGTGTGTCCGTCTGTGTGTGTGTCTGTGTGTGTGTCTGTGTGCGTCTCTGTGTGTGTCTTTGTGTGTGTCTGTGTGTGTGTGTCTGTCTGTGTGTGTGTCTGTGTATGTGTCTGTGTGCGTGTGTCTGTGTGTGTGTCTGAGTGTGTGTCTGTGTGTGTGTCTGTGTGTGTGTCTGTGTGTGTGTGTCTGTGTGTGTGTCTGTGTGCGTGTGTCTGTGTGTGTGTCTGTCTGTGTAGGTCTGTCTGTGTGTGTGTCTGTGTGTGTCTGTCGGTCTGTGTGTGTGTATCTGTATGTGTGTGTGTCTGTGTGTGTGTCTGTCTGTGTGCATGTGTCTGTGTCTGTGTATGTGTGTGTGTGTGTGTGTGTCTGTGTGTGTGTGTCTGTCTGTGTGTGTGTGTCTGTTTGTGTCTGTGAGTGTGTCTGTTTGTGTGTGTCTCTCTGTGTGTCTGTGTGCATGTGTCTGTGTGTGTGTCTGTGTGTGTGTCTGTGTGTGTGTCTGTGTGTGTGTGTCTGTGTGTGTGTCTGTCTGTGTGTGTGTGTCTGTCTGTGTGTGTGTATCTGTCTGTGTGTGTGTCTGTGTGTGTGTGTCTGTCTGTGTGTGTGTATCTGTGTGTGTGTCTGTCTGTGTGTGTCTGTGTGCGTGTGTCTGTGTGTGTGTGTCTGTCTGTGTGTGTGTATCTGTGTGTGTGTCTCTGTCTGGGTGTGTGTATCTGTGTCTGTGTGTGTGTCTGTGTGTGTCTCTGTGTGTGTGTCTGTGTGTCTGTGTGTGTGTCTGTGTGTGTCTGTCTGTGTGTGTGTCTGTGTGTGTGTGTCTGTCTGTGTGTGTGTCTGTGTGTGTGTCTGTGTGCGTGTGTCTGTGTGTGTGTCTGAGTGTGTGTCTGTGTGTGTGTCGGAGTGTGTGTCTGTGTGCATGTGTCTCTGTGTGTGTGTCTGTGTGTGTGTGTCTCTGTGCATGTGTCTGTGTGTGAGTGTCTGTGTGTGTCTGTCGGTGTGTGTGTGTCTGTGTTGTGTCTGTCTGTGTGTGTCTGTCTGTTTGTGTGTCTGTGTGTGTGTCTGTTTGTGTGTCTGTCTGTGTGTGTCTGTCTGTGTGTGTCTGTCTGTGTGTGTCTGTGTGTGTGTCTGTGTGTGTGTCTTTGTGCGTGTGTCTGTGTATGTGTCTGTGTGCGTGTGTCTGTGTGTGTGTGTCTGTGTGCGTGTGTCTGTGTGTGTCTGTCTGTGTGCGTGTGTCTGTGTGCGTGTGTCTGTGTGTGTGTCGAGGTGTGTGTTTCTCTCTGTGTGCGTGTGTCTGTGTGTGCGTGTCTGTGTGTGTGTGTCTGTGTGTGTGTCTGTGTGTGTCTGTCTGTCTGTGTGTGTGTATCTCTCTGGGTGTGTGTATCTGTGTCAGTGTGTGTGTCTGTGTGCATGTGTCTGTGTGTGTGTATCTGTGTCTGTGTGTGTGTCTGTGTGTGTGTCTGTGTGGTGTCTGTGTGCATGTGTCTGTGTGTATGTCTGTGTGTGTGTGTCTGTGTGTGTGTCTGTGTGTGTCTGTCTGTCTGTGTGTGTGTATCTCACTGGGTGTGTGTATCTGTGTCTGTGTGTCTGTCTGTGTGCATGTGTCTGTGTGTGTGTCTGTGTTTGTGTCTGCGTGTGTGTGTCTTCTGTGTGTCTATGTGTGTGTGTCTGTGTGTGTGTCTGTGTGTGTGTCTGCATGTGTGTGTCTGTGTGTCTGTCTGTATGTGTGTGTCTGTGTGTATGTGTCTGTGTGTGTGTCTGTGTGTGTGTGTCTGTGGGTGTGTCTGTCTGTGTGCATGTGTCTGTGTGCGTGTGTCTGTGTGTGTGTCTGTGTGTGTGTGTCTGTGTGTGTATCTGTCTGGGTGCGCGTCTGTGTGTGTGTCTGTGTGTGTGTGTCTGACTGTGTGTGTGGCTGTCTGTGTGTGTTTGTCTGTATGTGTGTCTGTCTGTGTGCATGTGTCTGTGTGCGTGTGTCTGTGTGTGTGTCTGTGTGTGTGTCTGTGTGTGTCTGTGTGTGCGTCTGTCTGTGTGCATGTGTCTGTCTGTGTGTGTGTGTCTGTGTGTGTGTCTGTGTGTGTGTGTCTGTCTGTGTGTGTGTATCTGTCTGTGTGTGCATCTGTGTGTGTGTGTGTCTCTGTGTGTGTGTCTGTGTGTGTGTCTGTGTGTGTGTCTGTGTGTGTCTGTCTGTCTGTGTGTATCTGTGTGTGTGAGTCTGTCTGTGTGTGTGTGTCTGTCTCTGTGTGTGTGTCTGTCTGTGTGTGTGTATCTGTCTGTGTGTGTGTCTGTGTGTGTGTGTCTGTCTGTGTGTGTGTATCTGTGTGTGTGTCTGTCTGTGTGTGTCTGTGTGCGTGTGTCTGTGTGTGTGTGTCTGTCTGTGTGTGTGTATCTGTGTGTGTGTCTCTGTCTGGGTGTGTGTATCTGTGTCTGTGTGTGTGTCTGTGTGTGTGTCTGTGTGTCTGTGTGTGTGTCTGTGTGTGTCTGTCTGTGTGTGTGTCTGTGTGTGTGTGTCTGTCTGTGTGTGTGTCTGTGTGTGTGTCTGTGTCCGTATGTCTGTGTGTGTGTCTGAGTGTGTGTCTGTGTGTGTGTCGGAGTGTGTGTCTGTGTGCATGTGTCTGTGTGTGTGTGTCTCTGTGTGAGTGTCTCTGTGCATGTGTCTGTGGGTGAGTGTCTGTGTGTGTCTGTCGGTGTGTGTGTGTCTGTGTTGTGTCTGTCTGTGTGTGTCTGTCTGTTTGTGTGTCTGTGTGTGTGTCTGTGTGTGTGTCTGTGTGTGTGTCTGTGTGTGTCTGTGTGTGTGTCTGTGTGTGTGTCTATCTCTGTGTCTGTGTGTGTGTCTGTCTGTGTATGTGTCTGTGCGTGTGTCTGTGTGCGTGTGTCTGTTTGCGTGTGTCTGTGTGTGTGTCTGTGTGTGTGTTTCTGTCTGTGTGCGTGTGTCTGTGTGTGTGTGTCTGTGTGTGTCTGTCTGTCTGTGTGTGTGTATCTGTGTGTGTGTCTCTGTGTGTGTCTGTCTGTGTGTGTGTGTCTGTCTGTGTGTGTGTCTGTGTGTGTGTCTGTGTGTGTGTCTGTGTGTGTGTATCTGTCTGTGTGTGTGTCTGTGTGTGTGTCGGTCTGTGTGCATGTGTCTGTATGTGTGTCTGTCTGTCTGTGTGTCTGTGTGTGTGTGTCTGTTTGTGTGTCTGTGTGTGTGTTTGTGTGTCTATGTGTGTGTCTCTCTGTGTGTGTGTCTCTGTGTGTGTCTCTGTGTGTGTCTGTCTGTGTGCATGTGTCTGTGTGTGTGTCTGTGTGTGTCTCTCTGTGTTTGTCTCTGTGTGTGTCTGTCGGTGTGTGTGTGTCTGTGTGTGTGTCTGTCTGTGTATGTCTGTCTGTGTGTGTGTCTGTGTGTGTCTGTCGGTGAGTCTGTGTCTGTGTGCGTGTCTGTGAGTGTGTCTGTCTCTGTGTGTGTATCTGTCTGTGTGTGTGACTGTCTGTGTGTGTCTGTGTGTGTGTCTGTCTGTGTGCGTGTCTGTGTGTGTGTCTGTCTGTGTGTGTGTATCTGTGTGTGTGTCTCTGTGTGTGTCTGTCTGTGTGGGTGTGTCTGTCTGTGTGTGTGTCTGTGTGTGTGTCTGTGTGTGTGTATCTGTCTGTGTGTGTGTCTGTGTGTGTGTCTGTCTGTGTGCATGTGTCTGTATGTGTGTCTGTCTATCTGTGTGTCTGTGTGTGTGTGTCTGTGTGTGTGTCTGTGTGTGTGTTTGTGTGTCTGTGTGTGTCTGTCTGTGTGCATGTGTTTGTGTGTGTGTCTGTCTGTGTGTGTGTGTCTGTCTGTGTGTGTGTGTCTGTGTCTGTGAGTGTGTCTGTGTGTGTGTTTGTGTGTCTGTGTGTGTGTCTGTGTCTGTGTGTGTGTCTGTGTGTGTGTCTGTGTCTGTGCATGTGTCTCTGTGTGTGTTTGTGTGTCTCTGTGTGCGTATGTCTGTGTGTCTGTGTCTGTGTGCGTGTCTGTGTGTGTGTCTGTCTGTGTGTGTGTATCTGTCTGTGTGTGTGACTGTCTGTGTCTGTCTGTGTGTGTGTGTCTGTCTGTGTGTGTGTATCTGTCTGTGTGTGTGTCTGTGTGTGTGTGTCTGTCTGTGTGTGTGTATCTGTGTGTGTGTCTGTCTGTGTGTGTCTGTGTGCGTGTGTCTGTGTGTGTGTGTCTGTCTGTGTGTGTGTATCTGTGTGTGTGTCTCTGTCTGGGTGTGTGTATCTGTGTCTGTGTGTGTGTCTGTGTGTGTCTCTGTGTGTGTGTCTGTGTGTCTGTGTGTGTGTCTGTGTGTGTCTGTCTGTGTGTGTGTCTGTGTGTGTGTGTCTGTCTGTGTGTGTGTCTGTGTGTGTGTCTGTGTGCGTGTGTCTGTGTGTGTGTCTGAGTGTGTGTCTGTGTGTGTGTCGGAGTGTGTGTCTGTGTGCATGTGTCTCTGTGTGTGTGTCTGTGTGTGTGTGTCTCTGTGCATGTGTCTGTGTGTGAGTGTCTGTGTGTGTCTGTCGGTGTGTGTGTGTCTGTGTTGTGTCTGTCTGTGTGTGTCTGTCTGTTTGTGTGTCTGTGTGTGTGTCTGTTTGTGTGTCTGTCTGTGTGTGTCTGTCTGTGTGTGTCTGTCTGTGTGTGTCTGTGTGTGTGTCTGTGTGTGTGTCTTTGTGCGTGTGTCTGTGTATGTGTCTGTGTGCGTGTGTCTGTGTGTGTGTGTCTGTGTGCGTGTGTCTGTGTGTGTCTGTCTGTGTGCGTGTGTCTGTGTGCGTGTGTCTGTGTGTGTGTCGAGGTGTGTGTTTCTCTCTGTGTGCGTGTGTCTGTGTGTGCGTGTCTGTGTGTGTGTGTCTGTGTGTGTGTCTGTGTGTGTCTGTCTGTCTGTGTGTGTGTATCTCTCTGGGTGTGTGTATCTGTGTCAGTGTGTGTGTCTGTGTGCATGTGTCTGTGTGTGTGTATCTGTGTCTGTGTGTGTGTCTGTGTGTGTGTCTGTGTGGTGTCTGTGTGCATGTGTCTGTGTGTATGTCTGTGTGTGTGTGTCTGTGTGTGTGTCTGTGTGTGTCTGTCTGTCTGTGTGTGTGTATCTCACTGGGTGTGTGTATCTGTGTCTGTGTGTCTGTCTGTGTGCATGTGTCTGTGTGTGTGTCTGTGTTTGTGTCTGCGTGTGTGTGTCTTCTGTGTGTCTATGTGTGTGTGTCTGTGTGTGTGTCTGTGTGTGTGTCTGCATGTGTGTGTCTGTGTGTCTGTCTGTATGTGTGTGTCTGTGTGTATGTGTCTGTGTGTGTGTCTGTGTGTGTGTGTCTGTGGGTGTGTCTGTCTGTGTGCATGTGTCTGTGTGCGTGTGTCTGTGTGTGTGTCTGTGTGTGTGTGTCTGTGTGTGTATCTGTCTGGGTGCGCGTCTGTGTGTGTGTCTGTGTGTGTGTGTCTGACTGTGTGTGTGGCTGTCTGTGTGTGTTTGTCTGTATGTGTGTCTGTCTGTGTGCATGTGTCTGTGTGCGTGTGTCTGTGTGTGTGTCTGTGTGTGTGTCTGTGTGTGTCTGTGTGTGCGTCTGTCTGTGTGCATGTGTCTGTCTGTGTGTGTGTGTCTGTGTGTGTGTCTGTGTGTGTGTGTCTGTCTGTGTGTGTGTATCTGTCTGTGTGTGCATCTGTGTGTGTGTGTGTCTCTGTGTGTGTGTCTGTGTGTGTGTCTGTGTGTGTGTCTGTGTGTGTCTGTCTGTCTGTGTGTATCTGTGTGTGTGAGTCTGTCTGTGTGTGTGTGTCTGTCTCTGTGTGTGTGTCTGTCTGTGTGTGTGTATCTGTCTGTGTGTGTGTCTGTGTGTGTGTGTCTGTCTGTGTGTGTGTATCTGTGTGTGTGTCTGTCTGTGTGTGTCTGTGTGCGTGTGTCTGTGTGTGTGTGTCTGTCTGTGTGTGTGTATCTGTGTGTGTGTCTCTGTCTGGGTGTGTGTATCTGTGTCTGTGTGTGTGTCTGTGTGTGTGTCTGTGTGTCTGTGTGTGTGTCTGTGTGTGTCTGTCTGTGTGTGTGTCTGTGTGTGTGTGTCTGTCTGTGTGTGTGTCTGTGTGTGTGTCTGTGTCCGTATGTCTGTGTGTGTGTCTGAGTGTGTGTCTGTGTGTGTGTCGGAGTGTGTGTCTGTGTGCATGTGTCTGTGTGTGTGTGTCTCTGTGTGAGTGTCTCTGTGCATGTGTCTGTGGGTGAGTGTCTGTGTGTGTCTGTCGGTGTGTGTGTGTCTGTGTTGTGTCTGTCTGTGTGTGTCTGTCTGTTTGTGTGTCTGTGTGTGTGTCTGTGTGTGTGTCTGTGTGTGTGTCTGTGTGTGTCTGTGTGTGTGTCTGTGTGTGTGTCTATCTCTGTGTCTGTGTGTGTGTCTGTCTGTGTATGTGTCTGTGCGTGTGTCTGTGTGCGTGTGTCTGTTTGCGTGTGTCTGTGTGTGTGTCTGTGTGTGTGTTTCTGTCTGTGTGCGTGTGTCTGTGTGTGTGTGTCTGTGTGTGTCTGTCTGTCTGTGTGTGTGTATCTGTGTGTGTGTCTCTGTGTGTGTCTGTCTGTGTGTGTGTGTCTGTCTGTGTGTGTGTCTGTGTGTGTGTCTGTGTGTGTGTCTGTGTGTGTGTATCTGTCTGTGTGTGTGTCTGTGTGTGTGTCGGTCTGTGTGCATGTGTCTGTATGTGTGTCTGTCTGTCTGTGTGTCTGTGTGTGTGTGTCTGTTTGTGTGTCTGTGTGTGTGTTTGTGTGTCTATGTGTGTGTCTCTCTGTGTGTGTGTCTCTGTGTGTGTCTCTGTGTGTGTCTGTCTGTGTGCATGTGTCTGTGTGTGTGTCTGTGTGTGTCTCTCTGTGTTTGTCTCTGTGTGTGTCTGTCGGTGTGTGTGTGTCTGTGTGTGTGTCTGTCTGTGTATGTCTGTCTGTGTGTGTGTCTGTGTGTGTCTGTCGGTGAGTCTGTGTCTGTGTGCGTGTCTGTGAGTGTGTCTGTCTCTGTGTGTGTATCTGTCTGTGTGTGTGACTGTCTGTGTGTGTCTG
>NC_137289.1:122137500-122142500 GCF_054371585.1 Giraffa tippelskirchi | reverse complement strand
CTGTGTGTGTGTCTGTCTGTGTGTGTGTCTGTGTGTGTCTGTCTGTCTGTGTGTGTGTATCTGTCTGTGTGTGTGTGTCTGTCTGTGTGTCTGTGTCTGTGTGTGTGTCTGTCTGTGTGTGTGTCTGTGTGTGTGTCTGTGTGCGTGTCTGTGTGTGTCTGTCTGTGTGTGTGTCTGTGTGTGTGTCTTTGTGCGTGTGTCTGTGTATGTGTCTGTGTGCGTGTGTCTGTGTGTGTGTCTGTGTCCATGTGTCTGTGTGTGTCTGTCTGTGTGCGTGTGTCTGTGTGTGTGTCGAGGTGTGTTTTTCTCTCTGTGTGCGTGTGTCTGTGTGTGCGTGTCTGTGTGTGTGTGTCTGTGTGTGTGTCTGTGTGCATCTGTCTGTGTGTGTGTCTGTGTGTGTGTGTCTGTGTGTGTGTCTGTGTGTGTCTGTCTGTCTGTGTGTGTGTATCTCTCTGGGTGTGTGTATCTGTGTCAGTGTGTGTGTCTGTGTGCATGTCTCTGTGTGTGTGTCTGTGTGTGTGTCTGTGTGTGTGTCTGCATGTGTGTCTGTCTGTGTGTCTGTGTCTGTGTGCATGTCTGTCTGTGTGTGTGTCTGTGTGTGTGTCTCTGTGCGTGTGTCTGTGTGTGTGTCTGTGTGTGTGTCTCTGTGTTTGTGTCTGTGTGTGTCTGTCGCTGTGTGTGTGTGTCTGTGTGTGTGTCTGTCTGTGTATGTCTGTCTGTGTGTGTGTCTGTGTGTGTGTATCTGTCTGTGTGTGTGTCTGTGTGTGTGTCTGTGTGCATGTGTCTGTGTCTGTGTATGTGTGTGTGCCTGTGTGTGTGTGTCTGTCTGTGGGTGTGTGTCTGTTTGTGTCTGTGAGTGTGTCTGTTTGTGTCTGTCTATCTGTGAGTCTGTGTGCATGTGTCTGTGTTTGTGTCTGTGTGTGTGTCTGTGTGTGTGTCTGCGTGTGTGTCTGTGTGTGTTTCTGTCTGTGTGTGTGTGTCTGTCACTGTGTGTGTGTCTGTGTGTGTGTGTCTGTGTGTGTGTCTGTGTGCATGTGTCTGTGTGTGTGTCTCTGTGTGTGTCTGTGTGTGTGTCTGCATGTGTGTGTCTGTGTGTCTGTCTGTGTGTGTGTGTCTGTGTGTGTTTCTCTGTGTTTGTGTCTGTGTGTGTCTGTCAGTGTGTGTGTGTGTCTGTGTGTGTGTCTGTCTGTGTATGTCTGTCTGTGTGTGTGTCTGTGTGTGTCTGTCTGTCTGTGTGTGTGTATCTGTGTGTGTGTGTCTGTCTGTGTGTCTGTGTCTGTGTGCGTGTCTGTCTGTGTGTGTGTCTGTGTGTGTGTCTTTGTGCGTGTGTCTGTGTGTGTGTCTGTGTGCGTGTGTCTGTGTGTGTGTGTCTGTGTGTGTCTGTCTGTGTGTGTGTGTCTGTGTGTGTGTCTCTGTGTTTGTGTCTGTGTGTTTCTGTCGGTGTGTGTGTGTGTCTGTGTGTGTGTCTGTCTGTGTAGGTCTGTCTTTGTGTGTGTCTGTGTGTGTCTGTCGGTCTGTGTGTGTGTATCTGTATGTGTGTGTGTCTGTGTGTGTGTCTGTCTGTGTGCATGTGTCTGTGTCTGTGTATGTGTGTGTGTGTGTGTGTCTGTGTGTGTGTCTGTCTGTGTGTGTGTCTGTTTGTGTCTGTGAGTGTGTCTGTTTGGGTGTGTCTCTCTGTGTGTCTGTGTGCATGTGTCTGTGAGTGTGTCTGTGTGTGTGTCTGTGTGTGTGTCTGTGTGTGTGTGTCTCTGTGTGTGTCTGTCTGTGTGTGTGTCTCTGTCTGTGTGTGTGTATCTGTCTGTGTGTGTGTCTGTGTGTGTGTGTCTGTCTGTGTGTGTGTATCTGTGTGTGTGTCTGTTTGTGTGTGTCTGTGTGCGTGTGTCTGTGTGTGTGTGTCTGTCTGTGTGTGTGTATCTGTGTGTGTGTCTCTGTCTGGGTGTGTGTATCTGTGTCTGTGTGTGTGTCTGTGTGTGTGTCTGTGTGTGTATCTGTGTGTGTGTCTGTGTGTGTGTGTCTGTCTGTGTGTGTGTCTCTGTGCATGTGTCTGTGGGTGAGTGTCTGTGTGTGTCTGTCGGTGTGTGTGTGTCTGTGTTGTGTCTGTCTGTGTGTGTCTGTCTGTTTGTGTGTCTGTGTGTGTGTCTGTCTGTGTGTGTCTGTCTGTGTGTGTCTGTGTGTGTGTCTGTGTGTGTGTCTGTGTGTGTGTCTTTGTGCGTGTGTCTGTGTATGTGTCTGTGTGCGTGTGTCTGTGTGTGCGTGTCTGTGTGTGTGTGTCTGTGTGTGTGTCTGTGTGCATGTTTCTGTGTGTGTCTCTGTGTGTCTGTGTGTGTGTGTCTGTCTGTGTGTGTCTGTGTGTGTGTCTGTGTGTGTGTCTGTGTGTGTGTCTGCGTGTGTGTGTCTGTGTGTCTGTCTGTGTGTGTGTGTCTTTCTGTGTGTGTGTGTCTGTGTGTGTGTCTGTGTGTGTGACTGTGTGTGTGTGTCTGTGTGTGTGTTTGTGTCTGTGTCTGTCTGTGTGTGTGTGTCTGTGTGTGTGTGTCTGTGTGTGTGTCTGTGTGCATGTTTCTGTGTGTGTGTCTGTGTGTGTGTCTGTGTGTCTGTGTGTGGGTGTCTGTCTGTGTGTGTGTCTGTGTGTGTGTCTGTGTGTGTGTCTTTGTGTGTGTCTGTGTGTGTGTGTCTGTGTGTGTGTGTCTGTCTGTGTGTGTGTCTTGGTGTGTGTCTCTGTGCATGTGTCTGTGTGTGTGTCTGTGTTTGTGTCTGCGTGTGCGTGTCTGTGTGTCTGTCTGTTGGTTTGTGTCTGTATGGGCGCGTGTGTCTGTGTGTGTGTCTGTGTGTGTGTCTGTGTGTGTGTCTTTGTGTCTGTGTCTGTGTGTGTGTCTGTCTGTGTGTGTCTGTGTGTGTGTCTGTGTGTCTGTGTCTGTGTGTGTGTCTGTCTGTGTATGTGTCTGTGTGTGTGTCTGTGTGTGTCTGTCAGTGTGTGTGTGTCTGTGTGTGTGTCTGTCTGTGTGTGTCTGTCTGTGTGTGTCTCTGTGTGTGTGTCTGTTTGTGTGTCTGTCTGTGTGTGTCTGTGTGTGTGTGTGTCTGTCTGTGTGTGCGTCTGTGTGTGTGTCTCTGTGTGTGTCTGTGTGTGTGTGTCTGTGTGTGTGTCTTTGTGCGTGTGTCTGTGTGTGTGTCTGTGTGTGTGTGTCTGTCTGTGTGTGTGTCTGTGTGTGTGTCTGTGTGCGTGTGTCTGTGTGTGTGTCTGAGTGTGTGTCTGTGTGTGTGTCGGAGTGTGTGTCTGTGTGCATGTGTCTGTGTGTGTGTCTGTGTGTGTGTGCCTGTGTGTGTGTCTGTCTGTCTGTCTGTGTGTATCTCTCTGGGTGTGTGTATCTGTGTCAGTGTGTGTGTCTGTGTGTGTGTCTGTGTTTGTGTCTGTGTGTGTGTGTCTGTGTGTGTCTGTGTGTGTGTGTCTGTGTGTGTGTCTGCGTGTGTGTGTCTGTGTGTGTGTCTGTGTGTGTGTGTCTGTGTGTGTGCGTCTGTGTGTGTGTCTGTGTGTGTGTCTTTGTGTGTGTCTGTGTGTGTGTCTGCGTGTGTGTGTCTGTGTGTGTGTCTGTGTGTGTGTGTGTGTCTGTGTGTGTGTGTGTCTGTGTGTGTGTTTGTCTGTGTGCATGTGTCTGTGTGTGTGTCTGGTGTGTGTGTCTGTGTGTGTGTCTGTGTGTGTCTGTCAGTGTGTGTGTGTCTGTGTGTGTGTCTGTGTGTGTCTGTCGGTGTGTGTGTGTCTGTGTGTGTGTCTGTGTGTGTCTGTGTATGTGTGTGTTTCTGTCTGTGTGTGTGTCTGTGTGTGTGTCTTTGTGCGTGTCTGTGTCTGTGTGACTGTGTGTCTGTGTGCGTGTGTCTTTGTGTGTATCTGTGTGCGTTTGTCTGTGTGTTTGTCTGTGTGTGTGTGTCTGTGTGTCTGTGTGCGTGTGTCTGTGTTCGTGTGTCTGTGTGTGTGTCTGTGTGTGTTTTGTGTGTCCGTGTCTGTGTGTGTGTCTGTCTGTGTGTGTGTCTGTGTGTGTGTCTGCGTGTGTGTGTCTGTGTGTCTGTCTGTGTGTGTGTGTCTGTCTGTGTGTGTGTCTGTGTGTGTGTCTGTGTGTCTGTGTGTGTGTCTGTCTGTGTGTGTGTGTCTGTGTGTGTGTCTGTGTGTGTCTGTCTGTGTGTCTGTGTCTGTGTGTGTGTCTGTCTGTGTGTGTGTCTGTGTGTGTGTCTTTGTGCGTGTGTCTGTGTATGTGTCTGTGTGCGTGTGTCTGTGTGTGTGTCTGTGTGTGTGTCTGTGTGTGTTTCTGTGTGTCTGTCTGTGTGTCTGTGTGTGTGTCTGTCTGTGTGTGTGTGTCTGTCTGTGTGTGTGTGTCTGCGTGTGTGTGTCTGTGTGTGTGTGTCTGTGTGTGTGTGTCTGTGTGTGTGTCTGTGTGTGTGTCTGTGTGTGTCTGTGTGTGTGTCTGTGTGTGTGTCTGTGTGTGTGTGTCTATCTGTGTGTCTGTGTCTGTGTGTGTGTCTGTCTGTGTGCATGTGTCTGTGTGTGTATCTGTGTGTTTGTCTGTGTGACTGTGTGTGTGTCTGTCTGTGTGTGTGTTTCTGTCTGTGTGTGTGTTTCTGTCTGTGTGTGTGTGTCTGTGTGCGTGTGTCTGTGTGTGTGTCTGAGTGTGTGTCTGTGTGTGTGTCTGAGTGTGTGTCTGTGTGCATGTGTCTGTGTGCGTGTGTCTGTGTGTGTGTGTCTGTGTGTGTGTCTCCGTGTGTCTGTCGGTGTGTGTGTGTCTGTCTGTGTGTCTGCGTGTGTGTCTGTGTGTGTCTGTGTGTGTGTGTCTGTGTGTGTGTGTCTGTCTGTGTGTGTGTATCTGTCTGAGTGTGTGTCTGTGTGTGTGTCTGTCTCTGTGCATGTGTCTCTGTGTGTGTCTCTCTGTGTGTGTGTGTCTGTCTGTTTGTGTGTCTGTGTGTGTGTCTGTTTGTGTGTCTGTGTGTGTCTGTCTGTGTGTGTGTCTGTGTGTGTG
>NC_137289.1:122122500-122132500 GCF_054371585.1 Giraffa tippelskirchi | reverse complement strand
GTGTGTGTCTGTGTGGGTGTGTCTGTGTGTGTGTCTGAGTGTGTGTCTGTGTGTGTGTCGGAGTGTGTGTCTCTGTGCATGTGTCTGTGTGTGTGTCTGTGTGTGTGTGTCTGTGGGTCTGTCTGTGTGTGTCTGTCTGTCTGTCTGTGTGTATCTCTCTGGGTGTGTGTATCTGTGTCAGTGTGTGTGTCTTTGTGCATGTGTCTGTGTGTGTGTCTGTGTTTGTGTCTGTGTGTGTGTGTCTGTGTGTGTGTCTGTGTGTGTGTCTGTGTGTGTGTCTGCGTGTGCGTGTCTGTGTGTGTGTCTGTGTGTGTGTGTCTGTGTGTGTGCGTCTGTGTGTGTGTCTGTGTGTGTGTCTGTGTGTGTGTCTGTGTGTGTGTCTGCGTGTGTGTGTCTGTGTGTGTGTCTGTGTGTGTGTGTGTGTCTGTGTGTGTGTGTCTGTGTGTGTGTTTGTCTGTGTGCATGTGTCTGTGTGTGTGTCTGTTTGTGTGTGTCTGTGTGTGTGTCTGTGTGTGTCTGTCAGTGTGTGTGTGTCTGTGTGTGTGTCTGTGTGTGTCTGTCGGTGTGTGTGTGTCTGTGTGTGTGTCTGTGTGTGTCTGTGTATGTGTGTGTTTCTGTCTGTGTGTGTGTCTGTGTGTGTGTCTTTGTGCGTGTCTGTGTCTGTGTGACTGTGTGTCTGTGTGCGTGTGTCTTTGTGTGTATCTGTGTGCGTTTGTCTGTGTGTTTGTGTGTGTGTGTCTGTGTGTCTGTGTGCGTGTGTCTGTGTTCGTGTGTCTGTGTGTGTGTCTGTGTGTGTTTTGTGTGTCCGTGTCTGTGTGTGTGTCTGTCTGTGTATGTGTCTGTGTGTGTGTCTGTGTGTGTGTGTCTGTGTGTGTCTGTCTGTGTGTCTGTGTCTGTGTGTGTGTCTGTCTGTGTGTGTGTCTCTGTGTGTGTCTTTGTGCGTGTGTCTGTGTATGTGTCTCTTTGCGTGTGTCTGTGTGTGTGTCTGTGTGTGTGTCTGTGTGTGTTTCTGTGTGTGTCTGTCTGTGTGTCTGTGTCTGTGTGCGTGTCTGTCTGTGTGTGTCTCTGTGTGTGTGTCTCTGTGCGTGTGTCTGTGTGTGTGTCTGTGTGTGTGTCTCTGTGTTTGTGTCTGTGTGTGTCTGTCGGTGTGTGTGTGTGTCTGTGTGTGTGTCTGTCTGTGTATGTCTGTCTGTGTGTGTGTCTGTGTGTGTGTATCTGTCTGTGTGTGTGTCTGTGTGTGTGTCTGTCTGTGTGCATGTGTCTGTGTCTGTATATGTGTGTGTGCCTGTGTGTGTGTGTCTGTCTGTGTGTGTGTGTCTGTTTGTGTCTGTGAGTTTGTCTGTTTGTGTCTGTCTGTCTGTGTGTCTGTGTGCATGTGTCTGTGTTTGTGTCTGTGTGTGTGTCTGCGTGTGTGTCTGTGTGTGTTTCTGTCTGTGTGTGTCTGTCTGTCACTGTGTGTGTGTCTGTGTGTGTGTGTCTGCGTGTGTGTCTGTGTGCATGTGTCTGTGTGTCTGTCTGTGTGTGTGTCTGTGTGTGTGTCTGTGTGTGTGTGTCTTTGTGTGTCTGTCTGTGTGTGTCTGTGTGTGTGTCTATGTGTCTGTGTGTGTATATGTCTGTGTGTGTGTATCTGTGTGTGTGTCTCTGTCTGGCTGTGTGTATCTGTGTCTGTGTGTCTGTCTGTGTGCATGTGTCTGTGTGTGTGTGTCTGTGTGTGTGTCTCTGTGTGTCTGTTGGTGTGTGTGTGTCTGTGTGTGTGTCTATCTGTGTGTGTCTGTCTGTGTGTGTGTCTGTGTGTGTGTCTGTGTGTCTGTCTCTGTGTGTGTGTCTGTGTGTGTGTCTGTGTGTGTGTCTGTTTGTGTGTGTGTGTCTGTCTCTGTGTGTGTCTGTGTGTGTGTGTCTGTCTGTGTGTGTGTATCTGTGTGTGTGTCTCTGTCTGGGTGTGTGTATCTGTGTCTGTGTGTGTGTCTGTGAGTGTGTCTGTGTGTGTCTGTGTGTGTGTCTGTGTGTGTGTGTCGGTGTGTGTCTGTGTGTGTGTCTGTGTGTGTGTCTGTGTGTGTGTCTGTGTGCGTGTGTCTGTGTGTGTGTCTGAGTGTGTGTCTGTGTGTGTGTCGGAGTGTGTGTCTGTGTGCATGTGTCTGTGTGTGTGTGTCTGTGTGTGTCTGTGTGTGTGTCTGTGTGTGTCTGTCGGTGTGTGTCTGTCTGTGTGTGTGTTTGTGTGCATGTCTCTGTGTGTGAGTGTCTGTGTGTGTGTCTGTGTCTGTGTCTGTGTCTGTGTCTGTGTGTGTCTGTCGGTGTGTGAGTGTCAGTGTTGTGTCTGTCTGTGTGTGTCTGTCTGTTTGTGTGTCTGTGTGTGTGTCTGTCTGTGTGTGTCTGTCTGTGTGTCTGTCTGTGTGTGTCTGTCTGTGTGTCTGTCTGTGTGTGTCTGTCTGTTTGTGTGTCTGTGTGTGTGTCTGTTTGTGTGTCTGTCTGTGTGTGTCTGTCTGTGTGTGTCTGTGTGTGTGTCTGTGTGTGTGTCTGTCTGTGTGCATGTGTCTGTGTGTGTGTGACTCTGTGTGTGTGTCTGTGTGTGTGTCTGTGTGTGTCTGTCGGTGTGTGTGTGTCTGTGTGTGTGTCTGTGCGTGTGTGTCTGTGTGTGTGTGTCTGTGTGTGTGTCTGTTTGTGTGTCTGTGTCTGTCTCTCTGTGTGTCTGTGTTTGTGTGTCTGTGTGTGTGTGTCTGTCTGTGTGCGTGTATCTGTGTGTGTGTCTCTGTCTGGTTGTGTGTATCTGTGTCTGTGTGTGTGTCTGTGTGTGTGTCTGTGTGTCTGTGTGTGTGTCTGTGTGTGTGTCTGTGTGTGTCGGTCTGTGTGTGTGTCTGTGTGTGTGTGTCTGTCTGTGTGTGTGTCTGTGTGTGTGTCTGTGTGCGTGTGTCTGTGGTGTGTCTGAGTGTGTGTCTGTGTGTGTGTCGGAGTGTGTGTCTGTGTGCATGTGTCTGTGTGTGTGTCTGTGTGTGTGTGTCTGTGTGTCTGTCTGTGTGTGTCTGTCTGTCTGTCTGTGTGTATCTCTCTGGGTGTGTGTATCTGTGTCAGTGTGTGTGTCTGTGTGCATGTGTCTGTGTGTGTGTCTGTGTTTGTGTCTGTGTGTGTGTGTCTGTGTGTGTGTCTGTGTGTGTGTGTCTGTGTGTGTGTCTGCGTGTGTGTGTCTGTGTGTGTGTCTGTGTGTGTGTGTCTGTGTGTGTGCGTCTGTGTGTGTGTCTGTGTGTGTGTCTGTGTGTGTGTCTGTGTGTGTGTCTGCGTGTGTGTGTCTGTGTGTGTGTCTGTGTGTGTGTGTGTGTCTGTGTGTGTGTGTGTCTGTGTGTGTGTTTGTCTGTGTGCATGTGTCTGTGTGTGTGTCTGTGTGTGTGTGTCTGTGTGTGTGTCTGTGTGTGTCTGTCAGTGTGTGTGTGTCTGGGTGTGTGTCTGTGTGTGTCTGTCGGTGTGTGTGTGTCTGTGTGTGTGTCTGTGTGTGTCTGTGTATGTGTGTGTTTCTGTCTGTGTGTGTGTCTGTGTGTGTGTCTTTGTGCGTGTCTGTGTCTGTGTGACTGTGTGTCTGTGTGCGTGTGTCTTTGTGTGTATCTGTGTGCGTTTGTCTGTGTGTTTGTCTGTGTGTGTGTCTGTGTGTCTGTGTGCGTGTGTCTGTGTTCGTGTGTCTGTGTGTGTGTCTGTGTGTGTTTTGTGTGTCCGTGTCTGTGTGTGTGTCTGTCTGTGTGTGTGTCTGTGTGTGTGTCTGCGTGTGTGTGTCTGTGTGTCTGTCTGTGTGTGTGTGTCTGTCTGTGTGTGTGTCTGTGTGTGTGTCTGTGTGTGTCTGTGTGTGTGTCTGTCTGTGTGTGTGTGTCTGTGTGTGTGTCTGTGTGTGTCTGTCTGTGTGTCTGTGTCTGTGTGTGTGTCTGTCTGTGTGTGTGTCTGTGTGTGTGTCTTTGTGCGTGTGTCTGTGTATGTGTCTGTGTGCGTGTGTCTGTGTGTGTGTCTGTGTGTGTGTCTGTGTGTGTTTCTGTGTGTCTGTCTGTGTGTCTGTGTGTGTGTCTGTCTGTGTGTGTGTCTGTGTGTGGGTCTGTGTGTGTGTGTCTTTGTGTGTGTCTGTGTGTGTGTGTCTGTCTGTGTGTGTGTGTCTGTGTGTGTGTCTTGGTGTGTGTCTGTGTGCATGTGTCTGTGTGTGTGTCTGTGTTTGTGTCTGCGTGTGTGTGTCTGTGTGTCTGTCTGTTTGTGTGTGTCTGTATGTGCGCGTGTGTCTGTGTGTGTGTCTGTGTGTGTGTCTGTGTGTGTGTCTGTGTGTCTGTGTCTGTGTGTGTGTCTGTCTGTGTGTGTGTGTCTGTGTGTGTGTCTGTCTGTGTCTGTGTGTGTGTCTGTCTGTGTATGTGTCTGTGTGTGTGTCTGTGTGTGTCTGTCAGTGTGTGTGTGTCTGTTTGTGTGTCTGTCTGTGTGTGTCTGTGTGTGTTTGTGTCTGTCTGTGTGTGTCTGTGTGTGTGTCTCTGTGTGTGTCTGTGTGTGTGTGTCTGTGTGTGTGTCTTTGTGCGTGTGTCTGTGTGTGTGTCTGTGTGCATGTGTCTGTGTGTGTGTGTCTGTGTGTGTCTGTGTGTGTGTCTGTGTGTGTCTGTCGGTGTGTGTCTGTCTGTGTGTGTGTTTGTGTGCATGTGTCTGTGTGTGAGTGTCTGTGTGTGTGTCTGTGTCTGTGTCTGTGTGTGTCTGTCGGTGTGTGAGTGTCAGTGTTGTGTCTGTCTGTGTGTGTCTGTCTGTTTGTGTGTCTGTGTATGTGTCTGTCTGTGTGTGTCTGTCTGTGTGTCTGTCTGTGTGTGTCTGTCTGTGTGTCTGTCTGTGTGTGTCTGTCTGTTTGTGTGTCTGTGTGTGTGTCTGTTTGTGTGTCTGTCTGTGTGTGTCTGTCTGTGTGTGTCTGTGTGTGTGTCTGTGTGTGTGTCTGTCTGTGTGCATGTGTCTGTGTGTGTGTGACTCTGTGTGTGTGTCTGTGTGTGTGTCTGTGTGTGTCTGTCGGTGTGTGTGTGTCTGTGTGTGTGTCTGTGCGTGTGTGTCTGTGTGTGTGTGTCTGTGTGTATGTCTGTGTGTGTGTCTGTTTGTGTGTCTGTGTCTGTCTCTCTGTGTGTCTGTGTTTGTGTGTCTGTGTGTGTGTGTCTGTCTGTGTGCGTGTATCTGTGTGTGTGTCTCTGTCTGGTAGTGTGTATCTGTGTCTGTGTGTGTGTCTGTGTGTGTGTCTGTGTGTCTGTGTGTGTGTCTGTGTGTGTGTCTGTGTGTGTCGGTCTGTGTGTGTGTCTGTGTGTGTGTGTCTGTCTGTGTGTGTGTCTGTGTGTGTGTCTGTGTGCGTGTGTCTGTGTGTGTGTCTGAGTGTGTGTCTGTGTGTGTGTCGGAGTGTGTGTCTGTGTGCATGTGTCTGTTTGTGTGTCTGTGTGTGTGTGCCTGTGTGTGTGTCTGTCTGTCTGTCTGTGTGTATCTCTCTGGGTGTGTGTATCTGTGTCAGTGTGTGTGTCTGTGTGTGTGTCTGTGTTTGTGTCTGTGTGTGTGTGTCTGTGTGTGTGTCTGTGTGTGTGTGTCTGTGTGTGTGTCTGCGTGTGTGTGTCTGTGTGTGTGTCTGTGTGTGTGTCTGTGTGTGTGCGTCTGTGTGTGTGTCTGTGTGTGTGTCTTTGTGTGTGTCTGTGTGTGTGTCTGCGTGTGTGTGTCTGTGTGTGTGTCTGTGTGTGTGTGTGTCTGTGTGTGTGTGTGTCTGTGTGTGTGTTTGTCTGTGTGCATGTGTCTGTGTGTGTGTCTGTGTGTGTGTGTCTGTGTGTGTGTCTGTGTGTGTCTGTCAGTGTGTGTGTGTCTGTGTGTGTGTCTGTGTGTGTCTGTCGGTGTGTGTGTGTCTGTGTGTGTGTCTGTGTGTGTCTGTGTATGTGTGTGTTTCTGTCTGTGTGTGTGTCTGTGTGTGTGTCTTTGTGCGTGTCTGTGTCTGTGTGACTGTGTGTCTCTGTGCGTGTGTCTTTGTGTGTATCTGTGTGCGTTTGTCTGTGTGTTTGTCTGTGTGTGTGTGTCTGTGTGTCTGTGTGCGTGTGTCTGTGTTCGTGTGTCTGTGTGTGTGTCTGTGTGTGTTTTGTGTGTCCGTGTCTGTGTGTGTGTCTGTCTGTGTGTGTGTCTGTGTGTGTGTCTGCGTGTGTGTGTCTGTGTGTCTGTCTGTGTGTGTGTGTCTGTCTGTGTGTGTGTCTGTGTGTGTGTCTGTGTGTCTGTGTGTGTGTCTGTCTGTGTGTGTGTGTCTGTGTGTGTGTCTGTGTGTGTCTGTCTGTGTGTCTGTGTCTGTGTGTGTGTCTGTCTGTGTGTGTGTCTGTGTGTGTGTCTTTGTGCGTGTGTCTGTGTATGTGTCTGTGTGCGTGTGTCTGTGTGTGTGTCTGTGTGTGTGTCTGTGTGTGTTTCTGTGTGTCTGTCTGTGTGTCTGTGTGTGTGTCTGTCTGTGTGTGTGTGTCTGTCTGTGTGTGTGTGTCTGCGTGTGTGTGTCTGTGTGTGTGTGTCTGTGTGTGTGTGTCTGTGTGTGTGTCTGTGTGTGTGTCTGTGTGTGTCTGTGTGTGTGTCTGTGTGTGTGTGTCTATCTGTGTGTCTGTGTCTGTGTGTGTGTCTGTCTGTGTGCATGTGTCTGTGTGTGTATCTGTGTGTATGTCTGTGTGACTGTGTGTGTGTCTGTCTGTGTGTGTGTTTCTGTCTGTGTGTGTGTTTCTGTCTGTGTGTGTGTGTCTGTTTGCGTGTGTCTGTGTGTGTGTCTGAGTGTGTGTCTGTGTGTGTGTCTGAGTGTGTGTCTGTGTGCATGTGTCTGTGTGCGTGTGTCTGTGTGTGTGTGTCTGTGTGTGTGTCTCCGTGTGTCTGTCGGTGTGTGTGTGTCTGTCTGTGTGTCTGCGTGTGTGTCTGTGTGTGTCTGTGTGTGTGTGTCTGTGTGTGTGTGTCTGTCTGTGTGTGTGTATCTGTCTGAGTGTGTGTCTGTGTGTGTGTCTGTCTCTGTGCATGTGTCTCTGTGTGTGTCTCTCTGTGTGTGTGTGTCTGTCTGTTTGTGTGTCTGTGTGTGTGTCTGTTTGTGTGTCTGTGTGTGTCTGTCTGTGTGTGTGTCTGTGTGTGTGTCTGTGTGTGTGTGTCCTTGTGTGTCTGTCTGTGTGTGTCTGCGTGTGTGTCTATGTGTCTGTGTGTGTGTATCTGTCTGTGTGTGTTTATCTGTGTGTGTGTCTCTGTCTGGCTGTGTGTATCTGTGTCTGTGTGTCTGTCTGTGTGTGTGTGTCTGTGTGTGTGTCTCTGTGTGTCTGTTGGTGTGTGTGTGTCTGTGTGTGTCTATCTGTGTGTGTCTGTCTGTGTGTGTGTCTGTGTGTGTGTCTGTCTGTGTGCATGTGTCTGTGTGTGTTTGTCTGTGTGTGTGTCTGTGTGTCTTTCTGTGTGTGTGTCTGTGTGTGTGTCTGTGTGTGTGTTTGTGTGTGTGTGTCTTTTTGTGTGTCTGTTTGTGTGTGTGTGTCTGTCTCTGTGTGTGTCTGTGTGTGTGTGTCTGTGTGTGTGTGTCTGTCTGTGTGTGTGTATCTGTGTGTGTGTCTCTGTCTGGGTGTGTGTATCTGTGTCTGTGTGTGTGTCTGTGTGTGTGTCTGTGTGTCTGTGTGTGTGTCTGTGTGTGTCTGTGTGTGTGTCTGTGTGTGTGTGTCTGTGTGTGTCTGTGTGTGTGTGTCTGTCTGTGCGTGTGTCTGTGTGTGTGTCTGAGTGTGTGTCTGTGTGTGTGTCGGAGTGTGTGTCTGTGTGCATGTGTCTGTGTGTGTGTGTCTGTGTGTGTGCCTGTGTGTGTCTGTGTGTGTGTGTGTCTGTCTGTGTGTGTGTCTGTGTGTGTGTCTGTGTGTGCGTCTGTGTGTGTGTCTGTGTGTGTCTGTCGGTGTGTGTGTGTCTGTGTTGTGTCTGTCTGTGTGTGTCTGTCTGTGTGTGTGTCTGTGTGTCTGTGTGCGTGTGTCTGTGTTCGTCTGTCTGTGTGTGTGTATCTCTCTGGGTGTGTGTATCTGTGTCAGTGTGTGTGTCTGTGTGCATGTGTCTGTGCGTGTGTCTGTGTGTGTGTGTCTGTGTGCATGTGTCTGTGTGTGTGTCTTTGTGTGTGTGTCTGTGTGTGTGTCTGTGTGTGTCTGTCTGTCTGTGTGTGTGTATCTCTCTGGGTGTGTGTATCTGTGTCAGTGTGTGTGTCTGTGTGCATGTGTCTGTGTGTGTGTCTGTGTGTGTGTCTGTGTTTGTGTCTGTGTGTGTGTCGGTGTGTGTGTCTGTGTGTGTGTGTCTGTGTGTGTGTCTGTGTGCATGTGTCTGTGTGTGTGTCTTTGTGCGTGTGTCTGTGTGCGTGTCTGTGTGCGTGTGTCTGTGTGTGTGTGTCTGTGTGTGTCTGTCTGTGTGTGTGTCTGTGTGTGTGTCTCTGTGTTTGTGTCTGTGTGTTTCTGTCGGTGTGTGTGTGTGTCTGTGTGTGTGTCTGTCTGTGTAGGTCTGTCTGTGTGTGTGTCTGTGTGTGTCTGTCGGTCTGTGTGTGTGTATCTGTATGTGTGTGTGTCTGTGTGTGTGTCTGTCTGTGTGCATGTGTCTGTGTCTGTGTATGTGTGTGTGTGTGTGTCTGTGTGTGTGTCTGTCTGTGTGTGTGTGTCTGTTTGTGTCTGTGAGTGTGTCTGTTTGTGTGTGTCTCTCTGTGTGTCTGTGTGCATGTGTCTGTGTGTGTGTCTGTGTGTGTGTCTGTGTGTGTGTCTGTGTGTGTGTGTCTGTGTGTGTGTCTGTCTGTGTGTGTGTGTCTGTCTGTGTGTGTGTATCTGTCTGTGTGTGTGTCTGTGTGTGTGTGTCTGTCTGTGTGTGTGTATCTGTGTGTGTGTCTGTCTGTGTGTGTCTGTGTGCGTGTGTCTGTGTGTGTGTGTCTGTCTGTGTGTGTGTATCTGGGTGTGTGTCTCTGTCTGGGTGTGTGTATCTGTGTCAGTGTGTGTGTCTGTGTTTGTGTCTGTGTCTGTGTGTGTGTCTGTGTGTGTCTGTCTGTGTGTGTGTCTGTGTGTGTGTGTCTGTCTGTGTGTGTCTGTGTGTGTGTCTGTGTGCGTGTGTCTTTGTGTGTGTCTGAGTGTGTGTCTGTGTGTGTGTCGGAGTGTGTGTCTGTGTGCATGTGTCTGTGTGTGTGTGTCTGTGTGTGTGTGTTTGTGTGTGTGTGTCTCTGTGCATGTGTCTGTGGGTGAGTGTCTGTGTGTGTCTGTCGGTGTGTGTGAGTCTGTGTTGTGTCTGTCTGTGTGTGTCTGTCTGTTTGTGTGTCTGTGTGTGTGTCTGTGTGTGTCTGTCGGTCTGTGTGTGTGTATCTGTATGTGTGTGTGTCTGTGTGTGTGTCTGTCTGTGTGCATGTGTCTGTGTCTGTGTATGTGTGTGTGTGTGTGTCTGTGTGTGTGTCTGTCTGTGTGTGTGTGTCTGTTTGTGTCTGTGAGTGTGTCTGTTTGTGTGTGTCTCTCTGTGTGTCTGTGTGCATGTGTCTGTGTGTGTGTCTGTGTGTGTGTCTGTGTGTGTGTCTGTGTGTGTGTGTCTGTGTGTGTGTCTGTCTGTGTGTGTGTGTCTGTCTGTGTGTGTGTATCTGTCTGTGTGTGTGTCTGTGTGTGTGTGTCTGTCTGTGTGTGTGTATCTGTGTGTGTGTCTGTCTGTGTGTGTCTGTGTGCGTGTGTCTGTGTGTGTGTGTCTGTCTGTGTGTGTGTATCTGGGTGTGTGTCTCTGTCTGGGTGTGTGTATCTGTGTCAGTGTGTGTGTCTGTGTTTGTGTGTGTGTCTGTGTGTGTGTCTGTGTGTGTTTCTGTGTGTGTCTGTCTGTGTGTCTGTGTCTGTGTGCGTGTCTGTCTGTGTGTGTGTCTGTGTGTGTGTCTTTGTGCATGTGTCTGTGTGTGTGTCTGTGTGTGTGTCTGTGTGTCTGTGTGTGTGTGTCTGTCTGTGTGTGTGTCTGTGTGTGTGTCTGTGTGTGTGTCTGTGTGTGTGTCTTTGTGTGTGTCTGTGTGTGTGTGTCTGTCTGT
>NC_137289.1:122112500-122120000 GCF_054371585.1 Giraffa tippelskirchi | reverse complement strand
TGTCTGTCTGTCTGTGTGTATCTCTCTGGGTGTGTGTATCTGTGTCAGTGTGTGTGTCTGTGTGCATGTGTCTGTGTGTGTGTCTGTGTTTGTGTCTGTGTGTGTGTGTCTGTGTGTGTGTCTGTGTGTGTGTGTCTGTGTGTGTGTCTGCGTGTGTGTGTCTGTGTGTGTGTCTGTGTGTGTGTGTCTGTGTGTGTGCGTCTGTGTGTGTGTCTGTGTGTGTGTCTGTGTGTGTGTCTGTGTGTGTGTCTGCGTGTGTGAGTCTGTGTGTGTGTCTGTGTGTGTGTGTGTGTCTGTGTGTGTGTGTCTGTGTGTGTGTTTGTCTGTGTGCATGTGTCTGTGTGTGTGTCTGAGTGTGTGTGTCTGTGTGTGTGTCTGTGTGTGTCTGTCAGTGTGTGTGTGTCTGTGTGTGTGTCTGTGTGTGTCTGTCGGTGTGTGTGTGTCTGTGTGTGTGTCTGTGTGTGTCTGTGTATGTGTGTGTTTCTGTCTGTGTGTGTGTCTGTGTGTGTGTCTTTGTGCGTGTCTGTGTCTGTGTGACTGTGTGTCTGTGTGCGTGTGTCTTTGTGTGTATCTGTGTGCGTTTGTCTGTGTGTTTGTCTGTGTGTGTGTGTCTGTGTGTCTGTGTGCGTGTGTCTGTGTTCGTGTGTCTGTGTGTGTGTCTGTGTGTGTTTTGTGTGTCCGTGTCTGAGTGTGTGTCTGTCTGTGTATGTGTCTGTGTGTGTGTCTGTGTGTGTGTGTCTGTGTGTGTGTGTCTGTGTGTCTGTGTCTGTGTGTGTGTCTGTCTGTGTGTGTGTCTCTGTGTGTGTCTTTGTGCGTGTGTCTGTGTATGTGTCTCTTTGCGTGTGTCTGTGTGTGTGTCTGTGTGTGTGTCTGTGTGTGTTTCTGTGTGTGTCTGTCTGTGTGTCTGTGTCTGTGTGCGTGTCTGTCTGTGTGTGTCTCTGTGTGTGTGTCTCTGTGCGTGTGTCTGTGTGTGTGTCTGTGTTTGTGTCTCTGTGTTTGTGTCTGTGTGTGTCTGTCGGTGTGTGTGTGTGTCTGTGTGTGTGTCTGTCTGTGTATGTCTGTCTGTGTGTGTGTCTGTGTGTGTGTATCTGTCTGTGTGTGTGTCTGTGTGTGTGTCTGTCTGTGTGCATGTGTCTGTGTCTGTATATGTGTGTGTGCCTGTGTGTGTGTGTCTGTCTGTGTGTGTGTGTCTGTTTGTGTCTGTGAGTTTGTCTGTTTGTGTCTGTCTGTCTGTGTGTCTGTGTGCATGTGTCTGTGTTTGTGTCTGTGTGTGTGTCTGTGTGTGTGTCTGCGTGTGTGTCTGTGTGTGTTTCTGTCTGTGTGTGTCTGTCTGTCACTGTGTGTGTGTCTGTGTGTGTGTGTCTGCGTGTGTGTCTGTGTGCATGTGTCTGTGTGTGTGTCTGTGTGTGTGTCTGTGTGTGTGTCTGTGTGTGTGTGTCTTTGTGTGTCTGTCTGTGTGTGTCTGTGTGTGTGTCTATGTGTCTGTGTGTGTATATGTCTGTGTGTGTGTATCTGTGTGTGTGTCTCTGTCTGGCTGTGTGTATCTGTGTCTGTGTGTCTGTCTGTGTGCATGTGTCTGTGTGTGTGTGTCTGTGTGTGTGTCTCTGTGTGTCTGTTGGTGTGTGTGTGTCTGTGTGTGTGTCTATCTGTGTGTGTCTGTCTGTGTGTGTGTCTGTGTGTGTGTCTGTGTGTGTGTCTCTGTGTGTGTGTCTGTGTGTGTGTCTGTGTGTGTGTCTGTTTGTGTGTGTGTGTCTGTCTCTGTGTGTGTCTGTGTGTGTGTATCTGTGTGTGTGTCTCTGTCTGGGTGTGTGTATCTGTGTCTGTGTGTGTGTCTGCGTGTGTGTGTCTGTGTGTGTGTCTGTGTGTGTGTGTGTCTGTGTGTGTGTGTGTCTGTGTGTGTGTTTGTCTGTGTGCATGTGTCTGTGTGTGTGTCTGTGTGTGTGTGTCTGTGTGTGTGTCTGTGTGTGTCTGTCAGTGTGTGTGTGTCTGTGTGTGTGTCTGTGTGTGTCTGTCGGTGTGTGTGTGTCTGTGTGTGTGTCTGTGTGTGTCTGTGTATGTGTGTGTTTCTGTCTGTGTGTGTGTCTGTGTGTGTGTCTGTGTGCATGTGTCTGTGTGTGTGTCTGTGTGTGTGTGTCTGTGTGTGTTTCTCTGTGTTTGTGTCTGTGTGTGTCTGTCGGTGTGTGTGTGTGTCTGTGTGTGTGTCTGTCTGTGTGTGTGTCTGTGTGTGTCTGTCTGTCTGTGTGTGTGTATCTGTCTGTGTGTGTGTGTCTGTCTGTGTGTCTGTGTCTGTGTGTGTGTCTGTCTGTGTGTGTGTCTGTGTGTGTGTCTGTGTGCGTGTCTGTGTGTGTCTGTCTGTGTGTGTGTCTGTGTGTGTGTCTTTGTGCGTGTGTCTGTGTATGTGTCTGTGTGCGTGTGTCTGTGTGTGTGTCTGTGTCCATGTGTCTGTGTGTGTCTGTCTGTGTGCGTGTGTCTGTGTGTGTGTCGAGGTGTGTTTTTCTCTCTGTGTGCGTGTGTCTGTGTGTGCGTGTCTGTGTGTGTGTGTCTGTGTGTGTGTCTGTGTGCATCTGTCTGTGTGTGTGTCTGTGTGTGTGTGTCTGTGTGTGTGTCTGTGTGTGTCTGTCTGTCTGTGTGTGTGTATCTCTCTGGGTGTGTGTATCTGTGTCAGTGTGTGTGTCTGTGTGCATGTCTCTGTGTGTGTGTCTGTGTGTGTGTCTGTGTGTGTGTCTGCATGTGTGTCTGTCTGTGTGTCTGTGTCTGTGTGCATGTCTGTCTGTGTGTGTGTCTGTGTGTGTGTCTCTGTGCGTGTGTCTGTGTGTGTGTCTGTGTGTGTGTCTCTGTGTTTGTGTCTGTGTGTGTCTGTCGGTGTGTGTGTGTGTCTGTGTGTGTGTCTGTCTGTGTATGTCTGTCTGTGTGTGTGTCTGTGTGTGTGTATCTGTCTGTGTGTGTGTCTGTGTGTGTGTCTGTGTGCATGTGTCTGTGTCTGTGTATGTGTGTGTGCCTGTGTGTGTGTGTCTGTCTGTGGGTGTGTGTCTGTTTGTGTCTGTGAGTGTGTCTGTTTGTGTCTGTCTATCTGTGAGTCTGTGTGCATGTGTCTGTGTTTGTGTCTGTGTGTGTGTCTGTGTGTGTGTCTGCGTGTGTGTCTGTGTGTGTTTCTGTCTGTGTGTGTGTGTCTGTCACTGTGTGTGTGTCTGTGTGTGTGTGTCTGTGTGTGTGTCTGTGTGCATGTGTCTGTGTGTGTGTCTCTGTGTGTGTCTGTGTGTGTGTCTGCATGTGTGTGTCTGTGTGTCTGTCTGTGTGTGTGTGTCTGTGTGTGTTTCTCTGTGTTTGTGTCTGTGTGTGTCTGTCAGTGTGTGTGTGTGTCTGTGTGTGTGTCTGTCTGTGTATGTCTGTCTGTGTGTGTGTCTGTGTGTGTCTGTCTGTCTGTGTGTGTGTATCTGTGTGTGTGTGTCTGTCTGTGTGTCTGTGTCTGTGTGCGTGTCTGTCTGTGTGTGTGTCTGTGTGTGTGTCTTTGTGCGTGTGTCTGTGTGTGTGTCTGTGTGCGTGTGTCTGTGTGTGTGTGTCTGTGTGTGTCTGTCTGTGTGTGTGTGTCTGTGTGTGTGTCTCTGTGTTTGTGTCTGTGTGTTTCTGTCGGTGTGTGTGTGTGTCTGTGTGTGTGTCTGTCTGTGTAGGTCTGTCTTTGTGTGTGTCTGTGTGTGTCTGTCGGTCTGTGTGTGTGTATCTGTATGTGTGTGTGTCTGTGTGTGTGTCTGTCTGTGTGCATGTGTCTGTGTCTGTGTATGTGTGTGTGTGTGTGTGTCTGTGTGTGTGTCTGTCTGTGTGTGTGTCTGTTTGTGTCTGTGAGTGTGTCTGTTTGGGTGTGTCTCTCTGTGTGTCTGTGTGCATGTGTCTGTGAGTGTGTCTGTGTGTGTGTCTGTGTGTGTGTCTGTGTGTGTGTGTCTCTGTGTGTGTCTGTCTGTGTGTGTGTCTCTGTCTGTGTGTGTGTATCTGTCTGTGTGTGTGTCTGTGTGTGTGTGTCTGTCTGTGTGTGTGTATCTGTGTGTGTGTCTGTTTGTGTGTGTCTGTGTGCGTGTGTCTGTGTGTGTGTGTCTGTCTGTGTGTGTGTATCTGTGTGTGTGTCTCTGTCTGGGTGTGTGTATCTGTGTCTGTGTGTGTGTCTGTGTGTGTGTCTGTGTGTGTATCTGTGTGTGTGTCTGTGTGTGTGTGTCTGTCTGTGTGTGTGTCTCTGTGCATGTGTCTGTGGGTGAGTGTCTGTGTGTGTCTGTCGGTGTGTGTGTGTCTGTGTTGTGTCTGTCTGTGTGTGTCTGTCTGTTTGTGTGTCTGTGTGTGTGTCTGTCTGTGTGTGTCTGTCTGTGTGTGTCTGTGTGTGTGTCTGTGTGTGTGTCTGTGTGTGTGTCTTTGTGCGTGTGTCTGTGTATGTGTCTGTGTGCGTGTGTCTGTGTGTGCGTGTCTGTGTGTGTGTGTCTGTGTGTGTGTCTGTGTGCATGTTTCTGTGTGTGTCTCTGTGTGTCTGTGTGTGTGTGTCTGTCTGTGTGTGTCTGTGTGTGTGTCTGTGTGTGTGTCTGTGTGTGTGTCTGCGTGTGTGTGTCTGTGTGTCTGTCTGTGTGTGTGTGTCTTTCTGTGTGTGTGTGTCTGTGTGTGTGTCTGTGTGTGTGACTGTGTGTGTGTGTCTGTGTGTGTGTTTGTGTCTGTGTCTGTCTGTGTGTGTGTGTCTGTGTGTGTGTGTCTGTGTGTGTGTCTGTGTGCATGTTTCTGTGTGTGTGTCTGTGTGTGTGTCTGTGTGTCTGTGTGTGGGTGTCTGTGTGTGTGTCTGTGTGTGTGTCTGTGTGTGTGTCTTTGTGTGTGTCTGTGTGTGTGTGTCTGTGTGTGTGTGTCTGTCTGTGTGTGTGTCTTGGTGTGTGTCTCTGTGCATGTGTCTGTGTGTGTGTCTGTGTTTGTGTCTGCGTGTGCGTGTCTGTGTGTCTGTCTGTTGGTTTGTGTCTGTATGGGCGCGTGTGTCTGTGTGTGTGTCTGTGTGTGTGTCTGTGTGTGTGTCTTTGTGTCTGTGTCTGTGTGTGTGTCTGTCTGTGTGTGTCTGTGTGTGTGTCTGTGTGTCTGTGTCTGTGTGTGTGTCTGTCTGTGTATGTGTCTGTGTGTGTGTCTGTGTGTGTCTGTCAGTGTGTGTGTGTCTGTGTGTGTGTCTGTCTGTGTGTGTCTGTCTGTGTGTGTCTCTGTGTGTGTGTCTGTTTGTGTGTCTGTCTGTGTGTGTCTGTGTGTGTGTGTGTCTGTCTGTGTGTGCGTCTGTGTGTGTGTCTCTGTGTGTGTCTGTGTGTGTGTGTCTGTGTGTGTGTCTTTGTGCGTGTGTCTGTGTGTGTGTCTGTGTGTGTGTGTCTGTCTGTGTGTGTGTCTGTGTGTGTGTCTGTGTGCGTGTGTCTGTGTGTGTGTCTGAGTGTGTGTCTGTGTGTGTGTCGGAGTGTGTGTCTGTGTGCATGTGTCTGTGTGTGTGTCTGTGTGTGTGTGCCTGTGTGTGTGTCTGTCTGTCTGTCTGTGTGTATCTCTCTGGGTGTGTGTATCTGTGTCAGTGTGTGTGTCTGTGTGTGTGTCTGTGTTTGTGTCTGTGTGTGTGTGTCTGTGTGTGTGTCTGTGTGTGTGTGTCTGTGTGTGTGTCTGCGTGTGTGTGTCTGTGTGTGTGTCTGTGTGTGTGTGTCTGTGTGTGTGCGTCTGTGTGTGTGTCTGTGTGTGTGTCTTTGTGTGTGTCTGTGTGTGTGTCTGCGTGTGTGTGTCTGTGTGTGTGTCTGTGTGTGTGTGTGTGTCTGTGTGTGTGTGTGTCTGTGTGTGTGTTTGTCTGTGTGCATGTGTCTGTGTGTGTGTCTGGTGTGTGTGTCTGTGTGTGTGTCTGTGTGTGTCTGTCAGTGTGTGTGTGTCTGTGTGTGTGTCTGTGTGTGTCTGTCGGTGTGTGTGTGTCTGTGTGTGTGTCTGTGTGTGTCTGTGTATGTGTGTGTTTCTGTCTGTGTGTGTGTCTGTGTGTGTGTCTTTGTGCGTGTCTGTGTCTGTGTGACTGTGTGTCTGTGTGCGTGTGTCTTTGTGTGTATCTGTGTGCGTTTGTCTGTGTGTTTGTCTGTGTGTGTGTGTCTGTGTGTCTGTGTGCGTGTGTCTGTGTTCGTGTGTCTGTGTGTGTGTCTGTGTGTGTTTTGTGTGTCCGTGTCTGTGTGTGTGTCTGTCTGTGTGTGTGTCTGTGTGTGTGTCTGCGTGTGTGTGTCTGTGTGTCTGTCTGTGTGTGTGTGTCTGTCTGTGTGTGTGTCTGTGTGTGTGTCTGTGTGTCTGTGTGTGTGTCTGTCTGTGTGTGTGTGTCTGTGTGTGTGTCTGTGTGTGTCTGTCTGTGTGTCTGTGTCTGTGTGTGTGTCTGTCTGTGTGTGTGTCTGTGTGTGTGTCTTTGTGCGTGTGTCTGTGTATGTGTCTGTGTGCGTGTGTCTGTGTGTGTGTCTGTGTGTGTGTCTGTGTGTGTTTCTGTGTGTCTGTCTGTGTGTCTGTGTGTGTGTCTGTCTGTGTGTGTGTGTCTGTCTGTGTGTGTGTGTCTGCGTGTGTGTGTCTGTGTGTGTGTGTCTGTGTGTGTGTGTCTGTGTGTGTGTCTGTGTGTGTGTCTGTGTGTGTCTGTGTGTGTGTCTGTGTGTGTGTCTGTGTGTGTGTGTCTATCTGTGTGTCTGTGTCTGTGTGTGTGTCTGTCTGTGTGCATGTGTCTGTGTGTGTATCTGTGTGTTTGTCTGTGTGACTGTGTGTGTGTCTGTCTGTGTGTGTGTTTCTGTCTGTGTGTGTGTTTCTGTCTGTGTGTGTGTGTCTGTGTGCGTGTGTCTGTGTGTGTGTCTGAGTGTGTGTCTGTGTGTGTGTCTGAGTGTGTGTCTGTGTGCATGTGTCTGTGTGCGTGTGTCTGTGTGTGTGTGTCTGTGTGTGTGTCTCCGTGTGTCTGTCGGTGTGTGTGTGTCTGTCTGTGTGTCTGCGTGTGTGTCTGTGTGTGTCTGTGTGTGTGTGTCTGTGTGTGTGTGTCTGTCTGTGTGTGTGTATCTGTCTGAGTGTGTGTCTGTGTGTGTGTCTGTCTCTGTGCATGTGTCTCTGTGTGTGTCTCTCTGTGTGTGTGTGTCTGTCTGTTTGTGTGTCTGTGTGTGTGTCTGTTTGTGTGTCTGTGTGTGTCTGTCTGTGTGTGTGTCTGTGTGTGTGTCTGTGTGTGTGTGTCCTTGTGTGTCTGTCTGTGTGTGTCTGCGTGTGTGTCTATGTGTCTGTGTGTGTGTATCTGTCTGTGTGTGTTTATCTGTGTGTGTGTCTCTGTCTGGCTGTGTGTATCTGTGTCTGTGTGTCTGTCTGTGTGTGTGTGTCTGTGTGTGTGTCTCTGTGTGTCTGTTGGTGTGTGTGTGTCTGTGTGTGTCTATCTGTGTGTGTCTGTCTGTGTGTGTGTCTGTGTGTGTGTCTGTCTGTGTGCATGTGTCTGTGTGTGTTTGTCTGTGTGTGTGTCTGTGTGTCTTTCTGTGTGTG
>NC_137289.1:122085000-122107500 GCF_054371585.1 Giraffa tippelskirchi | reverse complement strand
GTGTGTGTGTCTGTGTGTGTGCGTCTGTGTGTGTGTCTGTGTGTGTGTCTGTGTGTGTGTCTGTGTGTGTGTCTGCGTGTGTGTGTCTGTGTGTGTGTCTGTGTGTGTGTGTGTGTCTGTGTGTGTGTGTCTGTGTGTGTGTTTGTCTGTGTGCATGTGTCTGTGTGTGTGTCTGTTTGTGTGTGTCTGTGTGTGTGTCTGTGTGTGTCTGTCTGTGTGTGTCTGTCGGTGTGTGTGTGTCTGTGTGTGTGTCTGTGTGTGTCTGTCGGTGTGTGTGTGTCTGTGTGTGTGTCTGTGTGTGTCTGTGTATGTGTGTGTTTCTGTCTGTGTGTGTGTCTGTGTGTGTGTCTTTGTGCGTGTCTGTGTCTGTGTGACTGTGTGTCTGTGTGCGTGTGTCTTTGTGTGTATCTGTGTGCGTTTGTCTGTGTGTTTGTCTGTGTGTGTGTGTCTGTGTGTCTGTGTGCGTGTGTCTGTGTTCGTGTGTCTGTGTGTGTGTCTGTGTGTGTTTTGTGTGTCCGTGTCTGTGTGTGTGTCTGTCTGTGTATGTGTCTGTGTGTGTGTCTGTGTGTGTGTGTCTGTGTGTGTCTGTCTGTGTGTCTGTGTCTGTGTGTGTGTCTGTCTGTGTGTGTGTCTCTGTGTGTGTCTTTGTGCGTGTGTCTGTGTATGTGTCTCTTTGCGTGTGTCTGTGTGTGTGTCTGTGTGTGTGTCTGTGTGTGTTTCTGTGTGTGTCTGTCTGTGTGTCTGTGTCTGTGTGCGTGTCTGTCTGTGTGTGTCTCTGTGTGTGTGTCTCTGTGCGTGTGTCTGTGTGTGTGTCTGTGTGTGTGTCTCTGTGTTTGTGTCTGTGTGTGTCTGTCGGTGTGTGTGTGTGTCTGTGTGTGTGTCTGTCTGTGTATGTCTGTCTGTGTGTGTGTCTGTGTGTGTGTATCTGTCTGTGTGTGTGTCTGTGTGTGTGTCTGTCTGTGTGCATGTGTCTGTGTCTGTATATGTGTGTGTGCCTGTGTGTGTGTGTCTGTCTGTGTGTGTGTGTCTGTTTGTGTCTGTGAGTTTGTCTGTTTGTGTCTGTCTGTCTGTGTGTCTGTGTGCATGTGTCTGTGTTTGTGTCTGTGTGTGTGTCTGTGTGTGTGTCTGCGTGTGTGTCTGTGTGTGTTTCTGTCTGTGTGTGTCTGTCTGTCACTGTGTGTGTGTCTGTGTGTGTGTGTCTGCGTGTGTGTCTGTGTGCATGTGTCTGTGTGTCTGTCTGTGTGTGTGTCTGTGTGTGTGTCTGTGTGTGTGTGTCTTTGTGTGTCTGTCTGTGTGTGTCTGTGTGTGTGTCTATGTGTCTGTGTGTGTATATGTCTGTGTGTGTGTATCTGTGTGTGTGTCTCTGTCTGGCTGTGTGTATCTGTGTCTGTGTGTCTGTCTGTGTGCATGTGTCTGTGTGTGTGTGTCTGTGTGTGTGTCTCTGTGTGTCTGTTGGTGTGTGTGTGTCTGTGTGTGTGTCTATCTGTGTGTGTCTGTCTGTGTGTGTGTCTGTGTGTGTGTCTGTGTGTCTGTCTCTGTGTGTGTGTCTGTGTGTGTGTCTGTGTGTGTGTCTGTTTGTGTGTGTGTGTCTGTCTCTGTGTGTGTCTGTGTGTGTGTGTCTGTCTGTGTGTGTGTATCTGTGTGTGTGTCTCTGTCTGGGTGTGTGTATCTGTGTCTGTGTGTGTGTCTGTGAGTGTGTCTGTGTGTGTCTGTGTGTGTGTCTGTGTGTGTGTGTCGGTGTGTGTCTGTGTGTGTGTCTGTGTGTGTGTCTGTGTGTGTGTCTGTGTGCGTGTGTCTGTGTGTGTGTCTGAGTGTGTGTCTGTGTGTGTGTCGGAGTGTGTGTCTGTGTGCATGTGTCTGTGTGTGTGTGTCTGTGTGTGTCTGTGTGTGTGTCTGTGTGTGTCTGTCGGTGTGTGTCTGTCTGTGTGTGTGTTTGTGTGCATGTCTCTGTGTGTGAGTGTCTGTGTGTGTGTCTGTGTCTGTGTCTGTGTCTGTGTGTGTCTGTCGGTGTGTGAGTGTCAGTGTTGTGTCTGTCTGTGTGTGTCTGTCTGTTTGTGTGTCTGTGTGTGTGTCTGTCTGTGTGTGTCTGTCTGTGTGTCTGTCTGTGTGTGTCTGTCTGTGTGTCTGTCTGTGTGTGTCTGTCTGTTTGTGTGTCTGTGTGTGTGTCTGTTTGTGTGTCTGTCTGTGTGTGTCTGTCTGTGTGTGTCTGTGTGTGTGTCTGTGTGTGTGTCTGTCTGTGTGCATGTGTCTGTGTGTGTGTGACTCTGTGTGTGTGTCTGTGTGTGTGTCTGTGTGTGTCTGTCGGTGTGTGTGTGTCTGTGTGTGTGTCTGTGCGTGTGTGTCTGTGTGTGTGTGTCTGTGTGTGTGTCTGTTTGTGTGTCTGTGTCTGTCTCTCTGTGTGTCTGTGTTTGTGTGTCTGTGTGTGTGTGTCTGTCTGTGTGCGTGTATCTGTGTGTGTGTCTCTGTCTGGTTGTGTGTATCTGTGTCTGTGTGTGTGTCTGTGTGTGTGTCTGTGTGTCTGTGTGTGTGTCTGTGTGTGTGTCTGTGTGTGTCGGTCTGTGTGTGTGTCTGTGTGTGTGTGTCTGTCTGTGTGTGTGTCTGTGTGTGTGTCTGTGTGCGTGTGTCTGTGGTGTGTCTGAGTGTGTGTCTGTGTGTGTGTCGGAGTGTGTGTCTGTGTGCATGTGTCTGTGTGTGTGTCTGTGTGTGTGTGTCTGTGTGTCTGTCTGTGTGTGTCTGTCTGTCTGTCTGTGTGTATCTCTCTGGGTGTGTGTATCTGTGTCAGTGTGTGTGTCTGTGTGCATGTGTCTGTGTGTGTGTCTGTGTTTGTGTCTGTGTGTGTGTGTCTGTGTGTGTGTCTGTGTGTGTGTGTCTGTGTGTGTGTCTGCGTGTGTGTGTCTGTGTGTGTGTCTGTGTGTGTGTGTCTGTGTGTGTGCGTCTGTGTGTGTGTCTGTGTGTGTGTCTGTGTGTGTGTCTGTGTGTGTGTCTGCGTGTGTGTGTCTGTGTGTGTGTCTGTGTGTGTGTGTGTGTCTGTGTGTGTGTGTGTCTGTGTGTGTGTTTGTCTGTGTGCATGTGTCTGTGTGTGTGTCTGTGTGTGTGTGTCTGTGTGTGTGTCTGTGTGTGTCTGTCAGTGTGTGTGTGTCTGGGTGTGTGTCTGTGTGTGTCTGTCGGTGTGTGTGTGTCTGTGTGTGTGTCTGTGTGTGTCTGTGTATGTGTGTGTTTCTGTCTGTGTGTGTGTCTGTGTGTGTGTCTTTGTGCGTGTCTGTGTCTGTGTGACTGTGTGTCTGTGTGCGTGTGTCTTTGTGTGTATCTGTGTGCGTTTGTCTGTGTGTTTGTCTGTGTGTGTGTCTGTGTGTCTGTGTGCGTGTGTCTGTGTTCGTGTGTCTGTGTGTGTGTCTGTGTGTGTTTTGTGTGTCCGTGTCTGTGTGTGTGTCTGTCTGTGTGTGTGTCTGTGTGTGTGTCTGCGTGTGTGTGTCTGTGTGTCTGTCTGTGTGTGTGTGTCTGTCTGTGTGTGTGTCTGTGTGTGTGTCTGTGTGTGTCTGTGTGTGTGTCTGTCTGTGTGTGTGTGTCTGTGTGTGTGTCTGTGTGTGTCTGTCTGTGTGTCTGTGTCTGTGTGTGTGTCTGTCTGTGTGTGTGTCTGTGTGTGTGTCTTTGTGCGTGTGTCTGTGTATGTGTCTGTGTGCGTGTGTCTGTGTGTGTGTCTGTGTGTGTGTCTGTGTGTGTTTCTGTGTGTCTGTCTGTGTGTCTGTGTGTGTGTCTGTCTGTGTGTGTGTCTGTGTGTGGGTCTGTGTGTGTGTGTCTTTGTGTGTGTCTGTGTGTGTGTGTCTGTCTGTGTGTGTGTGTCTGTGTGTGTGTCTTGGTGTGTGTCTGTGTGCATGTGTCTGTGTGTGTGTCTGTGTTTGTGTCTGCGTGTGTGTGTCTGTGTGTCTGTCTGTTTGTGTGTGTCTGTATGTGCGCGTGTGTCTGTGTGTGTGTCTGTGTGTGTGTCTGTGTGTGTGTCTGTGTGTCTGTGTCTGTGTGTGTGTCTGTCTGTGTGTGTGTGTCTGTGTGTGTGTCTGTCTGTGTCTGTGTGTGTGTCTGTCTGTGTATGTGTCTGTGTGTGTGTCTGTGTGTGTCTGTCAGTGTGTGTGTGTCTGTTTGTGTGTCTGTCTGTGTGTGTCTGTGTGTGTTTGTGTCTGTCTGTGTGTGTCTGTGTGTGTGTCTCTGTGTGTGTCTGTGTGTGTGTGTCTGTGTGTGTGTCTTTGTGCGTGTGTCTGTGTGTGTGTCTGTGTGCATGTGTCTGTGTGTGTGTGTCTGTGTGTGTCTGTGTGTGTGTCTGTGTGTGTCTGTCGGTGTGTGTCTGTCTGTGTGTGTGTTTGTGTGCATGTGTCTGTGTGTGAGTGTCTGTGTGTGTGTCTGTGTCTGTGTCTGTGTGTGTCTGTCGGTGTGTGAGTGTCAGTGTTGTGTCTGTCTGTGTGTGTCTGTCTGTTTGTGTGTCTGTGTATGTGTCTGTCTGTGTGTGTCTGTCTGTGTGTCTGTCTGTGTGTGTCTGTCTGTGTGTCTGTCTGTGTGTGTCTGTCTGTTTGTGTGTCTGTGTGTGTGTCTGTTTGTGTGTCTGTCTGTGTGTGTCTGTCTGTGTGTGTCTGTGTGTGTGTCTGTGTGTGTGTCTGTCTGTGTGCATGTGTCTGTGTGTGTGTGACTCTGTGTGTGTGTCTGTGTGTGTGTCTGTGTGTGTCTGTCGGTGTGTGTGTGTCTGTGTGTGTGTCTGTGCGTGTGTGTCTGTGTGTGTGTGTCTGTGTGTATGTCTGTGTGTGTGTCTGTTTGTGTGTCTGTGTCTGTCTCTCTGTGTGTCTGTGTTTGTGTGTCTGTGTGTGTGTGTCTGTCTGTGTGCGTGTATCTGTGTGTGTGTCTCTGTCTGGTAGTGTGTATCTGTGTCTGTGTGTGTGTCTGTGTGTGTGTCTGTGTGTCTGTGTGTGTGTCTGTGTGTGTGTCTGTGTGTGTCGGTCTGTGTGTGTGTCTGTGTGTGTGTGTCTGTCTGTGTGTGTGTCTGTGTGTGTGTCTGTGTGCGTGTGTCTGTGTGTGTGTCTGAGTGTGTGTCTGTGTGTGTGTCGGAGTGTGTGTCTGTGTGCATGTGTCTGTTTGTGTGTCTGTGTGTGTGTGCCTGTGTGTGTGTCTGTCTGTCTGTCTGTGTGTATCTCTCTGGGTGTGTGTATCTGTGTCAGTGTGTGTGTCTGTGTGTGTGTCTGTGTTTGTGTCTGTGTGTGTGTGTCTGTGTGTGTGTCTGTGTGTGTGTGTCTGTGTGTGTGTCTGCGTGTGTGTGTCTGTGTGTGTGTCTGTGTGTGTGTCTGTGTGTGTGCGTCTGTGTGTGTGTCTGTGTGTGTGTCTTTGTGTGTGTCTGTGTGTGTGTCTGCGTGTGTGTGTCTGTGTGTGTGTCTGTGTGTGTGTGTGTCTGTGTGTGTGTGTGTCTGTGTGTGTGTTTGTCTGTGTGCATGTGTCTGTGTGTGTGTCTGTGTGTGTGTGTCTGTGTGTGTGTCTGTGTGTGTCTGTCAGTGTGTGTGTGTCTGTGTGTGTGTCTGTGTGTGTCTGTCGGTGTGTGTGTGTCTGTGTGTGTGTCTGTGTGTGTCTGTGTATGTGTGTGTTTCTGTCTGTGTGTGTGTCTGTGTGTGTGTCTTTGTGCGTGTCTGTGTCTGTGTGACTGTGTGTCTCTGTGCGTGTGTCTTTGTGTGTATCTGTGTGCGTTTGTCTGTGTGTTTGTCTGTGTGTGTGTGTCTGTGTGTCTGTGTGCGTGTGTCTGTGTTCGTGTGTCTGTGTGTGTGTCTGTGTGTGTTTTGTGTGTCCGTGTCTGTGTGTGTGTCTGTCTGTGTGTGTGTCTGTGTGTGTGTCTGCGTGTGTGTGTCTGTGTGTCTGTCTGTGTGTGTGTGTCTGTCTGTGTGTGTGTCTGTGTGTGTGTCTGTGTGTCTGTGTGTGTGTCTGTCTGTGTGTGTGTGTCTGTGTGTGTGTCTGTGTGTGTCTGTCTGTGTGTCTGTGTCTGTGTGTGTGTCTGTCTGTGTGTGTGTCTGTGTGTGTGTCTTTGTGCGTGTGTCTGTGTATGTGTCTGTGTGCGTGTGTCTGTGTGTGTGTCTGTGTGTGTGTCTGTGTGTGTTTCTGTGTGTCTGTCTGTGTGTCTGTGTGTGTGTCTGTCTGTGTGTGTGTGTCTGTCTGTGTGTGTGTGTCTGCGTGTGTGTGTCTGTGTGTGTGTGTCTGTGTGTGTGTGTCTGTGTGTGTGTCTGTGTGTGTGTCTGTGTGTGTCTGTGTGTGTGTCTGTGTGTGTGTGTCTATCTGTGTGTCTGTGTCTGTGTGTGTGTCTGTCTGTGTGCATGTGTCTGTGTGTGTATCTGTGTGTATGTCTGTGTGACTGTGTGTGTGTCTGTCTGTGTGTGTGTTTCTGTCTGTGTGTGTGTTTCTGTCTGTGTGTGTGTGTCTGTGTGCGTGTGTCTGTGTGTGTGTCTGAGTGTGTGTCTGTGTGTGTGTCTGAGTGTGTGTCTGTGTGCATGTGTCTGTGTGCGTGTGTCTGTGTGTGTGTGTCTGTGTGTGTGTCTCCGTGTGTCTGTCGGTGTGTGTGTGTCTGTCTGTGTGTCTGCGTGTGTGTCTGTGTGTGTCTGTGTGTGTGTGTCTGTGTGTGTGTGTCTGTCTGTGTGTGTGTATCTGTCTGAGTGTGTGTCTGTGTGTGTGTCTGTCTCTGTGCATGTGTCTCTGTGTGTGTCTCTCTGTGTGTGTGTGTCTGTCTGTTTGTGTGTCTGTGTGTGTGTCTGTTTGTGTGTCTGTGTGTGTCTGTCTGTGTGTGTGTCTGTGTGTGTGTCTGTGTGTGTGTGTCCTTGTGTGTCTGTCTGTGTGTGTCTGCGTGTGTGTCTATGTGTCTGTGTGTGTGTATCTGTCTGTGTGTGTTTATCTGTGTGTGTGTCTCTGTCTGGCTGTGTGTATCTGTGTCTGTGTGTCTGTCTGTGTGTGTGTGTCTGTGTGTGTGTCTCTGTGTGTCTGTTGGTGTGTGTGTGTCTGTGTGTGTCTATCTGTGTGTGTCTGTCTGTGTGTGTGTCTGTGTGTGTGTCTGTCTGTGTGCATGTGTCTGTGTGTGTTTGTCTGTGTGTGTGTCTGTGTGTCTTTCTGTGTGTGTGTCTGTGTGTGTGTCTGTGTGTGTGTTTGTGTGTGTGTGTCTTTTTGTGTGTCTGTTTGTGTGTGTGTGTCTGTCTCTGTGTGTGTCTGTGTGTGTGTGTCTGTGTGTGTGTGTCTGTCTGTGTGTGTGTATCTGTGTGTGTGTCTCTGTCTGGGTGTGTGTATCTGTGTCTGTGTGTGTGTCTGTGTGTGTGTCTGTGTGTCTGTGTGTGTGTCTGTGTGTGTCTGTGTGTGTGTCTGTGTGTGTGTGTCTGTGTGTGTCTGTGTGTGTGTGTCTGTCTGTGCGTGTGTCTGTGTGTGTGTCTGAGTGTGTGTCTGTGTGTGTGTCGGAGTGTGTGTCTGTGTGCATGTGTCTGTGTGTGTGTGTCTGTGTGTGTGCCTGTGTGTGTCTGTGTGTGTGTGTGTCTGTCTGTGTGTGTGTCTGTGTGTGTGTCTGTGTGTGCGTCTGTGTGTGTGTCTGTGTGTGTCTGTCGGTGTGTGTGTGTCTGTGTTGTGTCTGTCTGTGTGTGTCTGTCTGTGTGTGTGTCTGTGTGTCTGTGTGCGTGTGTCTGTGTTCGTCTGTCTGTGTGTGTGTATCTCTCTGGGTGTGTGTATCTGTGTCAGTGTGTGTGTCTGTGTGCATGTGTCTGTGCGTGTGTCTGTGTGCGTGTGTCTGTGTGCATGTGTCTGTGTGTGTGTCTTTGTGTGTGTGTCTGTGTGTGTGTCTGTGTGTGTCTGTCTGTCTGTGTGTGTGTATCTCTCTGGGTGTGTGTATCTGTGTCAGTGTGTGTGTCTGTGTGCATGTGTCTGTGTGTGTGTCTGTGTGTGTGTCTGTGTTTGTGTCTGTGTGTGTGTCGGTGTGTGTGTCTGTGTGTGTGTGTCTGTGTGTGTGTCTGTGTGCATGTGTCTGTGTGTGTGTCTTTGTGCGTGTGTCTGTGTGCGTGTCTGTGTGCGTGTGTCTGTGTGTGTGTGTCTGTGTGTGTCTGTCTGTGTGTGTGTCTGTGTGTGTGTCTCTGTGTTTGTGTCTGTGTGTTTCTGTCGGTGTGTGTGTGTGTCTGTGTGTGTGTCTGTCTGTGTAGGTCTGTCTGTGTGTGTGTCTGTGTGTGTCTGTCGGTCTGTGTGTGTGTATCTGTATGTGTGTGTGTCTGTGTGTGTGTCTGTCTGTGTGCATGTGTCTGTGTCTGTGTATGTGTGTGTGTGTGTGTCTGTGTGTGTGTCTGTCTGTGTGTGTGTGTCTGTTTGTGTCTGTGAGTGTGTCTGTTTGTGTGTGTCTCTCTGTGTGTCTGTGTGCATGTGTCTGTGTGTGTGTCTGTGTGTGTGTCTGTGTGTGTGTCTGTGTGTGTGTGTCTGTGTGTGTGTCTGTCTGTGTGTGTGTGTCTGTCTGTGTGTGTGTATCTGTCTGTGTGTGTGTCTGTGTGTGTGTGTCTGTCTGTGTGTGTGTATCTGTGTGTGTGTCTGTCTGTGTGTGTCTGTGTGCGTGTGTCTGTGTGTGTGTGTCTGTCTGTGTGTGTGTATCTGGGTGTGTGTCTCTGTCTGGGTGTGTGTATCTGTGTCAGTGTGTGTGTCTGTGTTTGTGTCTGTGTCTGTGTGTGTGTCTGTGTGTGTCTGTCTGTGTGTGTGTCTGTGTGTGTGTGTCTGTCTGTGTGTGTCTGTGTGTGTGTCTGTGTGCGTGTGTCTTTGTGTGTGTCTGAGTGTGTGTCTGTGTGTGTGTCGGAGTGTGTGTCTGTGTGCATGTGTCTGTGTGTGTGTGTCTGTGTGTGTGTGTTTGTGTGTGTGTGTCTCTGTGCATGTGTCTGTGGGTGAGTGTCTGTGTGTGTCTGTCGGTGTGTGTGAGTCTGTGTTGTGTCTGTCTGTGTGTGTCTGTCTGTTTGTGTGTCTGTGTGTGTGTCTGTGTGTGTCTGTCGGTCTGTGTGTGTGTATCTGTATGTGTGTGTGTCTGTGTGTGTGTCTGTCTGTGTGCATGTGTCTGTGTCTGTGTATGTGTGTGTGTGTGTGTCTGTGTGTGTGTCTGTCTGTGTGTGTGTGTCTGTTTGTGTCTGTGAGTGTGTCTGTTTGTGTGTGTCTCTCTGTGTGTCTGTGTGCATGTGTCTGTGTGTGTGTCTGTGTGTGTGTCTGTGTGTGTGTCTGTGTGTGTGTGTCTGTGTGTGTGTCTGTCTGTGTGTGTGTGTCTGTCTGTGTGTGTGTATCTGTCTGTGTGTGTGTCTGTGTGTGTGTGTCTGTCTGTGTGTGTGTATCTGTGTGTGTGTCTGTCTGTGTGTGTCTGTGTGCGTGTGTCTGTGTGTGTGTGTCTGTCTGTGTGTGTGTATCTGGGTGTGTGTCTCTGTCTGGGTGTGTGTATCTGTGTCAGTGTGTGTGTCTGTGTTTGTGTGTGTGTCTGTGTGTGTGTCTGTGTGTGTTTCTGTGTGTGTCTGTCTGTGTGTCTGTGTCTGTGTGCGTGTCTGTCTGTGTGTGTGTCTGTGTGTGTGTCTTTGTGCATGTGTCTGTGTGTGTGTCTGTGTGTGTGTCTGTGTGTCTGTGTGTGTGTGTCTGTCTGTGTGTGTGTCTGTGTGTGTGTCTGTGTGTGTGTCTGTGTGTGTGTCTTTGTGTGTGTCTGTGTGTGTGTGTCTGTCTGTGTGTGTGTGTCTGTGTGTGTGTCTTGGTGTGTGTCTGTGTGCATGTGTCTGTGTGTGTGTCTGTGTTTGTGTCTGCGTGTGTGTGTCTGTGTGTCTGTTTGTGTGTGTCTGTATGTGCGCGTGTGTCTGTGTGTGTGTCTGTGTGTCTGTGTCTATGTGTGTGTCTGTCTGTGTATGTGTCTGTGTGTGTGTCTGTGTGTGTCTGTCAGTGTGTGTGTGTCTGTGTGTGTGTCTGTCTGTGTGTGTCTGTCTGTGTGTGTGTCTGTGTGTGTGTCTGTGTGTCTGTGTGTGCGTGTCTGTCTGTGTGTGTGTCTGTGTGTGTGTCTTTGTGCATGTGTCTGTGTGTGTGTCTGTGTGTGTGTCTGTGTGTCTGTGTGTGTGTGTCTGTCTGTGTGTGTGTCTGTGTGTGTGTCTGTGTGTGTGTCTGTGTGTGTGTGTCTTTGTGTGTGTCTGTGTGTGTGTGTCTGTCTGTGTGTGTGTGTCTGTGTGTGTGTCTTGGTGTGTGTCTGTGTGTGTGTCTGTGTTTGTGTCTGCGTGTGTGTGTCTGTGTGTCTGTCTGTTTGTGTGTGTCTGTATGTGCGCGTGTGTCTGTGTGTGTGTCTGTGTGTGTGTCTGTGTGTGTGTCTGTGTGTCTGTGTCTGTGTGTGTGTCTGTCTGTGTGTGTGTGTCTGTGTGTGTGTCTGTCTGTGTCTGTGTGTGTGTCTGTCTGTGTATGTGTCTGTGTGTGTGTCTGTGTGTGTCTGTCAGTGTGTGTGTGTCTGTCTGTGTGTGTGTCTGTGTGTGTGTCTGTGTGCGTGTTTCTGTGTGTGTCTGTGTGTGTGTCTGTGTGTGTGTCTGTCTGTGTGTGTTTCTGTGTGTGTGTGTCTGTCTGTGTGTGTGTCTGTGTGTGTGTCTGTGTGTGTGTGTCTTTGTGTGTCTGTCTGTGTGTGTCTGTGTGTGTGTCTATGTGTCTGTGTGTGTGTATCTGTCTGTGTGTGTGTATCTGTGTGTGTGTCTCTGTCTGGCTGTGTGTATCTGTGTCTGTGTGTCTGTCTGTGTGCATGTGTCTGTGTGTGTGTGTCTGTGTGTGTGTCTGTGTGTCTGTGTCTGTGTGTGTGTCTGTCTGTGTGTGTGTGTCTGTGTGTGTGTCTGTCTGTGTCTGTGTGTGTGTCTATCTGTGTGTGTCTGTCTGTGTGTGTGTCTGTGTGTGTGTCTGTCTGTGTGCATGTGTCTGTGTGTGTTTGTCTGTGTGTGTGTCTGTGTGTCTTTCTGTGTGTGTGTCTGTGTGTGTGTCTGTGTGTGTGTCTGTGTGTGTGTGTCTGTGTGTGTGTCTGTGTGTGTGTCTGTTTGTGTGTGTGTGTCTGTCTCTGTGTGTGTCTGTGTGTGTGTGTCTGTGTGTGTGTGTCTGTCTGTGTGTGTGTATCTGTGTGTGTGTCTCTGTCTGGGTGTGTGTATCTGTGTCTGTGTGTGTGTCTGTGTGTGTGTCTGTGTGTGTCTGTGTGTGTGTCTGTGTGTGTGTGTCGGTGTGTGTCTGTGTGTGTGTCTGTCTGTGTGTGTGTCTGTGTGTGTGTCTGTGTGCGTGTGTCTGTGTGTGTGTCTGAGTGTGTGTCTGTGTGTGTGTCGGAGTGTGTGTCTGTGTGCATGTGTCTGTGTGTGTGTGTCTGTGTGTGTCTGTGTGTGTGTCTGTGTGTGTCTGTCGGTGTGTGTCTGTCTGTGTGTGTGTCTGTGTGCATGTGTCTGTGTGTGAGTGTCTGTGTGTGTGTCTGTGTCTGTGTCTGTGTGTGTCTGTCGGTGTGTGAGTGTCAGTGTTGTGTCTGTCTGTGTGTGTCTGTCTGTTTGTGTGTCTGTGTGTGTGTCTGTCTGTGTGTGTCTGTCTGTGTGTCTGTCTGTGTGTGTCTGTCTGTGTGTCTGTCTGTGTGTGTCTGTCTGTTTGTGTGTCTGTGTGTGTGTCTGTTTGTGTGTCTGTCTGTGTGTGTCTGTCTGTGTGTGTCTGTGTGTGTGTCTGTGTGTGTGTCTGTCTGTGTGCGTGTGTCTGTGTGTGTGTGTCTCTGTGTGTGTGTCTGTGTGTGTGTCTGTGTGTGTCTGTCGGTGTGTGTGTGTCTGTGTGTGTGTCTGTGTGTGTGTGTCTGTGTGTGTGTCTGTGTGTGTGTCTGTTTGTGTGTCTGTGTCTGTCTCTCTGTGTGTCTGTGTGTGTGTGTCTGTGTGTGTGTGTCTGTCTGTGTGCGTGTATCTGTGTGTGTGTCTCTGTCTGGTTGTGTGTATCTGTGTCTGTGTGTGTGTCTGTGTGTGTGTCTGTGTGTCTGTGTGTGTGTCTGTGTGTGTGTCTGTGTGTGTCGGTCTGTGTGTGTGTCTGTGTGTGTGTGTCTGTCTGTGTGTGTGTCTGTGTGTGTGTCTGTGTGGGTGTGTCTGTGTGTGTGTCTGAGTGTGTGTCTGTGTGTGTGTCGGAGTGTGTGTCTGTGTGCATGTGTCTGTGTGTGTGTCTGTGTGTGTGTGTCTGTGTGTCTGTCTGTGTGTGTCTGTCTGTCTGTCTGTGTGTATCTCTCTGGGTGTGTGTATCTGTGTCAGTGTGTGTGTCTGTGTGCATGTGTCTGTGTGTGTGTCTGTGTTTGTGTCTGTGTGTGTGTGTCTGTGTGTGTGTCTGTGTGTGTGTGTCTGTGTGTGTGTCTGCGTGTGTGTGTCTGTGTGTGTGTCTGTGTGTGTGTGTCTGTGTGTGTGCGTCTGTGTGTGTGTCTGTGTGTGTGTCTGTGTGTGTGTCTGTGTGTGTGTCTGCGTGTGTGAGTCTGTGTGTGTGTCTGTGTGTGTGTGTGTGTCTGTGTGTGTGTGTCTGTGTGTGTGTTTGTCTGTGTGCATGTGTCTGTGTGTGTGTCTGTGTGTGTGTGTCTGTGTGTGTGTCTGTGTGTGTCTGTCAGTGTGTGTGTGTCTGTGTGTGTGTCTGTGTGTGTCTGTCGGTGTGTGTGTGTCTGTGTGTGTGTCTGTGTGTGTCTGTGTATGTGTGTGTTTCTGTCTGTGTGTGTGTCTGTGTGTGTGTCTTTGTGCGTGTCTGTGTCTGTGTGACTGTGTGTCTGTGTGCGTGTGTCTTTGTGTGTATCTGTGTGCGTTTGTCTGTGTGTTTGTCTGTGTGTGTGTGTCTGTGTGTCTGTGTGCGTGTGTCTGTGTTCGTGTGTCTGTGTGTGTGTCTGTGTGTGTTTTGTGTGTCCGTGTCTGTGTGTGTGTCTGTCTGTGTATGTGTCTGTGTGTGTGTCTGTGTGTGTGTGTCTGTGTGTGTGTGTCTGTGTGTCTGTGTCTGTGTGTGTGTCTGTCTGTGTGTGTGTCTCTGTGTGTGTCTTTGTGCGTGTGTCTGTGTATGTGTCTCTTTGCGTGTGTCTGTGTGTGTGTCTGTGTGTGTGTCTGTGTGTGTTTCTGTGTGTGTCTGTCTGTGTGTCTGTGTCTGTGTGCGTGTCTGTCTGTGTGTGTCTCTGTGTGTGTGTCTCTGTGCGTGTGTCTGTGTGTGTGTCTGTGTTTGTGTCTCTGTGTTTGTGTCTGTGTGTGTCTGTCGGTGTGTGTGTGTGTCTGTGTGTGTGTCTGTCTGTGTATGTCTGTCTGTGTGTGTGTCTGTGTGTGTGTATCTGTCTGTGTGTGTGTCTGTGTGTGTGTCTGTCTGTGTGCATGTGTCTGTGTCTGTATATGTGTGTGTGCCTGTGTGTGTGTGTCTGTCTGTGTGTGTGTGTCTGTTTGTGTCTGTGAGTTTGTCTGTTTGTGTCTGTCTGTCTGTGTGTCTGTGTGCATGTGTCTGTGTTTGTGTCTGTGTGTGTGTCTGTGTGTGTGTCTGCGTGTGTGTCTGTGTGTGTTTCTGTCTGTGTGTGTCTGTCTGTCACTGTGTGTGTGTCTGTGTGTGTGTGTCTGCGTGTGTGTCTGTGTGCATGTGTCTGTGTGTCTGTCTGTGTGTGTGTCTGTGTGTGTGTCTGTGTGTGTGTGTCTTTGTGTGTCTGTCTGTGTGTGTCTGTGTGTGTGTCTATGTGTCTGTGTGTGTATATGTCTGTGTGTGTGTATCTGTGTGTGTGTCTCTGTCTGGCTGTGTGTATCTGTGTCTGTGTGTCTGTCTGTGTGCATGTGTCTGTGTGTGTGTGTCTGTGTGTGTGTCTCTGTGTGTCTGTTGGTGTGTGTGTGTCTGTGTGTGTGTCTATCTGTGTGTGTCTGTCTGTGTGTGTGTCTGTGTGTGTGTCTGTGTGTGTGTCTCTGTGTGTGTGTCTGTGTGTGTGTCTGTGTGTGTGTCTGTTTGTGTGTGTGTGTCTGTCTCTGTGTGTGTCTGTGTGTGTGTATCTGTGTGTGTGTCTCTGTCTGGGTGTGTGTATCTGTGTCTGTGTGTGTGTCTGCGTGTGTGTGTCTGTGTGTGTGTCTGTGTGTGTGTGTGTCTGTGTGTGTGTGTGTCTGTGTGTGTGTTTGTCTGTGTGCATGTGTCTGTGTGTGTGTCTGTGTGTGTGTGTCTGTGTGTGTGTCTGTGTGTGTCTGTCAGTGTGTGTGTGTCTGTGTGTGTGTCTGTGTGTGTCTGTCGGTGTGTGTGTGTCTGTGTGTGTGTCTGTGTGTGTCTGTGTATGTGTGTGTTTCTGTCTGTGTGTGTGTCTGTGTGTGTGTCTTTGTGCGTGTCTGTGTCTGTGTGACTGTGTGTCTGTGTGCGTGTGTCTTTGTGTGTATCTGTGTGCGTTTGTCTGTGTGTTTGTCTGTGTGTGTGTGTCTGTGTGTCTGTGTGCGTGTGTGTGTGTTCGTGTGTCTGTGTGTGTGTCTGTGTGTGTTTTGTGTGTCCGTGTCTGTGTGTGTGTCTGTCTGTGTGTGTGTCTGTGTGTGTGTCTGCGTGTGTGTGTCTGTGTGTCTGTCTGTGTGTGTGTGTCTGTCTGTGTGTGTGTCTGTGTGTGTGTCTGTGTGTCTGTGTGTGTGTCTGTCTGTGTGTGTGTGTCTGTGTGTGTGTCTGTGTGTGTCTGTCTGTGTGTCTGTGTCTGTGTGTGTGTCTGTCTGTGTGTGTGTCTGTGTGTGTGTCTTTGTGCGTGTGTCTGTGTATGTGTCTGTGTGCGTGTGTCTGTGTGTGTGTCTGTGTGTGTGTCTGTGTGTGTTTCTGTGTGTCTGTCTGTGTGTCTGTGTGTGTGTCTGTCTGTGTGTGTGTGTCTGTCTGTGTGTGTGTGTCTGCGTGTGTGTGTCTGTGTGTGTGTGTCTGTGTGTGTGTGTCTGTGTGTGTGTCTGTGTGTGTGTCTGTGTGTGTCTGTGTGTGTGTCTGTGTGTGTGTGTCTATCTGTGTGTCTGTGTCTGTGTGTGTGTCTGTCTGTGTGCATGTGTCTGTGTGTGTATCTGTGTGTATGTCTGTGTGACTGTGTGTGTGTCTGTCTGTGTGTGTGTTTCTGTCTGTGTGTGTGTTTCTGTCTGTGTGTGTGTGTCTGTGTGCGTGTGTCTGTGTGTGTGTCTGAGTGTGTGTCTGTGTGTGTGTCTGAGTGTGTGTCTGTGTGCATGTGTCTGTGTGCGTGTGTCTGTGTGTGTGTGTCTGTGTGTGTGTCTCCGTGTGTCTGTCGGTGTGTGTGTGTCTGTCTGTGTGTCTGCGTGTGTGTCTGTGTGTGTCTGTGTGTGTGTGTCTGTGTGTGTGTGTCTGTCTGTGTGTGTGTATCTGTCTGAGTGTGTGTCTGTGTGTGTGTCTGTCTCTGTGCATGTGTCTCTGTGTGTGTCTCTCTGTGTGTGTGTGTCTGTCTGTTTGTGTGTCTGTGTGTGTGTCTGTTTGTGTGTCTGTGTGTGTCTGTCTGTGTGTGTGTCTGTGTGTGTGTCTGTGTGTGTGTGTCCTTGTGTGTCTGTCTGTGTGTGTCTGCGTGTGTGTCTATGTGTCTGTGTGTGTGTATCTGTCTGTGTGTGTTTATCTGTGTGTGTGTCTCTGTCTGGCTGTGTGTATCTGTGTCTGTGTGTCTGTCTGTGTGTGTGTGTCTGTGTGTGTGTCTCTGTGTGTCTGTTGGTGTGTGTGTGTCTGTGTGTGTCTATCTGTGTGTGTCTGTCTGTGTGTGTGTCTGTGTGTGTGTCTGTCTGTGTGCATGTGTCTGTGTGTGTTTGTCTGTGTGTGTGTCTGTGTGTCTTTCTGTGTGTGTGTCTGTGTGTGTGTCTGTGTGTGTGTTTGTGTGTGTGTGTCTTTGTGTGTGTCTGTTTGTGTGTGTGTGTCTGTCTCTGTGTGTGTCTGTGTGTGTGTGTCTGTGTGTGTGTGTCTGTCTGTGTGTGTGTATCTGTGTGTGTGTCTCTGTCTGGGTGTGTGTATCTGTGTCTGTGTGTGTGTCTGTGTGTGTGTCTGTGTGTCTGTGTGTGTGTCTGTGTGTGTCTGTGTGTGTGTCTGTGTGTGTGTGTCTGTGTGTGTCTGTGTGTGTGTGTCTGTCTGTGCGTGTGTCTGTGTGTGTGTCGGAGTGTGTGTCTGTGTGCATGTGTCTGTGTGTGTGTGTCTGTGTGTGTGCCTGTGTGTGTCTGTGTGTGTGTGTGTCTGTCTGTGTGTGTGTCTGTGTGTGTGTCTGTGTGTGCGTCTGTGTGTGTGTCTGTGTGTGTCTGTCGGTGTGTGTGTGTCTGTGTTGTGTCTGTCTGTGTGTGTCTGTCTGTGTGTGTGTCTGTGTGTCTGTGTGCGTGTGTCTGTGTTCGTCTGTCTGTGTGTGTGTATCTCTCTGGGTGTGTGTATCTGTGTCAGTGTGTGTGTCTGTGTGCATGTGTCTGTGCGTGTGTCTGTGTGTGTGTGTCTGTGTGCATGTGTCTGTGTGTGTGTCTTTGTGTGTGTGTCTGTGTGTGTGTCTGTGTGTGTCTGTCTGTCTGTGTGTGTGTATCTCTCTGGGTGTGTGTATCTGTGTCAGTGTGTGTGTCTGTGTGCATGTGTCTGTGTGTGTGTCTGTGTGTGTGTCTGTGTTTGTGTCTGTGTGTGTGTCGGTGTGTGTGTCTGTGTGTGTGTGTCTGTGTGTGTGTCTGTGTGCATGTGTCTGTGTGTGTGTCTTTGTGCGTGTGTCTGTGTGCGTGTCTGTGTGCGTGTGTCTGTGTGTGTGTGTCTGTGTGTGTCTGTCTGTGTGTGTGTCTGTGTGTGTGTCTCTGTGTTTGTGTCTGTGTGTTTCTGTCGGTGTGTGTGTGTGTCTGTGTGTGTGTCTGTCTGTGTAGGTCTGTCTGTGTGTGTGTCTGTGTGTGTCTGTCGGTCTGTGTGTGTGTATCTGTATGTGTGTGTGTCTGTGTGTGTGTCTGTCTGTGTGCATGTGTCTGTGTCTGTGTATGTGTGTGTGTGTGTGTCTGTGTGTGTGTCTGTCTGTGTGTGTGTGTCTGTTTGTGTCTGTGAGTGTGTCTGTTTGTGTGTGTCTCTCTGTGTGTCTGTGTGCATGTGTCTGTGTGTGTGTCTGTGTGTGTGTCTGTGTGTGTGTCTGTGTGTGTGTGTCTGTGTGTGTGTCTGTCTGTGTGTGTGTGTCTGTCTGTGTGTGTGTATCTGTCTGTGTGTGTGTCTGTGTGTGTGTGTCTGTCTGTGTGTGTGTATCTGTGTGTGTGTCTGTCTGTGTGTGTCTGTGTGCGTGTGTCTGTGTGTGTGTGTCTGTCTGTGTGTGTGTATCTGGGTGTGTGTCTCTGTCTGGGTGTGTGTATCTGTGTCAGTGTGTGTGTCTGTGTTTGTGTCTGTGTCTGTGTGTGTGTCTGTGTGTGTCTGTCTGTGTGTGTGTCTGTGTGTGTGTGTCTGTCTGTGTGTGTGTCTGTGTGTGTGTCTGTGTGCGTGTGTCTTTGTGTGTGTCTGAGTGTGTGTCTGTGTGTGTGTCGGAGTGTGTGTCTGTGTGCATGTGTCTGTGTGTGTGTGTCTGTGTGTGTGTGTTTGTGTGTGTGTGTCTCTGTGCATGTGTCTGTGGGTGAGTGTCTGTGTGTGTCTGTCGGTGTGTGTGAGTCTGTGTTGTGTCTGTCTGTGTGTGTCTGTCTGTTTGTGTGTCTGTGTGTGTGTCTGTGTGTGTCTGTCGGTCTGTGTGTGTGTATCTGTATGTGTGTGTGTCTGTGTGTGTGTCTGTCTGTGTGCATGTGTCTGTGTCTGTGTATGTGTGTGTGTGTGTGTCTGTGTGTGTGTCTGTCTGTGTGTGTGTGTCTGTTTGTGTCTGTGAGTGTGTCTGTTTGTGTGTGTCTCTCTGTGTGTCTGTGTGCATGTGTCTGTGTGTGTGTCTGTGTGTGTGTCTGTGTGTGTGTCTGTGTGTGTGTGTCTGTGTGTGTGTCTGTCTGTGTGTGTGTGTCTGTCTGTGTGTGTGTATCTGTCTGTGTGTGTGTCTGTGTGTGTGTGTCTGTCTGTGTGTGTGTATCTGTGTGTGTGTCTGTCTGTGTGTGTCTGTGTGCGTGTGTCTGTGTGTGTGTGTCTGTCTGTGTGTGTGTATCTGGGTGTGTGTCTCTGTCTGGGTGTGTGTATCTGTGTCAGTGTGTGTGTCTGTGTTTGTGTGTGTGTCTGTGTGTGTGTCTGTGTGTGTTTCTGTGTGTGTCTGTCTGTGTGTCTGTGTCTGTGTGCGTGTCTGTCTGTGTGTGTGTCTGTGTGTGTGTCTTTGTGCATGTGTCTGTGTGTGTGTCTGTGTGTGTGTCTGTGTGTCTGTGTGTGTGTGTCTGTCTGTGTGTGTGTCTGTGTGTGTGTCTGTGTGTGTGTCTGTGTGTGTGTCTTTGTGTGTGTCTGTGTGTGTGTGTCTGTCTGTGTGTGTGTGTCTGTGTGTGTGTCTTGGTGTGTGTCTGTGTGCATGTGTCTGTGTGTGTGTCTGTGTTTGTGTCTGCGTGTGTGTGTCTGTGTGTCTGTCTGTTTGTGTGTGTCTGTATGTGCGCGTGTGTCTGTGTGTGTGTCTGTGTGTCTGTGTCTATGTGTGTGTCTGTCTGTGTATGTGTCTGTGTGTGTGTCTGTGTGTGTCTGTCAGTGTGTGTGTGTCTGTGTGTGTGTCTGTCTGTGTGTGTCTGTCTGTGTGTGTGTCTGTGTGTGTGTCTGTGTGTCTGTGTGTGTGTGTCTGTCTGTGTGTGTGTCTGTGTGTGTGTCTGTGTGTGTGTGTCTTTGTGTGTGTCTGTGTGTGTGTGTCTGTCTGTGTGTGTGTGTCTGTGTGTGTGTCTTGGTGTGTGTCTGTGTGTGTGTCTGTGTTTGTGTCTGCGTGTGTGTGTCTGTGTGTCTGTCTGTTTGTGTGTGTCTGTATGTGCGCGTGTGTCTGTGTGTGTGTCTGTGTGTGTGTCTGTGTGTGTGTCTGTGTGTCTGTGTCTGTGTGTGTGTCTGTCTGTGTGTGTGTGTCTGTGTGTGTGTCTGTCTGTGTCTGTGTGTGTGTCTGTCTGTGTATGTGTCTGTGTGTGTGTCTGTGTGTGTCTGTCAGTGTGTGTGTGTCTGTCTGTGTGTGTGTCTGTGTGTGTGTCTGTGTGCGTGTTTCTGTGTGTGTCTGTGTGTGTGTCTGTGTGTGTGTCTGTCTGTGTGTGTTTCTGTGTGTGTGTGTCTGTCTGTGTGTGTGTCTGTGTGTGTGTCTGTGTGTGTGTGTCTTTGTGTGTCTGTCTGTGTGTGTCTGTGTGTGTGTCTATGTGTCTGTGTGTGTGTATCTGTCTGTGTGTGTGTATCTGTGTGTGTGTCTCTGTCTGGCTGTGTGTATCTGTGTCTGTGTGTCTGTCTGTGTGCATGTGTCTGTGTGTGTGTGTCTGTGTGTGTGTCTGTGTGTCTGTGTCTGTGTGTGTGTCTGTCTGTGTGTGTGTGTCTGTGTGTGTGTCTGTCTGTGTCTGTGTGTGTGTCTATCTGTGTGTGTCTGTCTGTGTGTGTGTCTGTGTGTGTGTCTGTCTGTGTGCATGTGTCTGTGTGTGTTTGTCTGTGTGTGTGTCTGTGTGTCTTTCTGTGTGTGTGTCTGTGTGTGTGTCTGTGTGTGTGTCTGTGTGTGTGTGTCTGTGTGTGTGTCTGTGTGTGTGTCTGTTTGTGTGTGTGTGTCTGTCTCTGTGTGTGTCTGTGTGTGTGTGTCTGTGTGTGTGTGTCTGTCTGTGTGTGTGTATCTGTGTGTGTGTCTCTGTCTGGGTGTGTGTATCTGTGTCTGTGTGTGTGTCTGTGTGTGTGTCTGTGTGTGTCTGTGTGTGTGTCTGTGTGTGTGTGTCGGTGTGTGTCTGTGTGTGTGTCTGTCTGTGTGTGTGTCTGTGTGTGTGTCTGTGTGCGTGTGTCTGTGTGTGTGTCTGAGTGTGTGTCTGTGTGTGTGTCGGAGTGTGTGTCTGTGTGCATGTGTCTGTGTGTGTGTGTCTGTGTGTGTCTGTGTGTGTGTCTGTGTGTGTCTGTCGGTGTGTGTCTGTCTGTGTGTGTGTCTGTGTGCATGTGTCTGTGTGTGAGTGTCTGTGTGTGTGTCTGTGTCTGTGTCTGTGTGTGTCTGTCGGTGTGTGAGTGTCAGTGTTGTGTCTGTCTGTGTGTGTCTGTCTGTTTGTGTGTCTGTGTGTGTGTCTGTCTGTGTGTGTCTGTCTGTGTGTCTGTCTGTGTGTGTCTGTCTGTGTGTCTGTCTGTGTGTGTCTGTCTGTTTGTGTGTCTGTGTGTGTGTCTGTTTGTGTGTCTGTCTGTGTGTGTCTGTCTGTGTGTGTCTGTGTGTGTGTCTGTGTGTGTGTCTGTCTGTGTGCGTGTGTCTGTGTGTGTGTGTCTCTGTGTGTGTGTCTGTGTGTGTGTCTGTGTGTGTCTGTCGGTGTGTGTGTGTCTGTGTGTGTGTCTGTGTGTGTGTGTCTGTGTGTGTGTCTGTGTGTGTGTCTGTTTGTGTGTCTGTGTCTGTCTCTCTGTGTGTCTGTGTGTGTGTGTCTGTGTGTGTGTGTCTGTCTGTGTGCGTGTATCTGTGTGTGTGTCTCTGTCTGGTTGTGTGTATCTGTGTCTGTGTGTGTGTCTGTGTGTGTGTCTGTGTGTCTGTGTGTGTGTCTGTGTGTGTGTCTGTGTGTGTCGGTCTGTGTGTGTGTCTGTGTGTGTGTGTCTGTCTGTGTGTGTGTCTGTGTGTGTGTCTGTGTGGGTGTGTCTGTGTGTGTGTCTGAGTGTGTGTCTGTGTGTGTGTCGGAGTGTGTGTCTGTGTGCATGTGTCTGTGTGTGTGTCTGTGTGTGTGTGTCTGTGTGTCTGTCTGTGTGTGTCTGTCTGTCTGTCTGTGTGTATCTCTCTGGGTGTGTGTATCTGTGTCAGTGTGTGTGTCTGTGTGCATGTGTCTGTGTGTGTGTCTGTGTTTGTGTCTGTGTGTGTGTGTCTGTGTGTGTGTCTGTGTGTGTGTGTCTGTGTGTGTGTCTGCGTGTGTGTGTCTGTGTGTGTGTCTGTGTGTGTGTGTCTGTGTGTGTGCGTCTGTGTGTGTGTCTGTGTGTGTGTCTGTGTGTGTGTCTGTGTGTGTGTCTGCGTGTGTGAGTCTGTGTGTGTGTCTGTGTGTGTGTGTGTGTCTGTGTGTGTGTGTCTGTGTGTGTGTTTGTCTGTGTGCATGTGTCTGTGTGTGTGTCTGTGTGTGTGTGTCTGTGTGTGTGTCTGTGTGTGTCTGTCAGTGTGTGTGTGTCTGTGTGTGTGTCTGTGTGTGTCTGTCGGTGTGTGTGTGTCTGTGTGTGTGTCTGTGTGTGTCTGTGTATGTGTGTGTTTCTGTCTGTGTGTGTGTCTGTGTGTGTGTCTTTGTGCGTGTCTGTGTCTGTGTGACTGTGTGTCTGTGTGCGTGTGTCTTTGTGTGTATCTGTGTGCGTTTGTCTGTGTGTTTGTCTGTGTGTGTGTGTCTGTGTGTCTGTGTGCGTGTGTCTGTGTTCGTGTGTCTGTGTGTGTGTCTGTGTGTGTTTTGTGTGTCCGTGTCTGTGTGTGTGTCTGTCTGTGTATGTGTCTGTGTGTGTGTCTGTGTGTGTGTGTCTGTGTGTGTCTGTCTGTGTGTCTGTGTCTGTGTGTGTGTCTGTCTGTGTGTGTGTCTCTGTGTGTGTCTTTGTGCGTGTGTCTGTGTATGTGTCTCTTTGCGTGTGTCTGTGTGTGTGTCTGTGTGTGTGTCTGTGTGTGTGTCTGTCTGTGTGTCTGTGTCTGTGTGCGTGTCTGTCTGTGTGTGTCTCTGTGTGTGTGTCTCTGTGCGTGTGTCTGTGTGTGTGTCTGTGTTTGTGTCTCTGTGTTTGTGTCTGTGTGTGTCTGTCGGTGTGTGTGTGTGTCTGTGTGTGTGTCTGTCTGTGTATGTCTGTCTGTGTGTGTGTCTGTGTGTGTGTATCTGTCTGTGTGTGTGTCTGTGTGTGTGTCTGTCTGTGTGCATGTGTCTGTGTCTGTATATGTGTGTGTGCCTGTGTGTGTGTGTCTGTTTGTGTCTGTGAGTTTGTCTGTTTGTGTCTGTCTGTCTGTGTGTCTGTGTGCATGTGTCTGTGTTTGTGTCTGTGTGTGTGTCTGTGTGTGTGTCTGCGTGTGTGTCTGTGTGTGTTTCTGTCTGTGTGTGTCTGTCTGTCACTGTGTGTGTGTCTGTGTGTGTGTGTCTGCGTGTGTGTCTGTGTGCATGTGTCTGTGTGTCTGTCTGTGTGTGTGTCTGTGTGTGTGTCTGTGTGTGTGTGTCTTTGTGTGTCTGTCTGTGTGTGTCTGTGTGTGTGTCTATGTGTCTGTGTGTGTATATGTCTGTGTGTGTGTATCTGTGTGTGTGTCTCTGTCTGGCTGTGTGTATCTGTGTCTGTGTGTCTGTCTGTGTGCATGTGTCTGTGTGTGTGTGTCTGTGTGTGTGTCTCTGTGTGTCTGTTGGTGTGTGTGTGTCTGTGTGTGTGTCTATCTGTGTGTGTCTGTCTGTGTGTGTGTCTGTGTGTGTGTCTGTGTGTGTGTCTCTGTGTGTGTGTCTGTGTGTGTGTCTGTGTGTGTGTCTGTTTGTGTGTGTGTGTCTGTCTCTGTGTGTGTCTGTG
>NC_137289.1:122057500-122072500 GCF_054371585.1 Giraffa tippelskirchi | reverse complement strand
TGCTGTCATGAACATTCATGTACACTGGCCTCAGAATTTAAGCTCAAAAATTTAGATTTGCAAGGGGCTTCCATGGTGGTACAGTGGGTAAGACTCTGAGCTTCTGCTGCAACGGGCGAGAGTTCAATCCCTGCTTAGGGAACTAACATCCTGCACCGCAATGTGGCATGGCCAAAAATTAATTAAAATTAATTGAGCAACTAGTTTTTAAAAACTTTGTAAAAAAAACTTTCTATTTCATATTGGGGGTGTAGCCGATTAACATGAGCAACTTGTTTTTAACCTATCTTCTGTTTCTCAGAATATTTATCTTTACAGTCCCCAAATTTAACTTAATAGGTCATTTTCACTAAAACTGATGACAGGGAAATCTTTAGAAATTCTGGTGAGAGTTCTTTGTCTGTGATACTTAACACATTTTATCCTTTAACGTAAGACCGGAGCTAAGATATGTATCTATAAAGTATAGATCAAGTAGCAATCAAGTTGGTTTTGAAACTCACTCAGTTTTCCAGTAATGCCTATTATGTGACCTGATGAATTGTTAGGTTGCAAGAACAGATCAAGTAAACTTCCTTATTTAAAAAGTATAGTTAAAACAAGCTATTACAAAGTTCTAGTTAAAAACTAATTCTTGGAACACTTTTACACTGTTGGTGGGAAGGTAAAATGGTGCAGCCACTATGGAAAACAGTATGAAGATTCCTCAAAAAATTAAAAATAGAACTACCATATGATGCAGCAATTCTACTTTTGAGTATATATCCCAAAGAATCGAAATCAGGATATCTACACTCCCAGGTTCACTGCAGCATTATTCACAACAGCCAACATATAGATACAACCCAAATGTCCACTGACAGATGAATGGATAAAGAAAATGTGGTATATACATACAATAGAATCTTGATCAGCCTTAAAAAGAAGGAAATTCTACTGTTTGCAACATCAATGGACCTATAACACCTTATGCTAAGTGAAATAAACTGGACACAAAAAGAAATACTGCATAATCTTCCATTATGTGTGGAATCTTAAAAAGTCAAACATATAAACAGAAAGGAGATTGGTGGTTAGCAGGGGGTGGGGTGAGGGGGTTCAATGGGTATGAAGTTAGTTACACAAGATGATTAAGTCCTAGAGATTGCTGTACAACTTAGTGCCATAGTTAACAATACGTTATTGTGCATTTAAAAATTTAAGAGGGTAGATTTCATGTTAAGCATTCTTAAACATACAAACACAGAAAGCAAAGGGACACAAGGAAATTTTTGGAGGTGATTGGTATGTTTATAACCTTGATTTTGGTGATGGGATAATGGGTGTATGCATTAAGTCCAAGCTCATCAAAGTATATACATTAAATATGTACAGTTTTCTATATATCAATTATACCTTATTAAAGCTATAAAAATAGTAATTTTTGCACTTCTCTTTATGATTAGACACTATGAGGTAAAAACTACCTACTTGACTACCAATGCTGTTATAGTTTCTGTGCTATGACATCTTTGTTTCATGGTTCCTCCTAAATTGCAATCATTCTTCATTCCCACAGGATACAAAATACCTATAAGCCAAAGAACTGAGACTTAGGCATTTAAAAAAAAAACACACACTAAACAATTCTAAGATATCATTACAGAAGCAAAAATGCATTATTTATGTTACTGATTACCTGGAGAACAAAAGATTGAGGTGTTGGCGATTGAGTTCAGAAAATAATGGCGTACTTGACTCCACCAACTCACCCAGGTAGAGAGGAACTGAAGCATAGAGTGGAACCAGTAAGCCATGGTTAGCCATGACTGCAAGACTCTATTGAGAACAGCTGCTGACCTCACCGGGGCATTTTCTGGATGCTGAGATGGGACAGTGTAGTCTTTTTTAACAGAACAAGTAAGGTGCTCATCGTCCCAGAAACTACTTCTTCAGCTGTTGGTTAATTCTTCAGTGTGTGCCTGATCAAGGGCTAACAGCTGAGCTGAACGTTTCCTGAATCATCTTTCTCAATTAACTTTGATCTAAGTTCTAGTCTGTAAATGAGAAATGCAAGTAAGAATGAGGGTCAATTTATTTTAAGTAAATTTATCATTAAATATCAACGTGTATCATTTCAAACATTTATAAATATCACAATTTACAGAAAATTAATGTAATCTTAAAATTATTGGAACAATGATTTTCACAGTTATTTACATTAACTCAAACTACCTTTGTAGAAACAAACGATGTTTAAAAGTGTCCTTGCCACAAAATAATAATTTCATAGTACCGTTCTGTAACATTTATGTCACTAAAGTGGCAGCTGCACCAATAAAACCCAGCAGATTCAATAATTTACAAACAGCATAATCAGAACTGAAAATGCAAGCTACCATTCATTCCAAACAAAACAAAACCTTTTATATTAATATACAAATATTTTTCCATTTTCATCACTGAAGAAAATAATTAGGAGGCAGTACTTTCTTGTTTGTAGTAAAAAAATTAAGCTTCTTTTAAAATTGACATTGAGAAGCTAGATTAGGTAAGTTGCTATAATGCCTCACATTAAATTTTTTGAGAATTTCTTGGTTGTGGCTGCAACCCAAGAAGGAAATTCTTGGGTTTACTGGAAGCTTTTTCTATCAATTAAACCATTTTTATGTTGTATTAATAATATGTCCATAAGCAGAGATAACTACTTGTCATCTCAAATAGACATTTTAATTTCTCATCAGCAATTTATAACATACTTAGATGGAAAGAGATTCTTGGCTCTTTTTTTCTACTTAAGTTTATAAACTTTTTTTGATATTCCCTCAAAAGGATCCCAAATAGGTCTAAATTTATATCAAAGGAAAAGCAAACTTTATATGGACTAAGTGCTTGTATTTGAAAACAATATTTGCTATAGTATTCCACAGGGGTTTTTTTTTTAGCATATAAAAGTATGGTATAAGAAATTATAGTCACAATAAAGTACATTTTCTTTCATTCACATAGAACATATACTTAAATTTTAAATGTTGGCTCTTCAAGAAAGCTTTTCCTGGGAAATAATATGCATAATTGTTGCCCAAAAATGTATACAGCTGTTTTCCCCAAAATATTTATACACATAGTGGTCCACTTAAGACCAGCCCCATTAGAATCCACTGAATATAATGTGTTCTTAATTTATAAATGGGCTACCCTCAGTATATAAAATATAAACACATGTATGTTACACATACAAAGTAAGAAATATAAAAAGGAGAGATGAAAAGAAAAGGAAGTATTCTTCCCTATAAGATCCTGACAGAAATTCAGTGTAATTAGTGAGAACATGTACTCTTAATTTATAAATGGGCTACCCTCATTATACAAAATATAGAGACATATATGTTATACACAATGTAAAAAATATAAAAAGGAACGAAAAAAAAAAAAAAAAAAAGGAAAGTGTCCTTCCCTATAAGATCCAGATAGCAATTCAGTATAATTAGTGAGACCATGTAAAATACATGAAGAATTTTCAGTTTTGGCAAATACTTTTTAGAAAAATGCCTAAAGAATGAGGGTACGAAATTTCTATTTTAAGAATTTAGTAGAGGCTTCCATTTAAACATTTAGTGAAGATGTTGTGGTCTCCCTAATAAGCAGAGAAGAGGACTTTGGGTAGGGGAGTCTGTTAAAAGGAAGCAAACAAAAAATCACAGATTTTTAGCCAGTTAGTAATAGCCCCTTAATGAAGCGTGTGTAGTGCAGGAATCAAATCCTGGCCCATCAGAATTTGAATATACGTGATGAAAGATTCCAATGGATAGGATCTGAATTCTTCCTAGATCTTACAGGGAATGAGGCAGGAAATGATTGCAAAGGAGGGGGTCAGCCCCAAAGGTGGCTGGTCCAATCTTAACTAGTGCTGTTAAAAAACACACCAAATGTTTCTATAGCATTCTTTCTGCTGCATTTTCTTTATTTCAAGCCACAGGTCTACTTGGAGGATCATGCAGCAAGTGGCTTATAAATAAAATCAGTCTATGAATAGTGTCATCACATTAAGAGACAGAATCACTGGATTCTCTCCATAGGTAAAGAGCTCGCATCTTTGGAATCCATGAGTTGGTAGTATTTACGGCATACCTAAAATGGGACAAAAATCATATATATCAATAATAATCAACATGCAATTTAGGAGTTAAAGCAATGAAGATGATTCGATCATTATTGAGCTAGAAATTCCATATGATTCCTAAATATTGCTTCACAGGTAAAATGCAACAAATATAACTGGGCCAATTTCAAAATTAGCAAATGAACGCTATTGCTAACTGTTTACCAAGACAAGTCATTCCAATTTTTCTCAAATCTCAGCATATGTTACCAAGAGAGATCCTAAAGATGGCAATCATATCTATTTTGGAAGTCTGGGAATTTGGACATTTACTGTATCCTTTAGCTTAGAGATATGTTATATATCCTATTTTTTCAAAGACCAAGCTTTTTCATTCTGTACTGGCATCAAAGGGAAACAGAAGGGGAAAAAATATCGATGAAAACATTCAGCTGCAATGCTATTTTCTTTCCTTTTCCAGACCATCATAATGCAGCCAAAAACAAACAAACAAGCAAAACAAAACAAAAAAAACCTCAGGATAAAGAAAAAAAATAGAACTTTTCCTAAAACAGAATTAAAAAAAATTTAAATTATAGTTCTTCTGGGGAATACTCAGACTCTTCCACCAAACATTCCTGAGAAGCAGAAAGAAAATAAGCATCTGCTAATTCTGTACAGATTTATGTATACAGAAGCCTTTTGTAAGGTGTAAAGCACTAATACCAACATGGTTGTTATGGAAGAAAAAGATTTGAACAAATTTATTATAAACAAGAACACAGAAAAAGGTAAATCTAATTTTAAATTCTCATGCACATAATCATGAAATTTTATCATAATTTAAAAGATAATTTAATGTTCTGCTAATGTAGATCATTTTTATTCCCTTTCTGCTAATGTAAATAACTTTTCATTCCATATTTATATATAGTGCTTTAGTGATGATGCCAAGCTGATTAATGCTTGTCAGACTTCTAAAAACAGATGTTCTCCCATATCAATAAAAAATTTTTACATTTTAAACCCAGGTCATCTTGTAATTAATTAAGAGAAATAATTCAACTCTTTCCCTAATTAAGAAGATTTTTTAAATGTTTCACTTTCTTGGCAACATATGAAGTATGTCATTTCCATTTAGGCCATTAATTTGAAGAAAAACTGAGCTATTATCAGGAACAACTTCCAAAAATGATTATTATATTTAAATTAATGCTGGTTACACAGTGAGTTTTATAATGTACTGAGCAATTTTACTTTTATAAGAATATTCAGAACATGCAAAAGTAATAATTCAGTTTGAATTTCACCCCCAATTTATTTCAGCAATAATTAAAAAAAAATTTCAGTTCACCAATGTATTCTCTTAACTAAAATAAAAGTGACAATACATTTTCCCCAGGTTTAGAGTTTTACAGAAACTCTGCTAACATACTCTGGCCGAAAGTCTTACCAGGATTGAAATGTTAAGACTTGTGTAGAAGATTTTCATAAGCATGAAAAACAACTTAGGCACATTTGAAAGCAAATTCAATTGATTTCAAATACTATACATTTCATCTAACACTCTGAACATCCTTTCATTTAAGCATGAACAGTAGTACTTGTGCTTACTGCTGCACTTGCCAGCAGAATGTAGCCCCTCAAAGAAAATCATCTACTAAAAATCAAAGAGAATAAAAGCAGAGTCACAGTCCTTAATTCTGAATTAAATGGTATATTAACTAGACCTTTAATAGATTTTCCAGGTTCCTAAGAACAGGAAGAAGGAAAAATACTGAAAACTTTCTGTTGATTTATACACAAATACATTAACGCTAACTCATATAATTGTCTAATTTAAAGAGGAACTGACCTGAGAGGTACCTTGCTCCGATTAACATTGCCACGCTACTCACTATAAAAAAGCCCAAGGGTAGACTACAGAAGATACTAGGGTCACCTGTTGTCATCCGAGTAGGAGGGAATTCCAGTCAAGCAAACCAAAAGAGAGACACATAATTACAATATTTGTGTTAAGAATCACATGATAGCAAAAAAAAAGTTATAAAAATAGTATCAAAGAGTTATTACTTTAAATCAAAACCAGAATCCAAACTGAGGGCTTATGACAGTTAACAAACGGTACAGATAGCATGCCACAAATAGCAAGAACATAGAGCATATAGACAAACATAAACCTTCCACTGGCAAAGCCAAAGAAAGCTGAAGGAGAACTTTCTTTTTGGGAGGCTGCTGATTTTAGCTTTCTTGGTTCTTCCCCAAAAGATACTAAGTGAGCAATCCCATTCCCCATCCAGATTAAAATTATAGATCCTTTGGCTATCAGAGAAGAGTTATATTAGTCCAATTCATGAGTTTGAAAATGAATTTCAAACCCTATTGGTTTCATTTTCTTTTTTACACACAGTTGGTATAACAAAATGAACCTGAAAATTAATGTTACTATAATTTAAAAACTAAACTGTATTAATCTACATTTTAAAATATTGTCTGAGAACACAATTGTTTTGATATTTTCTAACCTGATTGAAAACATTTCCTTTAAAGAATAGCTAGATAGATACAGACATAGGCTTTTCTTGAATTTAAACATTATGTATCTTGAACATTTAACAATTTTTGAAGAAAATGTTATTTTGGTGGGTTTGGAGTACAAAGTCATGAAGTCATTACTTATCATAAGCTCTCTCCAAAAAATATTAAATCCCCAATCATTTCTACAACATTTAAAACATATTAAATTGTATGTTAAAAATTCTTTACATTCCATTCAAATATAGTTACCAACAAGAAAATAAATATGAATGCTTCAAAATTGGCAATATGCTTTGGAAATTAAGCTAACATAATATTCTTCCCATAAATTAAAACTATTTAAAGAGGATAAGAGGCCAGGCAGCAATTTGAATAGCCTTATGAGATCATCAAAACAAGATTCTATCTGTACTATTATTACATAGCTTACATTGCATGAAGAACAATCAGCATTTCACTAATTGAATATTGTTATCTGGATTATTATACAGTTTTTGAGACTCTCAAAATGTTGTACATGAGTGCTTTTCATAAATCTACTACAAATTGTTTTTTACACTTTGCCTTAAATACACTGCAGCCTAACTGAAACAAAAATCAAGTTTGAAAAATCAAAAGCTCTCAAAAAATCAAATTATTTTATCATCAATTCTGATGGCAGAAACAAAAGAATCATGTAATTGTCTTTATCCACTTTTTCTTGGCATTTTAAGTTCACTGACAGTAAGGTAAGCAAACAGAGAGAAAATGATAATTGGCTTTGTGGGAACTTGGCGATTAAAATCATATCCTCAACTGCAAGTAAGGAAGAAGTATGTATGGTATCAACATGGAGGCAGATACAGCGAGGGAGGGGAACAGGTTGAATTGTGCCGTTTTATTTATTTATTTGGCCATATAATATTTTTTTGGCCATAAAATAAATAAAATACATTTTATTTATTTATTTTTTGGGAGCATGCAGGATCTTGTTCACTGACCAGGGATGAACCTGTGCCCCATGCATTGGAAGTGTGGAGTCTCAACCACTGGACTGCCAGGGAAGTTTCTGTGCCATTTAAAAAAATACAACTAGTCAAAGAAATCACGGAACTCATTTTCATCAGCTTTTAACTGAGGGCAACCAGAAAATAAATCAGAGTGCACGGCTGTTGCGTCCTTCAAAGCAACTACCACTGTGCTACAAAAAATACCTATGATTGAGAAGTTTAACTGCAAAAGGTCTCAAAACTGCAGACAATCTTAGCAAGAAAGGCTTTGTCACCATCTTAGAAAGAAAGGTGGGTCTCAGAACAAAAGATGTCAAGACAATGGATATTAAGCCTAAAGCTTATTTAGGATAATAAACAAAAGCTTCAAGTAGAAACAGGATGATCCCAGAAGCTTCTCTGAAAAGCTAGATACATTAAAAGTGGTTCTTGGGACTTCCCTGGTGATCCAGTGGCTAAGACTCTGGGCTCCTAATGAAGGGAGCCCAGGTTTGACCCCTAGACAGGGAACTAGACCCCACATGCTGCAACTAAGCACTGGTGCAGCCAATAAATAAATAATTTTTTAAAAAAGTGGTTCTATACTCACTTCGGGGTTGGAAGGCAGGCTATATTTCATTTATAAACTCCTCTCTCTTAAACTATATGCTTCAAAATATTATTGGCCATTGTTTCATTCATTAAATTCCAAATCTTGTATTTAGCAACGGATTACAATATCATGCCATATTAAAGGTATGTTAAAGGCTGTTTCAATATTAAAGGCAGCTCAGAGCTGTTTACAACTAAATAGTTTATTTATGGTAGATACCTTCCCATCTAAGTGATTAAAAACAAAAGTCCTCTAATTTCTGCCAAGAGCATTTCCCAATTATGACATTTCTAATTTACTATGCTTGGTACTTTTCTTCCTCTTATTTCAATGAATTCTCACAACATACACTCACTAAGGGCTTGGGAGCAGTCTAGGAAGTCGTGAAATGTATTATGAAATCAATATAGCTTTTGGTCGGTTCAGGTCATGAAGACAGCCTCCCAAAAAGGCAAAGTCAGTTACGAAGAGAAAAAAAAAAGTTTAGTTGATTTTTTTTTTCATTAGGAAGAAACTAGAAATACTTTTACTTTTAAGAAAACTAAGTTATCAATCAAAGTACCAGGAATAAACTAATAAGGAAAGGTATGGCAGGATAGAGATAAGCACATATATCAATCTGATAATTTACATTTTATGTTTAGAACTTTAAGTATTTTCAAAATGTTAGAAACTATGAGCATATGATAATGCTATTCTTCAGAGCAGCCTTGCTAAGTATAAACAGATACTTAAAGAAGCTATTTAACATACTAGGACAAAGTGGCAATAACAAAAAAAACATTTTTACCACTTTCTGAAGACTGAGTTGTAACCCAACCCATTGATTTCATCACAGCTTTCTTCCATGTAGAATAACGAATTTCACTTTCTAGAAATAGAAAGTAGGAAAACCATACATAAGAAAGGCAGTTTACTGAATGTTAGGTGGCAGACTGGACGGGAGGGGAGTCTGGGGGAGAATGGATACATGTATACGTATGGAATCATCTGCCAGGAGACTCCAGTTCGATTCCTGGACTGGGAAGATCCACTGAAGAAGGGATAGGCTACCCACTCCAGTATTCTTGGTTTCCCTGGTGGCTCAGACAGTAAAGAATCCGCCTGCAGTGTGGGAGATCTGGGTTCAATCCCTGGGTTGGGAAGATCCCCTGGAGAAGGGACAGCTACCCACTCCAGTATTCTGGCCTGGAGAATTCCATGGACTGTATAGTCCATGTGGTCACAAAGAGTCGGACACAACTGAGCGACTTTCACTTTCACACGTATGGCTGAGTCGCTTTGCTGTACACCTGAAACTATCAATAACAACTGTTAGTTACTATGCTACTGGGAAGTCGCTCAGTCGTGTCCGACTCTTTGCGACCCCGTGGACTGTAGCCTACCAGGCTCCTCCGTCCATGGGATTCTCCAGGCAAGAATACTGGAGTGGGTTGCCATTTCCTTCTCCAGTGGAACTGCCCGACCCAGGGATCGAACCCAGGTCTCCTGCATTGGAGGCAGACGCTTTAACCTCTGAGCCACCAGGGAAGTCCGTTAGTTACTATACTCCAATAAAAAATAAAAAGTTTTTTAAAAAAGAAAGACAGTTTACTAAGATGTTCTAAGTACTAATATTCACTCATCATTCTTGACAAATTGTTTCACTTATTCAACTGATGTTTGTTACACTGTATTTAACTGACATGGAGCTTTACCAGGACTCCGATCCCAGTATGGCTGCCAAAGACTGCCAGTGACGGCAGAGAGAAGCTTGTGTGGAAGTTGGAGGGAAATTCAGCCTGGTCTGCAAACTGAAGGGAGATGCAGAGACAGGCTACCTGCTAAGACCAGGTCATTCACAAGCAGGTGGTGATGAATTAGAAAGGAGAATCCTATTTAATCTGCCTTCTCTTTGGGGGAAGGCAGAGGACCTTGGAAAGTGAAAGTCGCTCAGTCGTGTCCAACTCTTTGTGACCCCATGCACTGTAGCCCGCCAGGCTCCTCTGTCCATGGAATTCTCCAGGCTGGAATACTGGAGTGGGTAGCTGTTCCCTTCTCCAGGGGATCTTCCCAACCCAAGGATCAAACCCAGGTGTCCCGCATTGCAGGCAGATTTTTTACCATCTGAACCACCACAAAATTCACTATGATACCATTTTATAGACAGCTTTTTAAAAAGGTTTAAAACCAAATTGAATATATAAAACCTGACTTTTGTACACAAACTTAATTACAGGTATTAGAGCTTCCCAGGTGGTGCAGTGGTAAAGAATCCACCTGCCAATGCAGGAGATGCAAGAGACATGGATTTGATCCCTGGGTTGGGAAGATCCCCTGGAGGAGGAACTGACAACCCACTCCAGTATTCTTGCCTGGAAAGTTCATGGACAGAGGAGCCTGGCGGGCTACAGTCTATTGGTCGGTCTTGTGGCTTAGTTTTGTTTGTTGCAACAGTGAGTCAAATATTTAATGCTCATTGATGTAAATTGTTGCTGCTTTTGTCAGGCTAGCCCTGCTGTGCTTAGTTAAAAGTTACCAGAATGGTCCTTAGCCCAGTTAATCCTGTCCTAAAACTGGGCATTGGCACTAAAGATGACCCAATGCAGACATGATGTGTCGGTGGTCTATATATCTCCCTTGTCACTGTCAGAAAAGGTTACACTAACAGGCTACTAATAAAACTGATACTGTGGCACTGTTATCCTTGTACATGAAGAGACTATAAACAGTAGAAGTGAATGGTAAAACAGTGATTATAGAAGTTTGTTTTTTTTTTTTTAATAGGGAACTATTTCTCTTATTCACATTCATTCAAATATGAAGCCAAGTATGTTCAGCAGCTGAATATGAAATTACCTTTGCATTTGCAATCTTATTTCATTTCTTGATTTGTGACTAAACCACCAAACTCTCTCTCCCTTTTCACAGTACACCAATCTTCAGTTTTTACAAGTACCCTCACTGAAAAAGGTAACTGTGGAGCACAGGGAACTATACTCAATATTATGTAATGACCTATAAGGGAAAAGAATCTGAAAAACATAGTATATATAATTGAATCACTTTGCTGTACTGCTGGAACTAACACAACATTGTATTAGAAATCAACTCTACAATAAAAATAAATAAAAGTACCCTCAGCGTTGATCTGAGGTTCAAATCGCTCCATTGTGACAGCCGACAAGTCCTCAGGCTCCAGACTCCAGACTCCAACCCCTTCTGCAGCTCCTGCAGCCATGGCGGCTCCCAGGGCAGTTGTTTCAGGCATGGACGGCTTCACTGAGGGGAGCGAACAACATCACTATCTTAGCAGTTACATATGCCTGAAAAATCAGTTCTTCCAAAAAAACATGACTATTGGGGTTTGAAGGAATGAGGGTTACTGACCTACTGTAATATACAGAATGTCTGCTTGTAACTGCATAAGGATTTTGTTGTTGGTCATTCCACCGTCTACCTGCAAATGGCTGAGTGGAATTCCACAGTCGCGGTTCATGGCGTCCAAAATCTGAAAAAAAAAAAAAAACCCAGTGCAATGAACATCATCAAAGTACCACACAGTAATATCTCAGAAAATAGCCATCTTCTACTTAAAAATATGCAAAAGCTCCCCAAAGCCTACAGAAGGAAAATTGAGATTTCTTCTAGGTCCTCCTTGATCTGGTTACCACCAACCTTTTCTCTTACCACTCCTCTGTACTCACCTCTATATTCAAGCAAGCCAGACAACTCTATTTTGCACCCTGATTTCCTGCCGTGGTATCTATGTTTGTGCTACTACTCAAATCCTTTGCCTAATATGTGTCGCTCAGCATCCCCTCAACTGTAAAATGCCCAGTGCCCAGCAGCTAACAGGAACTTAGAAAGTAATGACAGCTGGGAAAAGAAAACAAACTTGCATTTATTACATCACAGTTTAGGCAGGCTTAATTTAAAAAAAAAATTGGGGGGGGGGCCTTACTGTGCAGCCCATGGGATCTTAGCTCCCTGACCTGGGATGGAACCCGTGCCCCCTGCAGTGGAAGCATGAAGTCTTAATCACTGGACCGCTAGGGAAGTCCCCAGGCTTAATTTCTGATTATGCTGGGAAGATTGAGGGCAAGAACAGAAGTGGGCAGCAGAGGATGAGATGGTTGGATAGCATCACTGACTCAATGGACATGAGTTTGAGCAAACTCTGGAGATGGTGAAGGACAGGGAAGCCTGGCGTGCTGCAGTCCATGGGGGTCACAAAGAGTCGGACACAACTTAGTGACTGAACAACAAGAACAAGCTTATTAAATTCTCATAAAATTCTAGCATATACATATATATAAAATTGGTTTAGGAATAATAAAGGTGGATTAAGTACAGGAAAAAGGCCCATGTTGATTACCTCTCGAGTTTGGAAACAAACAGCTTCTAATGCAGCAAAAGCAATATGGCATTTATTGGTGAACTGAGTGAGCCCACAGATGATCCTAAAAATACACACAAAGATTTTTAAGATTAGAGCAGAATAAATGAGTCATCAATCGGGAATGTGCTAAATATGGAAAGGTTGAATTTGGTACATAGACGTGTACGGGGTCAGGGGGGGAGCCAAAACTGGGCACAAACATTAAGTAGCTGGCAAAATCCTTATAGTCTACAATGTTGCATCCACATATGAAAAAGTTCATGATCTATCTGAATAGATGACAATAATATAAAACCAAATCAATATTCATTTAGATGATGGCCTTTTGATACATAACTTGCAGGTATCTTGAAGATAAATGATAATAATACTAACATGAATAGGAATATGGCCGGGGCTTATTTTCAGATGACATAACTTCATGGGTTTTTTTTTCTAATATTTATTTATTGATTTGGCTGAACCAGGTCTTAGTTGTGGCAGGTGGGATCTAGAACCTAGGTGCCCTGAACTGGGAGGGAGGGCAGAGTCCCAGCCACTGAACCACCAGGGAAGTCCCTGGAGTTCTTCTTTATGTCATGCCACGGGGCATGCAGTGTAGTATCTTAGTTCCTCAACCAGGGATTGAATCCATGCCTCCTGCAGTGGAAGCGTGGAGTCCTAACCACTGGACAGCCAGGGAAGTCCCAACTTCTTAGAGTTTAAAGGTTCTACAATTATACTTCCCAAGTATAAAAGATTTCCTCCATATTTCAAAATCATTTGAAAATATAAAACTATTAACCAATAAGTTCTTAGCTAATATAGTAAATAAATCAAGACTGACAAAAGCATACCTTATTTTCAATTCTTACCCTCTTGCACTGGGCTCCCAATAAGGTGCATACAGCCCCGAAAATGCTGGGACGAAATAGCAGCCATAAGAAGTACCTACTTCTTTAGCAAGTTTTTCTAACATTAAAAACAAACGACAACAACAAAAAAAAAACACAAAAAATCATTCTAGTATATACTACTTCTTTCCATCAACAAGCACACGTGTTTAAAAAATTAGGACGGGACTTTTGATTTCCTAATATGCAGTACAGCAAAATGTTGCTAATTGTAGCAGAATACAAGCAGCAAGAAAAGCAAATTTCTCCACATTGAATACCTACCACTAAAATATAACCCAGTCCAAGAATGACAGGAACTGGATTAGTTTTGTTAAGGTATTGTAGCTCATTTCCACTATTTTTAAAAAAATATTTAATTTATTTTCGGATGTGCTGGGTCTTTATTGCTGTGCACAGGCTTTCTCTAGTTGCAACGAGTGGCAGCTGCTCTCTAGACATGGGGCACAGGTTTCTCATCGCCAGTGGCTTCTCTTGTTGTGGAGCACCAACTCTGGGGCATGTGGCCTCAGTAGGAGTGGGGTATGGGCTTAGATGCCCCATGGCATGTGGGATCTTAGTTCCTGGACCAAGGATTGATCCTGTGTCCGGTGCATTGGCAGGCGGATTCTTAACCATTGGACCATCAGGGAAGTCCCCATTTCCACTATTTTTAAGGTTGCTGACTAGCAGATGAAGAAGTGGCCTTCATTGCATTCGGAATCAGAAATGTGTCCCTGTGTGTGTGTCTGTGTGTGTGTGTGGGTCTGTCTGTGTGTGTGTGTCTGTGTGTGTGCGTCTCTGTGTGTGTGTCTGTGGGTGTCTGTCTGTGTGCATGTGTCTGTGTGCGTGTGTCTGTGCGTGTGTCTGTGTGTGTGTGTCTGTGTGTGTATCTGTCTGTGTGCGCGTCTGTGTGTGTGTCTGTGTGTGTGTGTCTGACTGTGTGTGTGGCTGTCTGTGTGTGTGTGTCTGTATGTGTGTCTGTCTGTGTGCATGTGTCTGTGTGCGTGTGTCTGTGTGTGTGTCTGTGTGTGTCTGTGTGTGCGTCTGTCTGTGTGCATGTGTCTGTCTGTGTGTGTGTGTCTGTGTGTGTGTCTGTGTGTGTGTGTCTGTCTGTGTGTGTGTATCTGTCTGTGTGTGCATCTGTGTGTGTGTGTCTCAGTGTGTGTGTGTCTGTGTGTGTGTCTGTGTGTGTCTGTCTGTCTGTGTGTATCTGTGTGTGTGAGTCTGTCTGTGTGTGTGTATCTGTGTGTGTGTGTGTCTGTCTGTGTGTGTGTATCTGAGTGTGTGAGTCTGTCTGTGTGTGTGTATCTGTGTGTGTGTGTGTCTGTCTGTGTGTGTGTGTCTGTGTGTGTGTCTGTGTGTGTGTCTGTGTGTGTGTCTGTGTGTGTCTGTGTTTGTGTCTGTGTGTGTGTGTCTGTATGTGTGTCTGTCTGTGTGCATGTGTCTGTGTGTGTGTGTCTGTGTGTGTGTGTCTGTGTGTGTGTCTGTCTGTGTGTGTGTCTGTGTGTGTGTCTGTGTGTGTGTCTTTGTGCGTGTGTCTGTGT
>NC_137289.1:122047500-122052500 GCF_054371585.1 Giraffa tippelskirchi | reverse complement strand
TGTGTCTGTGTGTGTGTCTGTGTGTGTGTGTCTGTGTGTGTCTGTCTGTGTGTCTTTGTCTGTGTGTGTCTGTCTGTGTGTGTGTCTGTGTGTGTGTCTTTGTGCGTGTGTCTGTGTGTGTGTCTGTGTGTGTTTCTGTGTGTCTGTGTGTGTGTCTGTCTCTGTGTTTGTGTCTGCGTGTGTGTGTCTGTGTGTGTCTGTCTGTGTGTGTGTGTCTGTGTGTGTGTCTCTGTGTTTGTGTCTGTGTGTGTCTGTCGGTGTGTGTGTGTGTCTGTGTGTGTGTCTGTGTGTGTGTCTGTGTGTGTGTCTGTGTGTGTCTGTGTGTGTGTCTGTGTGTGTGTGTCTATCTGTGTGTCTGTGTCTGTGTGTGTGTCTGTCTGTGTATGTGTCTGTGTGTGTGTCTGTGTGTGTGTCTGTCTGTGTGTGTGTCTGTGTGTGTGTCTGTGTGCATGTGTCTGTGTGTGTGTCTGTGTGCGTGTGTCTGTGTGTTTGTGTCTGTGTGTGTGTCTGTGTGCGTGTTTCTGTGTGTGTCTGTGTGTGTGTCTGTGTGTGTGTCTGTGTGTGTGTTTCTGTGTGTGTGTCTGTCTGTGTGTGTGTCTGTGTGTGTGTCTGTGTGTGTGTGTCTGTGTGTGTGTCTGTCTGTGTGTGTGTCTGTGTGTGTGTCTGTGTGTGTGTCTTTGTGCGTGTGTCTGTGTGTGTGTCTGTGTGTGTTTCTGTGTGTCTGTCTGTGTGTCTGTGTGTGTGTCTGTGTGTGTGTCTGTCTCTGTGTGTGTGTCTGCGTGTGTGTGTCTGTGTGTGTGTCTGTGTGTGTCTGTCTGTGTGTGTGTGTCTGTGTGTGTGTCTCTGTGTTTGTGTCTGTGTGTGTCTGTCGGTGTGTGTGTGTGTCTGTGTGTGTGTCTGTGTGTGTCTGTGTGTGTGTCTGTGTGTGTGTGTCTATCTTTGTGTCTGTGTGTGTGTGTGTCTGTCTGTGTATGTGTCTGTGTGTGTGTCTGTGTGTGTGTGTCTGTCTGTGTGTGTGTCTGTGTGTGTGTCTGTGTGCATGTGTCTGTGTGTGTGTCTGTGTGTGTGTGTCTGTGTGTTTGTGTCTGTGTGTGTGTCTGTGTGCGTGTGTCTGGGTGTGTTTCTCTTTGTGTGTGTCTGTGTGTGTTTCTGTGTGCGTGTGTCTGTTTGTGTGTGTGTGTGTTTGTCTGTGTGTGTGTCTGTGTGCGTGTGTCTGTGTGTGTATCTGTGTGCGTGTGTGTGTGTTTGTCTGTGTGTGTGTGTCTGTGTGTGTCTGTGTGCGTGTGTCTGTGTTCGTGTGTCTGTGTGTGTGTCTGTGTGTGTGTGTCTGTGTGTGTTTCTGTCTGTGTGCGTGTGTCTGTGTGTGTGTCTGTGTGCATGTGTCTGTGTGTGTGTCTCTGTGTGTGTCTGTGTGTCTGTGTGTGTGTGTGTGTCTGTGTGTGTGTCTCTGTGTGTGTCTGTGTGTGTGTCTTTGTGTGTGTCTCTGTGTGTGTGTCTGTGTGTGTGTCTGTCTGTGTGTGTGTCTGTGTGTGTGTTTGTGTGTGTGTCTGTGTGCGTGTGTCTGTGTGTGTGTCTGTGTGTGTGTCTGTGTGTCTGTGTGTGTGTGTCTGTCTGTGTGTGTGTCTGTGTGTGTGTCTGTGTGTGTGTCTGTGTGTGTTTCTGTGTGTGTCTGTCTGTGTGTCTGTGTCTGTGTGCGTGTCTGTCTGTGTGTGTGTCTGTGTGTGTGTCTTTGTGCGTGTGTCTGTGTGTGTGTCTGTGTGCGTGTGTCTGTGTGTGTGTGTCTGTGCGTGTCTGTCTGTGTGTGTGTACCTGTGTGTGTGTCTGTGCATGTGTCTGTGTGTGAGTCTGTGTGTGTGTCTGTCTGTGTGCATGTGTCTGTGTGTGTGTGTCTGTGTGTGTCTGTCTGTGTGTCTGTGTCTGTGTGTGTGTCTGTGTGTTTGTGTCTGTGTGTGTGTCTGTGTGCGTGTGTCTGGGTGTGTTTCTCTTTCTGTGTGTCTGTGTGTGTTTCTGTGTGCGTGTGTCTGTTTGTGTGTCTGTGTGTGTGTGTCTGTGTGTGTGTCTGTGTGCGTGTGTCTGTGTGTGTATCTGTGTGCGTGTGTGTGTGTTTGTCTGTGTGTGTGTGTCTGTGTGTGTGTCTGTGTGTGTGTCTGTCTGTGTGTGTGTCTGTGTGTGTGTCTTTGTGCGTGTGTCTGTGTATGTGTCTGTTTGCGTGTGTCTGTGTGTGTGTCTGTGTGTGTGTCTGTGTGTGTTTCTGTGTGTGTCTGTCTGTGTGTCTGTGTCTGTGTGCGTGTCTGTCTGTGTGTGTGTCTGTGTGTGTGTCTTTGTGCGTGTGTCTGTGTGTGTGTCTGTGTGCGTGTGTCTGTGTGTGTGTGTCTGTGCGTGTCTGTCTGTGTGTGTGTGTCTGTGTGTGTGTCTCTGTGTTTGTGTCTGTGTGTGTCTGTCGGTGTGTGTGTGTTTCTGTGTGTGTGTCTGTCTGTGTATGTCTGTCTGTGTGTGTCTGTGTGTGTGTATCTGTCTGTGTGTGTTTCTGTGTGTGTGTCTGTCTGTGTGCATGTGTCTGTGTCTGTGTATGTGTGTGTGTGTGTCTGTGTGTGTGTGTCTGTCTGTGTGTGTGTGTCTGTTTGTGTCTGTGAGTGTGTCTGTTTGTGTCTGTCTGTCTGTGTGTCTGTGTGCATGTGTCTGTGTGTGTGTCTGCGTGTGTGTCTGTGTGTGTGTGTCTGTGTGTGTGTCTGTGTGCGTGTGTCTGTGTGTGTGTCTGTGTGTGTGTCTGTGTGTGTGTCTGCGTGTGTGTGTCTGTGTGTCTGTGTGTGTGTGTCTGTCTGTGTGTGTGTCTGTGTGTGTGTGTCTGTGTGTGTGTCTGAGTGTGTGTCTGTGTGCGTGTGTCTGTGTGTGTGTCTGTCTGTGTGTGTCTGTGTGTGTGTGTCTGTGTGTGTGTCTGTGTGCGTGTGTCTGTGTGTGTGTCTGAGTGTGTGTCTGTGTGTGTGTATGTGTGTGTGTCTGTGTGTGTGTCTGTGTGTGTCTGTCTGTGTGTCTGTCTCTGTGTGTGTGTCTGTCTGTGTGTGTCTGTCTGTGTGTGTGTCTGTGTGTGTGTCTGTTTGTGGGTCTGTCTCTGTGTGTCTGTCTGTGTGTGTGTCTGTGTGTGTGTCTGTGTGCGTGTGTCTGTGTGTGTGTCTGAGTGTGTGTCTGTGTGTGTGTATGTGTGTGTGTCTGTGTGTGTGTCTGTGTGTGTCTGTCTGTGTGTCTGTGTCTGTGTGTGTGTCTCTCTGTGTGTGTCTGTCTGTGTGTGTGTCTGTGTGTGTGTCTGTTTGTGGGTCTGTCTCTGTGTGTCTGTCTGTGTGTGTGTCTATGTGTGTGTCTTTGTGTGTGTCTGTGTGTGTGTCTGTGTGTGTCTGTCTGTGTGTCTGTGTCTGTGTGTGTGTCTGTCTGTGTGTGTGTCTGTGTGTGTGTCTTTGTGCGTGTGTCTGTGTATGTGTCTGTGTGCGTGTGTCTGTGTGTGTGTCTGTGTGTGTCTCTGTGTGTGTTTCTGTGTGTGTCTGTCTGTGTGTCTGTGTCTGTGTGCGTGTCTGTCTGTGTGTGTGTCTGTGTGTGTGTCTTTGTGCGTGTGTCTGTGTGTGTGTGTCTGTCTGTGTGTGTGTATCTCTGTGTGTGTCTCTGTCTGTGTGTGTGTATCTGTGTCTGTGTGTGTGTCTGTGTGTGTGTCTGTGTCTGTGTGTGTGTCTGTCTGTGTCTGTCTGTGTGTGTGTCTGTGTGTGTGTGTCTGTCTGTGTGTGTGTCTGTGTGTGTGTCTGTGTGTGTGTCTGTGTGCGTGTGTCTGTGTGTGTGTCTGAGTGTGTGTCTGTGTGTGTGTCGGAGTGTGTGTCTGTGTGCATGTGTCTGTGTGTGTGTGTCTGTGTGTGTGTGTCTCTGTGCATGTGTCTGTGGGTGAGTGTCTGTGTGTGTCTGTCGGTGTGTGTGTGTCTGTGTTGTGTCTGTCTGTGTGTGTCTGTTTGTGTGTCTGTCTGTGTGTGTCTGTCTGTGTGTGTCTGTGTGTGTGTCTGTGTGTGTGTTTGTGTGTGTGTCTTTGTGCGTGTGTCTGTGTATGTGTCTGTGTGCGTGTGTCTGTGTGTGTGTGTCTGTGTGCGTGTGTCTGTGTGTGTCTGTCTGTGTGCGTGTGTCTGTGTGCGTGTGTCTGTGTGTGTGTCGAGGTGTGTGTTTCTCTCTGTGTGCGTGTGTCTGTGTGTGCGTGTCTGTGTGTGTGTGTCTGTGTGTGTGTCTGTGTGCATGTTTCTGTGTGTGTCTCTGTGTGTCTGTGTGTGTGTCTGTCTGTGTGTGTGTCTGTGTGTGTGTCTGTGTGTGTGTCTGTGTGTGTGTCTGCGTGTGTGTGTCTGTGTGTCTGTCTGTGTGTGTGTGTCTGTCTGTGTGTGTGTCTGTGTGTGTGTCTGTGTGTGTGTCTGTGTGTGTGTCTGTGTGTGTGTGTCTGTGTGTGTGTCTGTGTGTGTGTCTGTCTGTGTGTGTGTGTCTGTGTGTGTGTCTGTGTGTGTGTCTGTGTGCATGTGTCTCTGTGTGTGTCTGTGTGTGTGTCTGTGTGTCTGTGTGTGTGTCTGTCTGTGTGTGTGTCTGTGTGTGTGTCTGTGTGTGTGTGTCTTTGTGTGTGTCTGTGTGTGTGTGTATGTCTGTGTGTGTGTGTCTGTGTGTGTGTCTTGGTGTGTGTCTGTGTGCATGTGTCTCTGTGTGTGTCTGTGTTTGTGTCTGCGTGTGTGTGTCTGTGTGTCTGTCTGTTTGTGTGTGTCTGTATGTGTGCGTGTGTCTGTGTGTGTGTCTGTGTGTGTGTCTGTGTGTGTGTCTGTGTGTCTGTGTCTGTGTGTGTGTCTGTTTGTGTGTGTGTGTCTGTGTGTGTGTCTGTGTGTCTGTGTCTGTGTGTGTGTCTGTCTGTGTATGTGTCTGTGTGTGTGTCTGTGTGTGTCTGTCAGTGTGTGTGTGTCTGTGTGTGTGTCTGTCAGTGTGTGACTGTCTGTGTGTTT
>NC_137289.1:122037500-122045000 GCF_054371585.1 Giraffa tippelskirchi | reverse complement strand
TGTCTGTCTGTGTGTGTGTCTGTGTGTGTCTGTCGGTGTGTGTGTGTCTGTGTGTGTGTCTGTCTGTCTGTGTGTGTCTGTGTGTGTGTGTCTGTGTGTCTGTGTCTGTGTGTGTGTCTGTCTGTGTGTGTGTCTGTGTGTGTGTCTGTGTGTGTGTCTGTGTGTGTGTGTCTGTGTGTGTGTCTGTCTGTGTGTGTGTCTGTGTGTGTGTCTGTGTGTGTGTGTCTTTGTGTGTCTGTCTGTGTGTGTCTGTGTGTGTGTCTATGTGTCTGTGTGTGTGTATCTGTCTGTGTGTGTGTATCTGTGTGTGTGTCTCTGTCTGGCTGTGTGTATCTGTGTCTGTGTGTCTGTCTGTGTGCATGTGTCTGTGTGTGTGTGTCTGTGTGTGTGTCTCTGTGTGTCTGTTGGTGTGTGTGTGTCTGTGTGTCTTTCTGTGTGTGTGTCTGTGTGTGTGTGTCTGTGTGTGTGTCTGTGTGTGTGTCTGTTTGTGTGTGTGTGTCTGTCTCTGTGTGTGTCTGTGTGTGTGTGTCTGTCTGTGTGTGTGTATCTGTGTGTGTGTCTCTGTCTGGGTGTGTGCATCTGTGTCTGTGTGTGTGTCTGTGTGTGTGTCTGTGTGTGTGTCTGTGTGTCTGTGTGTGTGTCTGTGTGTGTCTGTGTGTGTGTCTGTGTGTGTGTGTCGGTGTGTGTCTGTGTGTGTGTCTGTCTGGGTGTGTGTCTGTGTGTGTGTCTGTGTGCGTGTGTCTGTGTGTGTCTGAGTGTGTGTCTGTGTGTGTGTCGGAGTGTGTGTCTGTGTGCATGTGTCTGTGTGTGTGTGTCTGTGTGTGTCTGTGTGTGTGTCTGTGTGTGTCTGTCGGTGTGTGTGTGTCTGTGTGTGTGTCTGTGTGCATGTGTCTGTGTGTGAGTGTCTGTGTGTGTGTCTGTGTCTGTGTCTGTGTGTGTCTGTCGGTGTGTGTGTGTCTGTGTTGTGTCTGTCTGTGTGTGTCTGTCTGTTTGTGTGTCTGTGTGTGTGTCTGTCTGTGTGTGTCTGTCTGTGTGTCTGTCTGTGTGTGTCTGTCTGTGTGTCTGTCTGTGTGTGTCTGTCTGTTTGTGTGTGTGTGTGTGTCTGTTTGTGTGTCTGTCTCTGTGTGTCTGTCTGTGTGTGTCTGTGTGTGTGTCTGTGTGTGTGTCTGTCTGTGTGCATGTGTCTGTGTGTGTGTGTCTCTGTGTGTGTGTCTGTGGGTGTGTCTGTGTGTGTCTGTCGGTGTGTGTGTGTCTGTGTGTGTGTCTGTGCGTGTGTGTCTGTGTGTGTGTGTCTGTGTGTGTGTGTCTGTGTGTGTGTCTGTGTGTGTGTCTGTTTGTGTGTCTTTGTCTGTCTCTCTGTGTGTCTGTGTGTGTGTGTCTGTGTGTGTGTGTCTGTCTGTGTGTGTGTATCTGTGTGTGTGTCTCTGTCTGGTTGTGTGTATCTGTGTCTGTGTGTGTGTCTGTGTGTGTGTCTGTGTGTGTCTGTCTGTCTGTCTGTGTGTATCTCTCTGGGTGTGTGTATCTGTGTCAGTGTGTGTGTCTGTGTGCATGTGTCTGTGTGTGTGTCTGTGTTTGTGTCTGTGTGTGTGTGTCTGTGTGTGTGTCTGTGTGTGTGTGTCTGTGTGTGTGTCTGCGTGTGTGTGTCTGTGTGTGTGTCTGTGTGTGTGTCTGTGTGTGTGTCTGTGTGTGTGTGTCTGTGTGTGTGTCTGCGTGTGTGTGTCTGTGTCTGTGTGTGTGTGTGTGTCTGTGTGTGTGTGTGTCTGTGTGTGTGTTTGTCTGTGTGCATGTGTCTGTGTGTGTGTCTGTGTGTGTGTCTGTGTGTGTGTCTGTGTGTGTCTGTCAGTGTGTGTGTGTCTGTGTGTGTGTCTGTGTGTGTCTGTCGGTGTGTGTGTGTCTGTGTGTGTGTCTGTGTGTGTGTCTGTGTGTGTCTGTGTATGTGTGTGTTTCTGTCTGTGTGTGTGTCTGTGTGTGTGTCTTTGTGCGTGTCTGTGTCTGTGTGACTGTGTGTCTGTGTGCGTGTGTCTTTGTGTGTATCTGTGTGCGTTCGTCTGTGTGTTTGTCTGTGTGTGTGTGTCTGTGTGTCTGTGTGCGTGTGTCTGTGTTCGTGTGTCTGTGTGTGTGTCTGTGTGTGTTTTGTGTGTCTGTGTCTGTGTGTGTGTCTGTCTGTGTATGTGTCTGTGTGTGTGTCTGTGTGTGTGTGTCTGTGTGTGTCTGTCTGTGTGTCTTTGTCTGTGTGTGTGTCTGTCTGTGTGTGTGTCTGTGTGTGTGTCTTTGTGCGTGTGTCTGTGTGTGTGTCTGTGTGTGTTTCTGTGTGTCTGTGTGTGTGTCTGTGTGTGTGTCTGTCTCTGTGTTTGTGTCTGCGTGTGTGTGTCTGTGTGTGTGTGTCTGTGTGTGTCTGTCTGTGTGTGTGTGTCTGTGCGTGTGTCTCTGTGTTTGTGTCTGTGTGTGTCTGTCGGTGTGTGTGTGTGTCTGTGTGTGTGTCTGTGTGTGTCTGTGTGTGTGTCTGTGTGTGTGTGTCTATCTGTGTGTCTGTGTCTTTGTGTGTGTCTGTCTGTGTATGTGTCTGTGTGTGTGTCTGTGTGTGTGTCTGTGTGTGTGTCTGTGTGCATGTGTCTGTGTGTGTGTCTGTGTGTGTGTGTCTGTGTGTTTGTGTCTGTGTGTGTGTCTGTGTGCGTGTTTCTGTGTGTGTCTGTGTGTGTGTCTGTGTGTGTGTCTGTGTGTGTGTTTCTGTGTGTGTGTCTGTCTGTGTGTGTGTCTGTGTGTGTGTCTTTGTGTGTGTGTCTGTGTGTGTGTCTGTCTGTGTGTGTGTCTGTGTGTGTGTCTGTGTGTGTGTCTTTGTGCGTGTGTCTGTGTGTGTGTCTGTGTGTGTTTCTGTGTGTCTGTCTGTGTGTCTGTGTGTGTGTCTGTGTGTGTGTCTGTCTCTGTGTTTGTGTCTGCGTGTGTGTGTCTGTGTGTGTCTGTCTGTGTGTGTGTGTCTGTGTGTGTGTCTCTGTGTTTGTGTCTGTGTGTGTCTGTCGGTGTGTGTGTATGTCTGTGTGTGTGTCTGTGTGTGTGTCTGTGTGTGTCTGTGTGTGTGTCTGTGTGTGTGTGTCTATCTGTGTGTCTGTGTCTGTGTGTGTGTCTGTCTGTGTATGTGTCTGTGTGTGTGTCTGTGTGTGTGTGTCTGTCTGTGTGTGTGTCTGTGTGTGTGTCTGTGTGCATGTGTCTGTGTGTGTGTCTGTGTGTGTGTGTCTGTGTGTTTGTGTCTGTGTGTGTGTCTGTGTGCGTGTTTCTGTGTGTGTCTGTGTGTGTGTCTGTCTGTGTGCATGTGTCGGTGTGTGTGTGTCTGTGTGTGTGTCTGTGTATGTCTGTCTGTTTGTGTGTCTGTGTGTGTCTGTCGGTGAGTCTGTGTCTGTGTGCGTGTCTGTGAGTGTGTCTGTCTCTGTGTGTGTATCTGTCTGTGTGTGTGACTGTCTGTGTGTGTCTGTGTGTGTGTCTGTGTGTGTGTCTGTGTGCGTGTCTGTGTGTGTGTCTGTCTGTGTGTGTGTATCTGTGTGTGTGTCTCTGTGTGTGTCTGTCTGTGTGGGTGTGTCTGTCTGTGTGTGTGTCTGTGTGTGTGTCTGTGTGTGTGTCTGTGTGTGTGTATCTGTCTGTGTGTGTGTCTGTGTGTGTGTCTGTCTGTGTGCATGTGTCTGTATGTGTGTCTGTCTGTCTGTGTGTCTGTGTGTGTGTGTCTGTGTGTGTGTGTCTGTGTGTGTGTCTGTCTGTGTGTGTGTGTCTGTCTGTGTGTGTGTATCTGTCTGTGTGTGTGTCTGTGTGTGTGTGTCTGTCTGTGTGTGTGTATCTGTGTGTGTGTCTGTCTGTGTGTGTCTGTGTGCGTGTGTCTGTGTGTGTGTGTCTGTCTGTGTGTGTGTATCTGTGTGTGTGTCTCTGTCTGGGTGTGTGTATCTGTGTCTGTGTGTGTGTCTGTGTGTGTGTCTGTGTGTGTGTCTGTGTGTCTGTGTGTGTGTCTGTGTGTGTGTCTGTGTGTGTCTGTCTGTGTGTGTGTCTGTGTGTGTTTGTCTGTCTGTGTGTGTGTCTGTGTGTGTGTCTGTGTGCGTGTGTCTGTGTGTGTGTCTGAGGGTGTGTCTGTGTGTGTGTCGGAGTGTGTGTCTGTGTGCATGTGTCTGTGTGTGTGTGTCTGTGTGTGTGTGTCTCTGTGCATGTGTCTGTGGGTGAGTGTCTGTGTGTGTCTGTCGGTGTGTGTGTGTCTGTGTTGTGTCTGTCTGTGTGTGTCTGTCTGTTTGTGTGTCTGTGTGTGTGTCTGTTTGTGTGTCTGTCTGTGTGTGTCTGTCTGTGTGTGTCTGTGTGTGTGTCTGTGTGTGTGTCTTTGTGCGTGTGTCTGTGTATGTGTCTGTGTGCGTGTGTCTGTGTGTGTGTGTCTGTGTGCGTGTGTCTGTGTGTGTCTGTCTGTGTGCGTGTGTCTGTGTGTGTGTCGAGGTGTGTGTTTCTCTCTGTGTGCGTGTGTCTGTGTGTGCGTGTCTGTGTGTGTGTGTCTGTGTGTGTGTCTGTGTGCATGTTTCTGTGTGTGTCTCTGTGTGTCTGTGTGTGTGTGTCTGTCTGTGTGTGTGTCTGTGTGTGTGTCTGTGTGTGTGTCTGTGTGTGTGTCTGCGTGTGTGTGTCTGTGTGTGTGTGTCTGTGTGTGTGTCTGTGTGCATGTTTCTGTGTGTGTCTCTGTGTGTCTGTGTGTGTGTGTCTGTCTGTGTGTGTGTCTGTGTGTGTGTCTGTGTGTGTGTCTGTGTGTGTGTCTGTGTGTGTGTGTCTGTGTGTGTGTCTGTGTGTGTGTCTGTCTGTGTGTGTGTGTCTGTGTGTGTGTGTCTTTGTGTGTGTCTGTGTGCATGTGTCTGTGTGTGTGTCTGTGTGTGTGTCTGTGTGTCTGTGTGTGTGTGTCTGTCTGTGTGTGTGTCTGTGTGTGTGTCTGTGTGTGTGTGTCTTTGTGTGTGTCTGTGTGTGTGTGTCTGTCTGTGTGTGTGTGTCTGTGTGTGTGTCTTGGTGTGTGTCTGTGTGCATGTGTCTGTGTGTGTGTCTGTGTTTGTGTCTGCGTGTGTGTGTCTGTGTGTCTGTCTGTTGGTGTGTGTCTGTATGTGCGCGTGTGTCTGTGTGTGTGTCTGTGTGTGTGTCTGTGTGTCTGTGTGTCTGTGTCTGTGTGTGTGTCTGTCTGTGTGTGTGTGTCTGTGTGTGTGTCTGTGTGTCTGTGTCTGTGTGTGTGTCTGTCTGTGTATGTGTCTGTGTGTGTGTCTGTGTGTGTCTGTCAGTGTGTGTGTGTCTGTGTGTGTGTCTGTCTGTGTGTGTCTGTCTGTGTGTGTCTCTGTGTGTGTGTCTGTTTGTGTGTCTGTCTGTGTGTGTCTGTGTGTGTGTGTGTCTGTCTGTGTGTGTGTCTCTGTGTGTGTCTCTGTGTGTGTCTGTGTGTGTGTGTCTGTGTGTGTGTCTTTGTGCGTGTGTCTGTGTGTGTGTCTGTGTGCGTGTGTCTGTGTGTGTGTCTGTATGTGTGTGTCTGTGTGTGTCTGTGTGAGTGTCTGTGTGCGTGGGTCTGTGTGTGTGTCTGTGTGTATCTGTCTGTGTGTGTGTCTGTGTGTTTGTCTGTCTGTGTGTGTGTCTGTGTGTGTCTGTCGGTGTGTGTGTGTCTGTGTGTGTGTCTGTCTGTCTGTGTGTGTCTGTGTGTGTGTGTCTGTGTGTCTGTGTCTGTGTGTGTGTCTGTGTGCGTGTGTCTGTGTGTGTCTGTGTGTGTGTCTGTCTGTGTGTGTGTCTGTGTGTGTGTGTCTGTGTGTGTGTCTTTGTGTGTCTGTCTGTGTGTGTCTGTGTGTGTGTCTATGTGTCTGTGTGTGTGTATCTGTCTGTGTGTGTGTATCTGTGTGTGTGTCTCTGTCTGGCTGTGTGTATCTGTGTCTGTGTGTCTGTCTGTGTGCATGTGTCTGTGTGTGTGTGTCTGTGTGTGTGTCTCTGTGTGTCTGTTGGTGTGTGTGTGTCTGTGTGTGTGTCTATCTGTGTGTGTCTGTCTGTGTGTGTGTCTGTGTGTGTGTCTGTCTGTGTGCATGTGTCTGTGTGTGTGTGTCTGTGTGTGTGTCTGTGTGTCTTTCTGTGTGTGTGTCTGTGTGTGTGTCTGTGTGTGTGTCTGTGTGTGTGTCTGTGTGTGTCTGTTTGTGTGTGTGTCTGTCTCTGTGTGTGTCTGTGTGTGTGTGTCTGTGTGTGTGTGTCTGTCTGTGTGTGTGTATCTGTGTGTGTGTCTCTGTCTGGGTGTGTGTATCTGTGTCTGTGTGTGTGTCTGTGTGTGTGTCTGTGTGTGTGTCTGTGTGTCTGTGTGTGTGTCTGTGTGTGTCTGTGTGTGTGTCTTTGTGCGTGTGTCTGTGTATGTGTCTGTGTGCGTGTGTCTGTGTGTGTGTCTTTTTGTGTGTCTGTGTGTGTTTCTGTGTGTCTGTCTGTGTGTCTGTGTGTGTGTCTGTCTGTGTGTGTGTCTGTCTCTGTGTTTGTGTCTGCGTGTGTGTGTCTGTGTGTGTGTCTGTGTGTGTCTGTGTGTGTGTGTGTGTCTGTGTGTGTGTCTCTGTGTTTGTGTCTGTGTGTGTCTGTCGGTGTGTGTGTGTGTCTGTGTGTGTGTCTGTGTGTGTGTCTGTGTGTGTCTGTGTGTGTGTCTGTGTGTGTGTCTGTGTGTGTGTGTCTGTGTGTGTGTCTCTCTGTGTGTGTGTGTCTGTCTGTGTGTGTGTATCTGTCTGTGTGTGTGTCTGTGTGTGTGTGTCTGTCTGTGTGTGTGTATCTGTGTGTGTGTCTGTCTGTGTGTGTCTGTGTGCGTGTGTCTGTGTGTGTGTGTGTCTGTGTGTGTGTATCTGTGTGTGTGTCTCTGTCTGCGTGTGTGTATCTGTGTCTGTGTGTGTGTCTGTGTGTGTGTCTGTGTGTGTGTCTGTGTGTCTGTGTGTGTGTCTGTGTGTGTGTCTGTGTGTGTCTGTCTGTGTGTGTGTCTGTGTGTGTTTGTCTGTCTGTGTGTGTGTCTGTGTGTGTGTCTGTGTGCGTGTGTCTGTGCGTGTGTCTGTGTGTGTCTCTGTGTGTGTCTGTCTGTGTGTCTGTGTCTGTGTGCGTGTCTGTCTGTGTGTGTGTCTGTGTGTGTGTCTTTGTGCGTGTGTCTGTGTGTGTGTCTGTGTGTGTGTCTCTGTGTTTGTGTCTGTGTGTGTCTGTCAGTGTGTGTGTGTGTCTGTGTGTGTCTCTGTCTGTGTGTGTCTGTCTGTGTGTGTGTCTGTGTGTGTGTCTGTCTGTGTGTGTGTCTGTGTGTGTGTCTGTGTGTGTGTGTCTGTGTGTGTCTGTGTGTGTGTCTGTGTGCGTGTGTCTGTGTGTGTGTCTGTGTGTGTCTGTCTGTGTGTGTGTCTGTGTGTGTCTGTGTGTGTGTCTGTCTGTGTGTGTGTGTCTGTGTGTGTGTCTGTGTGTGTCTGTCTGTGTGTCTGTGTCTGTGTGTATGTCTGTCTGTGTGTGTGTCTGTGTGTGTGTCTGTGTGTGTGT
>NC_137289.1:122010000-122032500 GCF_054371585.1 Giraffa tippelskirchi | reverse complement strand
TGTGTCTGTCTGTGTGTGTGTCTGTGTGTGTGTCTGTGTGTGTGTCTGAGTGTGTGTCTGTGTGCGTGTGTCTGTGTGTGTGTCTGTCTGTGTGTTTCTGTGTGTGTGTCTGAGTGTGTGTCTGTGTGCATGTGTCTGTGTGCGTGTGTCTCTGTGTGTGTGTCTGTGTGTGTGTCTGTGTGCATGTGTCTGTGTGTGTGTCTGTGTGTGTGTCTGTGTGTCTGTGTGTGTGTCTGTCTGTGTGTGTGTCTGTGTGTGTGTCTGTGTGTGTGTCTGTGTGCATGTGTCTGTGTGTGTGTCTGTGTTTGTGTCTGTGTGTGTGTGTCTGTGTGTGTGTCTGTGTGTGTGTGTCTGTGTGTGTGACTGCGTGTGTGTGTCTGTGTGTGTGTCTGTGTGTGTGTCTGTGTGTGTGCGTCTGTGTGTGTGTGTCTGTGTGTGTGTCTGTGTGTGTGTCTGTGTGTGTGTCTGCGTGTGTGTGTCTGTGTGTCTGTCTGTGTGTGTGTGTGTGTCTGTGTGTGTCTGTCGGTGTGTGTGTGTCTGTGTGTGTGTCTGTGTGTGTCTGTCGGTGTGTGTGTGTCTGTGTGGGTGTCTGTGTGTGTGTCTGTGTGTGTCTGTGTATGTGTGTGTTTCTGTCTGTGTGTGTGTCTGTGTGTGTGTCTTTGTGCATGTCTGTGTCTGTGTGACTGTGTGTCTGTGTGCGTGTGCCTTTGTGTGTATCTGTGTGCGTTTCTCTGTGTGTTTGTCTGTGTGTGTGTGTCTGTGTGTCTGTGTGCGTGTGTCTGTGTTCGTGTGTCTGTGTGTGTGCCTGTGTGTGTTTTGTGTGTCTGTGTCTGTGTGTGTGTCTGTCTGTGTATGTGTCTGTGTGTGTGTGTGTGTGTGTGTGTCTGTCTGTGTGTCTGTGTCTGTGTGTGTGTCTGCCTGTGTGTGTGTCTGTGTGTGTGTCTTTGTGCATGTGTCTGTGTATGTGTCTGTGTGCGTGTGTCTGTGTGTGTGTCTGTGTGTGTCTGTGTGTGTTTCTGTGTGTCTGTCTGTGTGTCTGTGTGTGTGTCTGTCTGTGTGTGTCTGTCTCTGTGTTTGTGTCTGCGTGTGTCTGTCTGTGTGTCTGTGTCTGTGTGCGTGTCTGTCTGTGTGTGTGTCTGTGTGTGTGTCTGTGTGTGTGTCTGTGTGTGTGTCTGTCTGTGTGCATGTGTCTGTGTGTGTGTGTCTGTGTGTGTGTCTCTGTGTTTGTCTCTGTGTGTGTCTGTCGGTGTGTGTGTGTCTGTGTGTGTGTCTGTCTGTGTATGTCTGTCTGTGTGTGTGTCTGTGTGTGTCTGTCGGTGAGTCTGTGTCTGTGTCCGTGTCTGTGTGTGTGTCTCTCTGTGTGTATTTGTCTGTGTGTGTGACTGTCTGTGTGTGTCAGTGTGTGTGTCTCTGTGTGTGTCTGTCTGTGTGCGTGTCTGTGTGTGTGTCTGTCTGTGTGTGTGTATCTGTGTGTGTGTCTCTGTGTGTGTCTGTCTGTGTGTGTGTCTGTCTGTGTGTGTGTCTGTGTGTGTGTCTGTGTGTGTGTCTGTGTGTGTGTATCTGTCTGTGTGTGTGTCTGTGTGTGTGTCTGTCTGTGTGCATGTGTCTGTATGTGTGTCTGTCTGTCTCTGTGTCTGTGTGTGTGTGTCTGTCTGTGTGTCTGTGTGTGTGTTTGTGTGTCTGTGTGTGTGTCTGTCTGTGTGTGTCTGTCTGTGTGCAAGTGTTTGTGTGTGTGTCTGTCTGTGTGTGTGTCTGTTTGTGTCTGTGAGTGTGTCTGTGTGTGTGTTTGTGTGTCTGTGTGTGTGTCTGTCTGTGTGTCTGTGTCTGTGTGTGTGTCTGTGTTTGTGTCTGTGTCTGTGCATGTGTCTGTGTGTGAGTCTGTGTGTGTGTCTGTCTGTGTGCATGTGTCTGTGTGTGTGTGTCTGTGTGTGTGTCTCTGTGTTTGTCTCTGTGTGTGTCTGTCGGTGTGTGTGTGTCTGTGTGTGTGTCTGTCTGTGTATGTCTGTCTGTGTGTGTGTCTGTGTGTGTCTGTCGGTGAGTCTGTGTCTGTGTGTGTGTCAGTGTGTGTGTCTGTCTCTGTGTGTGTATTTGTCTGTGTGTGTGACTGTCTGTGTGTGTCTGTGTGTGTGTCTGTGTGTGTGTCTGTCTGTGTGCGTGTCTGTGTGTGTGTCTGCGTGTGTGTATCTGTGTGTGTGTCTCTGTGTGTGTCTGTCTGTGTGTGTGTGTCTGTCTGTGTGTGTGTCTGTGTGTGTGTCTGTGTGTGTGTATCTGTCTGTGTGTGTGTCTGTGTGTGTGTCTGTCTGTGTGCATGTGTCTGTATGTGTGTCTGTCTGTCTGTGTGTCTGTGTGTGTGTGTCTGTGTGTGTGTCTGTGTGTGTGTTTGTGTGTCTGTGTGTGTGTCTGTCTGTGTGTTTCTGTGTGTGTCTGTCTGTGTGCATGTGTTTGTGTGTGTGTCTGTCTGTGTGTGTGTCTGTTTGTGTCTGTGAGTGTGTCTGTGTGTGTGTTTGTGTGTCTGTGTGTGTGTCTGTCTGTGTGTCTGTGTCTGTGTGTGTGTCTGTGTGTGTGTCTGTGTCTGTGCATGTGTCTGTGTGTGTGTTTGTGTGTCTCTGTGTGCGTATGTCTGTGTGTCTGTGTCTGTGTGCGTGTCTGTGTGTGTGTCTGTCTGTGTGTGTGTATCTGTCTGTGTGTGTGACTGTCTGTGTGTGTCTGTGTGTGTGTCTGTGTGTGTGTCTGTGTGTGTCTCTGTGTGTGTGTCTTTGTGTGTGTCTGTGTGTGTGTGTCTGTCTGTGTGTGTGTCTGTGTGTGTGTCTGTGTGCGTGTGTCTGTGTGTGTGTCTGAGTGTGTGTCTGTGTGTGTGTATGTGTGTGTGTCTGTGTGTGTGTCTGTGTGTGTCTGTCTGTGTGTCTGTGTCTGTGTGTGTGTCTGTCTGTGTGTGTCTGTCTGTGTGTGTGTCTGTGTGTGTCTGTTTGTGTGTCTGTCTCTGTGTGTCTGTCTGTGTGTGTGTCTGTGTGTGTGTCTTTGTGTGTGTCTGTGTGTGTGTGTGTGCGTGTGTGTGTCTGTGTGTGTGTCTGTGTGTGTGTGTCTGTGTGTGTCTGTCTGTGTGTCTGTCTGTGTGTGTGTCTGTGTGTGTGTCTTTGTGCGTGTGTCTGTGTATGTGTCTGTGTGCGTGTGTCTGTGTGTGTGTCTTTGTGCGTGTGTCTGTGTGTGTCTGTCTGTGTGCGTGTGTCTGTGTGCGTGTGTCTGTGTGTGTGTCTGTGTGTGTGTTTCTGTCTGTGTGCGTGTGTCTGTGTGCGTGTGTCTGTGTGTGTGTGTCTGTGTGTGTGTGTCTGTGTGTGTCTGTGTGCATGTGTCTGTGTGTATGTCTGTGTGTGTGTGTCTGTGTGTGTGTCTGTGTGTGTCTGTCTGTCTGTGTGTGTGTATCTCTCTGGGTGTGTGTATCTGTGTCTGTGTGTCTGTCTGTGTGCATGTGTCTGTGTGTGTGTCTGTGTTTGTGTCTGCGTGTGTGTGTCTTGTGTGTGTCTATGTGTGTGTGTCTGTGTGTGTGTCTGTGTGTGTGTCTGTGTGTGTGTGTCTCTGTGTGTGTCTGCGTGTGTGTGTCTGTGTGTCTGTCTGTGTGTGTGTGTCTGTGTGTATGTGTCTGTGTGTGTGTCTGTGTGCGTGTGTCTGTGTGTGTGTCTGTGTGTGTGTCTGTGTGTGTATCTGTCTGTGTGCGCGTCTGTGTGCGTGTCTGTGTGTGTGTGTCTGACTGTGTGTGTGGCTGTCTGTGTGTGTGTGTCTGTATGTGTGTCTGTCTGTGTGCATGTGTCTGTGTGCGTGTGTCTGTGTGTGTGTCTGTGTGTGTGTCTGTGTGTGTGTGTCTGTGTGTGTGTCTGTGTGCGTGTGTCTGTGTGTGTGTCTGAGTGTTTGTCTGTGTGTGTGTCTGAGTGTGTGTCTGTGTGCATGTGTCTGTGTGCGTGTGTCTGTGTGTGTGTGTCTGTGTGTGTGTCTCTGTGTGTCTGTCGGTGTGTGTGTGTCTGTCTGTGTGTCTGCGTGTGTGTCTGTGTGTGTCTGTGTGTGTGTGTCTGTGTGTGTGTGTCTGTCTGTGTGTGTGTATCTGTCTGTGTGTGTGTCTGTGTGTGTGTCTGTCTCTGTGCATGTGTCTCTGTGTGTGTCTGTCTGTGTGTGTGTCTGTCTGTTTGTGTGTCTGTGTGTGTGTCTGTTTGTGTGTCTGTCTGTGTGTGTCTGTCTGTGTGTGTGTCTGTGTGTGTGTCTGTGTGTGTGTGTCTTTGTGTGTCTGTCTGTGTGTGTCTGTGTGTGTCTATGTGTCTGTGTGTGTGTATCTGTCTGTGTGTGTGTATCTGTGTGTGTGTCTCTGTCTGGCTGTGTGTATCTGTGTCTGTCTGTATGTGTGTGTCTGTGTGTGTGTCTCTGTGTGTCTGTGTGTGTGTCTATCTGTGTGTGTGTGTCTGTGTGTGTGTCTGTGTGTGTGTCTGTCTGTGTGTGTGTCTGTGTGTTTGTCTGTGTGTGTGCATGAGTCTGTGTCTGTGTATGTGTGTGTGCCTGTGTGTGTGTGTCTGTCTGTGTGTGTGTGTCTGTTTGTGTCTGTGAGTGTGTCTGTTTGTGTCTGTCTGTCTGTGTGTCTGTGTGCATGTGTCTGTGTTTGTGTCTGTGTGTGTGTCTGTGTGTGTGTCTGCGTGTGTGTCTGTGTGTGTTTCTGTCTGTGTGTGTGTGTCTGTCACTGTGTGTGTGTCTGTGTGTGTGTCTGTGTGTGTGTCTCTGTGTTTGTCTCTGTGTGTGTCTGTCGGTGTGTGTGTGTCTGTGTGTGTGTCTGTCTGTGTATGTCTGTCTGTGTGTGTGTCTGTGTGTGTCTGTCGGTGAGTCTGTGTCTGTGTGCGTGTCTGTGAGTGTGTCTGTCTCTGTGTGTGTATATGTCTGTGTGTGTGACTGTCTGTGTGTGTCTGTGTGTGTGTCTGTGTGTGTGTCTGTCTGTGTGCGTGTCTGTGTGTGTGTCTGTCTGTGTGTGTGTATCTGTCTGTGTGTCTCTGTGTGTGTCTGTCTGTGTGGGTGTGTCTGTCTGTGTGTGTGTCTGTGTGTGTGTCTGTGTGTGTGTCTGTGTGTGTGTATCTGTCTGTGTGTGTGTCTGTGTGTGTGTCTGTGTGTGTGTCTGTGTGTGTGTATCTGTCTGTGTGTGTGTCTGTGTGTGTGTCTGTCTGTGTGCATGTGTCTGTATGTGTGTCTGTCTGTCTGTGTGTCTGTGTGTGTGTGTCTGTGTGTGTGTCTGTGTGTGTGTTTGTGTGTCTGTGTGTGTGTCTGTCTGTGTGGGTGTATCTGTCTGTGTGTGTGTCTGTGTGTGTGTCTGTCTGTGTGCATGTGTCTGTGTCTGTGTATGTGTGTGTGCCTGTGTGTGTGTGTCTGTCTGTGTGTGTGTGTCTGTTTGTGTCTGTGAGTGTGTCTGTTTGTGTCTGTCTGTCTGTGTGTCTGTGTGCATGTGTCTGTGTTTGTGTCTGTGTGTGTGTCTGTGTGTGTGTCTGCATGTGTGTCTGTGTGTGTTTCTGTCTGTGTGTGTGTGTCTGTCACTGTGTGTGTGTCTGTGTGTGTGTGTCTGTGTGTGTGTCTGTGTGCATGTGTCTGTGTGTGTGTCTGTGTGTGTGTGTCTGTGTGTGTTTCTCTGTGTTTGTGTCTGTGTGTGTCTGTCGGTGTGTGTGTGTGTCTGTGTGTGTGTCTGTCTGTGTATGTCTGTCTGTGTGTGTGTCTGTGTGTGTCTGTCTGTCTGTGTGTGTGTATCTGTCTGTGTGTGTGTGTCTGTCTGTGTGTCTGTGTCTGTGTCTGTGTCTGTCTGTGTGTGTGTCTGTGTGTGTGTCTGTGTGCGTGTCTGTGTGTGTCTGTCTGTGTGTGTGTTGTGTGTGTGTCTTTGTGCGTGTGTCTGTGTATGTGTCTGTGTGCGTGTGTCTGCGTGTGTGTCTGTGTCCGTGTGTCTGTGTGTGTCTGTCTGTGTGCGTGTGTCTGTGTGTGTGTCGAGGTGTGTTTTTCTCTCTGTGTGCGTGTTTCTGTGTGTGCGTGTCTGTGTGTGTGTGTCTGTGTGTGTGTCTGTGTGCAAGTGTCTGTGTGTGTGTCTGTGTGTGTGTGTCTGTGTGTGTGTCTGTGTGTGTCTGTCTGTCTGTGTGTGTGTATCTGTCTGTGTGTGTGTGTCTGTCTGTGTGTCTGTGTCTGTGTGTGTGTCTGTCTGTGTGTGTGTCTGTCTGCGTGTGTGTGTCTGTGTGTCTGTCTGTGTGTGTGTGTCTGTGTGTATGTGTCTGTGTGTGTGTCTGTGTGTGTGTGTCTGTGTGTGTGTCTGTGTGTGTCTGTTGGTGTGTGTGTGTCTGTGTGTGTGTCTGTGCGTGTCTGTCGGTGTGTGTGTGTCTGTGTGTGTGTCTGTGTGTGTGTCTGTGTGTGTGTGTCTGTGTGTGTGTCTGTGTATGTGTGTTTCTGTCTGTGTGTGTGTCTTTGTGCGTGTGTCTGTGTATGTGTCTGTTTGCGTGTGTCTGTGTGTGTGTCTGTGTGTGTGTCTGTGTGCGTGTCTGTCTGTGTGTGTGTCTGTGTGTGTGTCTTTTTGCGTGTGTCTGTGTATGTGTCTGTGTGCGTGTGTCTGTGTGTGTGTCTGTGTCCGTGTGTCTGTGTGTGTCTGTCTGTGTGCGTGTGTCTGTGTGTGTGTCGAGGTGTGTTTTTCTCTCTGTGTGCGTGTGTCTGTGTGTGCGTGTCTGTGTGTGTGTGTGTCTCTGTGTGTGTGTCTGTGTGCATGTGTCTGTGCGTGTGTCTGTGTGTGTGTTTCTGTGTGTGTGTCTGTGTGTGTCTGTCTGTCTGTGTGTGTGTATCTCTCTGGGTGTGTGTATCTGTGTCAGTGTGTGTGTCTGTGTGCATGTGTCTGTGTGTGTGTCTGTGTGTGTGTCTGTGTTTGTGTCTGTGTGTGTGTCTGTGTGTGTGTCTGTGTGTGTGCGTCTGTGTGTTTGTGTCTCTGTGTGTGTCTGTGTGTGTCTGTGTGTGTGTCTGCGTGTGTGTGTCTGTGTGTCTGTCTGTGTGTGTGTGTGTGTCTGTGTGTGTGTGTCTTTGTGTCTATCTGTGTGCGTTTGTCTGTGTGTTTGTGTGTGTGTGTGTGTGTGTGTCTGTGTGCGTGTGTCTGTGTTCGTGTGTCTGTGTGTGTGTCTGTGTGTGTCAGTGTCTGTGTGTGTGTCTGTCTGTGTGTGTGTCTCTGTGTGTGTCTTTGTGCGTGTGTCTGTGTATGTGTCTCTTTGCGTATGTCTGTGTGTGTGTCTGTGTGTGTCTCTGTGTGTGTCTGTCTGTGTGTCTGTGTCTGTGTGCGTGTCTGTCTGTGTGTGTGTCTGTGTGTGTGTCTTTGTGCGTGTGTCTGTGTGTGTGTCTGTGTGTGTGTCTGTGTTTGTGTCTGTGTGTGTGTCTGTGTGCGTGTGTCTGTGTGTGTCTGTGTGTGTGTCTGTGTGTGTGTCTGTCTGTGTGTGTGTCTGTGTGTGTGTGTCTGTGTGTGTGTCTGTGTGTGTGTCTGTGTGTGTGTGTCTTTGTGTGTCTGTGTGTGTGTCTATGTGTCTGTGTGTGTGTATCTGTCTGTGTGTGTGTATCTTTGTGTGTGTCTCTGTCTGGCTGTGTGTATCTGTGTCTGTGTGTCTGTCTGTGTGCATGTGTCTGTGTGTGTGTGTCTGTGTGTGTGTCTCTGTGTGTCTGTTGGTGTGTGTGTGTCTGTCTCTGTGTGTGTCTGTGTGTGTGTGTCTGTGTGTGTGTGTCTGTCTGTGTGTGTGTATCTGTGTGTGTGTCTCTGTCTGGGTGTGTGTATCTGTGTCTGTGTGTGTGTCTGTGTGTGTGTCTGTGTGTGTGTCTGTGTGTCTGTGTGTGTGTTTGTGTGTGTCTGTGTGTGTCTTTGTGCGTGTGTCTGTGTATGTGTCTGTGTGCGTGTGTCTGTGTGTGTGTCTGTGTGTGTGTCTGTGTGTGTTTCTGTGTGTCTGTCTGTGTGTCTATCTGTGTGTGTCTGTCTGTGTGTGTGTCTGTGTGTGTGTCTGTCTGTGTGCATGTGTCTGTGTGTGTTTGTCTGTGTGTGTGTCTGTGTGTGTGTCTGTTTGTGTGTGTGTGTCTGTCTCTGTGTGTGTCTGTGTGTGTGTGTCTGTGTGTGTGTGTCTGTCTGTGTGTGTGTATCTGTGTGTGTGTCTCTGTCTGGGTGTGTGTATCTGTGTCTGTGTGTGTGTCTGTGTGTGTGTCTGTGTGTGTGTCTGTGTGTCTGTGTGTGTGTTTGTGTGTGTCTGTGTGTGTCTTTGTGCGTGTGTCTGTGTATGTGTCTGTGTGCGTGTGTCTGTGTGTGTGTCTGTGTGTGTGTCTGTGTGTGTTTCTGTGTGTCTGTCTGTGTGTCTGTGTGTGTGTCTGTCTGTGTGTGTGTCTGTCTCTGTGTTTGTGTCTGCGTGTGTGTGTCTGTGTGTGTGTGTCTGTGTGTGTCTGTGTGTGTGTGTGTCTGTGTGTGTGTCTCTGTGTTTGTGTCTGTGTGTGTCTGTCGGTGTGTGTGTGTGTCTGTGTGTGTGTCTGTGTGTGTGTCTGTGTGTGCCTGTGTGTGTGTCTGTGTGTGTGTGTCTATCTGTGTGTCTGTGTCTGTGTGTGTGTCTGTCTGTGTATGTGTCTGTGTGTGTGTCTGTGTGTGTGTGTTTGTGTGTGTCTGTCTGTGTGTCTGTGTCTGTGTGTGTGTCTGTCTGTGTGTGTGTCTCTGTGTGTGTCTTTGTGCGTGTGTCTGTGTATGTGTCTCTTTGCGTGTGTCTGTGTGTGTGTCTGTGTGTGTGTCTGTGTGTGTTTCTGTGTGTGTCTGTCTGTGTGTCTGTGTCTGTCTGCGTGTCTGTCTGTGTGTGTGTCTGTGTGTGTGTCTCTGTGCGTGTGTCTGTGTGTGTGTCTGTGTGTGTGTCTCTGTGTTTGTGTCTGTGTGTGTCTGTCGGTGTGTGTGTGTGTCTGTGTGTGTCTGTCTGTGTATGTCTGTCTGTGTGTGTGTCTGTGTGTGTGTATCTGTCTGTGTGTGTGTCTGTGTGTGTGTCTGTCTGTGTGCATGTGTCTGTGTCTGTGTATGTGTGTGTGCCTGTGTGTGTGTGTCTGTCTGTGTGTGTGTGTCTGTTTGTGTCTGTGAGTGTGTCTGTTTGTGTCTGTCTGTCTGTGTGTCTGTGTGCGTGTCTGTGTGTGTGTCTGCGTGTGTGTCTGTGTGTGTTTCTGTCTCTGTGTGTGTGTCTGTCACTGTGTTTGTGTCTGTGTGTGTGTGTCTGTGTGTGTGTCTGTGTGCATGTGTCTGTGTGTGTGTCTGTGTGTGTGTGTCTGTGTGTGTTTCTCTGTGTTTGTGTCTGTGTGTGTCTGTCGGTGTGTGTGTGTGTCTGTGTGTGTGTCTGTCTGTGTGTGTGTCTGTGTGTGTGTCTGTGTGCGTGTGTCTGTGTGTGTGTCTGAGTGTGTGTCTGTGTGTGTGTCGGAGTGTGTGTCTGTGTGCATGTGTCTGTGTGTGTGTGTCTGTGTGTGTGTGTCTCTGTGCATGTGTCTTTGGGTGAGTGTCTGTGTGTGTCTGTCGGTGTGTGTGTGTCTGTGTCGTGTCTGTCTGTGTGTGTCTGTCTGTTTGTGTGTCTGTGTGTGTGTCTGTTGGTGTGTCTGTCTGTGTGTGTCTGTCTGTGTGTGTCTGTGTGTGTGTCTGTGTGTGTGTCTGTGTGTGTGTCTTTGTGCGTGTGTCTGTGTATGTGTCTGTGTGCGTGTGTCTGTGTGCGTGTGTCTGTGTGCGTGTGTCTGTGTGTGTCTGTCTGTGTGCGTGTGTCTCTGTGCGTGTGTCTGTGTGTGTGTCTGTGTGTGTTTCTCTGTGTTTGTGTCTGTGTGTGTCTGTCGGTGTGTGTGTGTGTCTGTGTGTGTGTCTGTCTGTGTATGTCTGTCTGTGTGTGTGTCTGTGTGTGTCTGTCTGTCTGTGTGTGTGTATCTGTCTGTGTGTGTGTGTCTGTCTGTGTGTCTGTGTCTGTGTGTGTGTCTGTCTGTGTGTGTGTCTGTGTGTGTGTCTGTGTGCGTATCTGTGTGTGTCTGTCTGTGTGTGTGTCTGTGTGTGTGTCTTTGTGCGTGTGTCTGTGTATGTGTCTGTGTGCGTGTGTCTGTGTGTGTGTCTGTGTCCGTGTGTCTGTGTGTGTCTGTGTGCGTGTGTCTGTGTGTGTGTCGAGGTGTGTTTTTCTCTCTGTGTGCGTGTGTCTGTGTGTGCGTGTCTGTGTGTGTGTGTCTGTGTGTGTGTCTGTGTGCATGTGTCTGTGTGTGTGTCTGTGTGTGTGTGTCTGTGTGTGTGTCGGTGTGTGTCTGTCTGTCTGTGTGTGTGTATCTCTCTGGGTGTGTGTATCTGTGTCAGTGTGTGTGTCTGTGTGCTTGTCTCTGTGTGTGTGTCTGTGTGTGTGTCTGTGTGTGTGTCTGCGTGTGTGTCTGCGTGTGTGTCTGTCTGTGTGTGTGTGTTTGTCACTGTGTGTGTGCCTGTGTTTGTGTCTGTGTGTGTGTCTGCGTGTGTGTGTCTGTGTGTGTGTCTGTGTGTGTGTCTTTTTTGTGTGTGTCTGTCTGTGTGTCTGTGTGTGTGTCTGTGTGTCTGTGTGTGTGTGTCCGTCTGTGTGTGTGTCTGTGTGTGTGTCTGTGTGCCTGTGTCTGTGTGTGTGTCTGTGTGTGTGTCTGTGTGTCTGTGTGTGTGTGTGTGTCTGTCTGTGTGTGTGTCTGTGTATGTGTCTGTGTGCGTGTGTCTGTGTGTGTGTCTGAGTGTGTGTCTGTGTGTGTGTCTGTGTGTGTGTCTGTGTGTGTGTGTCTGTGTGTGTGTCTGTGTGCGTGTGTCTGTGTGTGTGTCTGTCTGTGTAGGTCTGTCTGTGTGTGTGTCTGTGTGTGTCTGTCGGTCTGTGTGTGTGTATCTGTATGTGTGTGTGTCTGTGTGTGTGTCTGTCTGTGTGCATGTGTCTGTGTCTGTGTATGTGTGTGTGTGTGTGTGTGTCTGTGTGTGTGTGTCTGTCTGTGTGTGTGTGTCTGTTTGTGTCTGTGAGTGTGTCTGTTTGTGTGTGTCTCTCTGTGTGTCTGTGTGCATGTGTCTGTGTGTGTGTCTGTGTGTGTGTCTGTCTGTGTGTGTGTGTCTGTCTGTGTGTGTGTATCTGTCTGTGTGTGTGTCTGTGTGTGTGTGTCTGTCTGTGTGTGTGTATCTGTGTGTGTGTCTGTCTGTGTGTGTCTGTGTGCGTGTGTCTGTGTGTGTGTGTCTGTCTGTGTGTGTGTATCTGTGTGTGTGTCTCTGTCTGGGTGTGTGTATCTGTGTCTGTGTGTGTGTCTGTGTGTGTCTCTGTGTGTGTGTCTGTGTGTCTGTGTGTGTGTCTGTGTGTGTCTGTCTGTGTGTGTGTCTGTGTGTGTGTGTCTGTCTGTGTGTGTGTCTGTGTGTGTGTCTGTGTGCGTGTGTCTGTGTGTGTGTCTGAGTGTGTGTCTGTGTGTGTGTCGGAGTGTGTGTCTGTGTGCATGTGTCTCTGTGTGTGTGTCTGTGTGTGTGTGTCTCTGTGCATGTGTCTGTGTGTGAGTGTCTGTGTGTGTCTGTCGGTGTGTGTGTGTCTGTGTTGTGTCTGTCTGTGTGTGTCTGTCTGTTTGTGTGTCTGTGTGTGTGTCTGTTTGTGTGTCTGTCTGTGTGTGTCTGTCTGTGTGTGTCTGTCTGTGTGTGTCTGTGTGTGTGTCTGTGTGTGTGTCTTTGTGCGTGTGTCTGTGTATGTGTCTGTGTGCGTGTGTCTGTGTGTGTGTGTCTGTGTGCGTGTGTCTGTGTGTGTCTGTCTGTGTGCGTGTGTCTGTGTGCGTGTGTCTGTGTGTGTGTCGAGGTGTGTGTTTCTCTCTGTGTGCGTGTGTCTGTGTGTGCGTGTCTGTGTGTGTGTGTCTGTGTGTGTGTCTGTGTGTGTCTGTCTGTCTGTGTGTGTGTATCTCTCTGGGTGTGTGTATCTGTGTCAGTGTGTGTGTCTGTGTGCATGTGTCTGTGTGTGTGTATCTGTGTCTGTGTGTGTGTCTGTGTGTGTGTCTGTGTGGTGTCTGTGTGCATGTGTCTGTGTGTATGTCTGTGTGTGTGTGTCTGTGTGTGTGTCTGTGTGTGTCTGTCTGTCTGTGTGTGTGTATCTCACTGGGTGTGTGTATCTAGGTCTGTGTGTCTGTCTGTGTGCATGTGTCTGTGTGTGTGTCTGTGTTTGTGTCTGCGTGTGTGTGTCTTCTGTGTGTCTATGTGTGTGTGTCTGTGTGTGTGTCTGTGTGTGTGTCTGTGTGTGTGTCTGCATGTGTGTGTCTGTGTGTCTGTCTGTGTGTGTGTGTCTGTGTGTATGTGTCTGTGTGTGTGTCTGTGTGTGTGTGTCTGTGGGTGTGTCTGTCTGTGTGCATGTGTCTGTGTGCGTGTGTCTGTGTGTGTGTCTGTGTGTGTGTGTCTGTGTGTGTATCTGTCTGGGTGCGCGTCTGTGTGTGTGTCTGTGTGTGTGTGTCTGACTGTGTGTGTGGCTGTCTGTGTGTGTGTGTCTGTATGTGTGTCTCTCTGTGTGCATGTGTCTGTGTGCGTGTGTCTGTGTGTGTGTCTGTGTGTGTGTCTGTGTGTGTCTGTGTGTGCGTCTGTCTGTGTGCATGTGTCTGTCTGTGTGTGTGTGTCTGTGTGTGTGTCTGTGTGTGTGTGTCTGTCTGTGTGTGTGTATCTGTCTGTGTGTGCATCTGTGTGTGTGTGTGTCTCTGTGTGTGTGTCTGTGTGTGTGTCTGTGTGTGTGTCTGTGTGTGTCTGTCTGTCTGTGTGTATCTGTGTGTGTGAGTCTGTCTGTGTGTGTGTGTCTGTCTGTGTGTGTGTGTCTGTCTGTGTGTGTGTATCTGTCTGTGTGTGTGTCTGTGTGTGTGTGTCTGTCTGTGTGTGTGTATCTGTGTGTGTGTCTGTCTGTGTGTGTCTGTGTGCGTGTGTCTGTGTGTGTGTGTCTGTCTGTGTGTGTGTATCTGTGTGTGTGTCTCTGTCTGGGTGTGTGTATCTGTGTCTGTGTTTGTGTCTGTGTGTGTGTGTCTGTGTGTGTGTGTCTGTGTGTGTGTCTGCGTGTGTGTGTCTGTGTGTGTGTCTGTGTGTGTGTGTCTGTGTGTGCGTCTGTGTGTGTGTCTGTGTCTGTGTCTGTGTGTGTGTCTGTGTGTGTCTGTCTGTGTGTCTGTGTCTGTGTGTGTGTCTGTCTGTGTGTGTCTGTCTGTGTGTGTGTCTGTGTGTGTGTCTGTTTGTGTGTCTGTCTCTGTGTGTCTGTCTGTGTGTGTGTCTGTGTGTGTGTCTTTGTGTGTGCCTGTGTGTGTGTCTGTGTGTGTCTGTCTGTGTGTCTGTGTCTGTGTGTGTCTGTCTGTGTGTGTCTGTCTGTGTGTGTCTGTGTGTGTGTCTGTGTGTGTGTCTGTGTGTGTCTTTGTGCGTGTGTCTGTGTATGTGTCTGTGTGCGTGTGTCTGTGTGTGTGTGTCTGTGTGCGTGTGTCTGTGTGTGTCTGTCTGTGTGCGTGTGTCTGTGTGCGTGTGTCTGTGTGTGTGTCGAGGTGTGTGTTTCTCTCTGTGTCCGTGTGTCTGTGTGTGCGTGTCTGTGTGTGTGTGTCTGTGTGTGTGTCTGTGTGCATGTTTCTGTGTGTGTCTCTGTGTGTCTGTGTGTGTGTGTCTGTCTGTGTGTGTGTCTGTGTGTGTGTCTGTGTGTGTGTGTCTGTCTGTGTGTGTGTCTGTGTGTGTGTCTGTGTGCGTGTGTCTGTGTGTGTGTCTGTGTTTGTGTCTGTGTGTGTGTGTCTGTCTGTGTGTGTGTCTGTGTGTGTGTGTCTGTGTGTGTGTCTGTGTGTGTGTCTGTGTGTGTGTGTCTGTGTGTGTGTCTGTGTGTGTGTGTCTGTGTGTGTGTCTGTGTGTGTGTCTGTCTGTGTGTGTCTGTCTGTGAGTGTGTGTCTGTGTGTGTCTCTGTGTTTGTGTCTGTGTGTGTATGTCGGTGTGTGTGTGTGTCTGTGTGTGTGTCTGTGTGTGTGTCTGTGTGTGTGTCTGTGTGTGTCTGTGTGTGTGTCTGTGTGTGTGTCTATCTGTGTGTCTGTGTCTGTGTGTGTGTCTGTCTGTGTATGTGTCTGTGTGTGTGTCTGTGTGTGTGTTTGTCTGTGTGTGTCTGTCTGTGTGTCTGTGTCTGTGTGTGTGTCTGTCTGTGTGTGTGTCTCTGTGTGTGTCTTTGTGCGTGTGTCTGTGTATGTGTCTCTTTGCGTGTGTCTGTGTGTGTGTCTGTGTGTGTGTCTGTGTGTGTTTCTGTGTGTGTCTGTGTGTCTGTGTCTGTGTGCGTGTCTGTCTGTGTTTGTCTGTGTGTGTGTCTCTGTGCGTGTGTCTGTGTGTGTGTCTGTGTGTGTGTCTCTGTGTTTGTGTCTGTGTGTGTCTGTCTGTGTGTGTGTGTGCATGTGTCTGTGTGTGTGTCTGTGTGTGTGTCTGTGTGTGTGTGTCTGTGTGTGTGTCTGTCTGTGTGTGTGTGTCTGTGTGTGTGTCTTGGTGTGTGTCTGTGTGCATGTGTCTGTGTGTGTGTCTGTGTTTGTGTCTGCGTGTGTGTGTCTGTGTGTCTGTCTGTTTGTGTGTGTCTGTATGTGCGCGTGTGTCTGTGTGTGTGTCTGTGTGTGTGTCTGTGTGTCTGTGTCTGTGTGTGTGTCTGTCTGTGTGTGTGTGTCTGTGTGTGTGTGTCTGTGTGTCTGTGTCTGTGTGTGTGTCTGTCTGTGTATGTGTCTGTGTGTGTGTCTGTGTGTGTCTGTCAGTGTGTGTGTGTCTGTGTGTGTGTCTGTCTGTGTGTGTCTGTCTGTGTGTGTGTATCTGTCTGTGTGTGCATCTGTGTGTGTGTGTCTCTGTGTGTGTGTGTCTGTGTGTTTGTCTGAGTGTGTGTCTGTGTGTGTCTGTGTGTGTGTCTGTGTGTGTGTGTCTGTGTGTGTGTCTGTGTGCGTGTGTCTGTGTGTGTGTCTGAGTGTTTGTCTGTGTGTGTGTCTGAGTGTGTGTCTGTGTGCATGTGTCTGTGTGCGTGTGTCTGTGTGTGTGTGTCTGTGTGTGTGTCTCTGTGTGTCTGTCGGTGTGTGTGTGTCTGTCTGTGTGTCTGCGTGTGTGTCTGTGTGTGTCTGTGTGTGTGTGTCTGTGTGTGTGTGTCTGTCTGTGTGTGTGTATCTGTCTGTGTGTGTGTCTGTGTGTGTGTCTATCTCTGTGCATGTGTCTCTGTGTGTGTCTGTCTGTGTGTGTGTGTCTGTCTGTTTGTGTGTCTGTGTGTGTGTCTGTTTGTGTGTCTGTCTGTGTGTGTCTGTCTGTGTGTGTGTCTGTGTGTGTCTGTGTGTGTGTGTCTTTGTGTGTCTGTCTGTGTGTGTCTGTGTGTGTGTCTATGTGTCTGTGTGTGTGTATCTGTCTGTGTGTGTGTATCTGTGTGTGTGTCTCTGTCTGGCTGTGTGTATCTGTGTCTGTGTGTCTGTCTGTGTGTGTGTGTCTGTGTGTGTGTCTCTGTGTGTCTGTTGGTGTGTGTGTGTCTGTGTGTGTGTCTATCTGTGTGTGTGTGTCTGTGTGTGTGTCTGTGTGTGTGTCTGTCTGTGTGTGTGTCTGTGTGTTTGTCTGTGTGTGTGCATGTGTCTGTGTCTGTGTATGTGTGTGTGCCTGTGTGTGTGTGTCTGTCTGTGTGTGTGTGTCTGTTTGTGTCTGTGAGTGTGTCTGTTTGTGTCTGTCTGTCTGTGTGTCTGTGTGCATGTGTCTGTGTTTGTGTCTGTGTGTGTGTCTGTGTGTGTGTCTGCGTGTGTGTCTGTGTGTGTTTCTGTCTGTGTGTGTGTGTCTGTCACTGTGTGTGTGTTTGTGTGTGTGTCTGTGTGTGTGTTGTGTGCATGTGTCTGTGTGTGTGTCTGTGTGTGTGTCTGTGTGTGTGTCTGCATGTGTGTGTCTGTGTGTCTGTCTGTGTGTGTGTGTCTGTGTGTGTTTCTCTGTATTTGATTCTGTGTGTGTCTGTCAGTGTGTGTGTGTGTGTGTCTGTGTGTGTGTCTGTCTGTGTATGTCTGTCTGTGTGTGTGTCTGTGTGTGTCTGTCTGTCTGTGTGTGTGTATCTGTCTGTGTGTGTGTGTCTGTCTGTGTGTCTGTGTCTGTGTGTGTGTCTGTGTGTGTGTCTGTCTGCGTGTGTGTGTCTGTGTGTCTGTCTGTGTGTGTGTGTCTGTGTGTATGTGTCTGTGTGTGTGTCTGTGTGTGTGTGTCTGTGTGTGTGTCTGTGTGTGTCTGTTGGTGTGTGTGTGTCTGTGTGTGTGTCTGTGCGTGTCTGTCGGTGTGTGTGTGTCTGTGTGTGTGTCTGTGTGTGTGTCTGTGTGTGTGTGTCTGTGTGTGTGTCTGTGTATGTGTGTTTCTGTCTGTGTGTGTGTCTTTGTGCGTGTGTCTGTGTATGTGTCTGTTTGCGTGTGTCTGTGTGTGTGTCTGTGTGTGTGTCTGTGTGCGTGTCTGTCTGTGTGTGTGTCTGTGTGTGTGTCTTTCTGCGTGTGTCTGTGTATGTGTCTGTGTGCGTGTGTCTGTGTGTGTGTCTGTGTCCGTGTGTCTGTGTGTGTCTGTCTGTGTGCGTGTGTCTGTGTGTGTGTCGAGGTGTGTTTTTCTCTCTGTGTGCGTGTGTCTGTGTGTGCGTGTCTGTGTGTGTGTGTCTGTGTGTGTGTCTGTGTGCATGTGTCTGTGCGTGTGTCTGTGTGTGTGTTTCTGTGTGTGTGTCTGTGTGTGTCTGTCTGTCTGTGTGTGTGTATCTCTCTGGGTGTGTGTATCTGTGTCAGTGTGTGTGTCTGTGTGCATGTGTCTGTGTGTGTGTCTGTGTGTGTGTCTGTGTTTGTGTCTGTGTGTGTGTCTGTGTGTGTGTCTGTGTGTGTGCGTCTGTGTGTTTGTGTCTCTGTGTGTGTCTGTGTGTGTGTGTCTGTGTGTGTGTCTGCGTGTGTGTGTCTGTGTGTCTGTCTGTGTGTGTGTGTGTGTCTGTGTGTGTGTGTCTTTGTGTCTATCTGTGTGCGTTTGTCTGTGTGTTTGTGTGTGTGTGTGTGTGTCTGTGTGCGTGTGTCTGTGTTCGTGTGTCTGTGTGTGTCTGTGTGTGTCTGTGTCTGTGTGTGTGTCTGTCTGTGTGTGTGTCTCTGTGTGTGTCTTTGTGCGTGTGTCTGTGTATGTGTCTCTTTGCGTATGTCTGTGTGTGTGTCTGTGTGTGTCTCTGTGTGTGTTTGTCTGTGTGTCTGTGTCTGTGTGCGTGTCTGTCTGTGTGTGTGTCTGTGTGTGTGACTTTGTGCGTGTGTCTGTGTGTGTGTCTGTGTGTGTGTCTCTGTGTTTGTGTCTGTGTGTGTCTGTCAGTGTGTGTGTGTGTCTGTGTGTGTCTCTGTCTGTGTGTGTCTGTCTGTGTGTGTGTCTGTGTGTGTGTCTGTCTGTGTGTGTGTCTGTGTGTGTGTCTGTGTGCGTGTGTCTGTGTGTGTCTGTGTGTGTGTCTGTGAACGTGTGTCTGTGTGTGTCTGTCTGTGTGTGTGTCTGTGTGTGTCTGTGTGTGTGTCTGTCTGTGTGTGTGTGTCTGTGTGTTTTTCTGTGTGTGTCTGTCTGTGTGTCTGTGTCTGTGTGTCTTTCTGTCTGTGTGTGTGTCTGTGTGTGTGTCTGTGTGTGTGTCTGTGTGTGTGTCTGTCTGTGTGCGTGTGTCTGTGTGTGTGTCTGTGTGTGTGTCTCTGTGTTTGTCTCTGTGTGTGTCTGTCGGGGTGTGTGTGTCTGTGTGTGTCTGTCTGTGTATGTCTGTGTGTGTGTCTGTGTGTGTCTGTCGGTGAGTCTGTGTCTGTATGCGTGTCTGTGAGTGTGTCTGTCTCTGTGTGTGTATCTGTCTGTGTGTGTGACTGTCTGTGTGTGTCTGTGTGTGTGTCTGTGTGTGTGTCTGTCTGTGTGCGTGTCTGTGTGTGTGTCTGTCTGTGTGTGTGTATCTGTGTGTGTGTCTCTGTGTGTGTCTGTCTGTGTGGGTGTGTCTGTCTGTGTGTGTGTCTGTGTGTGTGTCTGTGTGTGTGTCTGTGTGTGTGTATCTGTCTGTGTGTGTGTCTGTGTGTGTGTCTGTCTGTGTGCATGTGTCTGTATGTGTGTCTGTCTGTCTGTGTGTCTGTGTGTGTGTCTGTGTGTGTTTTTGTTTGTCTGTGTGTGTGTCTCTCTGTGTGTGTCTGTGTGTGTCTGTCTGTGTGCATGTGTTTGTGTGTGTGTCTGTCTGTGTCTGTGTGTGTGTGTCTGTGTGTGTCTGTCTGTGTGTCTGTGTCTGTGTGTGTGTCTGTCTGTGTGTGTGTCTCTGTGTGTGTCTTTGTGCGTGCGTCTGTGTATGTGTCTGTGTGCGTGTGTCTGTGTGTGTGTCTGTGTGTGTGTCTGTGTGTGTTTCTGTGTGTGTCTGTCTGTGTGTCTGTGTCTGTGTGCGTGTCTGTCTGTGTGTGTGTCTGTGTGTGTGTCTCTGTGCGTGTGTCTGTGTGTGTGTCTGTGTGTGTGTCTCTGTGTTTGTGTCTGTGTGTGTCTGTCGGTGTGTGTGTGTGTCTGTGTGTGTGTCTGTCTGTGTATGTCTGTCTGTGTGTGTGTCTGTGTGTGTGTATCTGTCTGTGTGTGTGTCTGTGTGTGTGTCTGTCTGTGTGCATGTGTCTGTGTCTGTGTATGTGTGTGTGCCTGTGTGTGTGTGTCTGTCTGTGTGTGTGTGTCTGTTTGTGTCTGTGAGTGTGTCTGTTTGTGTCTGTCTGTCTGTGTGTCTGTGTGCATGTGTCTGTGTTTGTGTCTGTGTGTGTGTCTGTGTGTGTGTCTGCGTGTGTGTCTGTGTGTGTTTCTGTCTGTGTGTGTGTGTCTGTGTGTGTTTCTCTGTGTTTGTGTCTGTGTGTGTCTGTCGGTGTGTGTGTGTGTCTGTGTGTGTGTCTGTCTGTGTATGTCTGTCTGTGTGTGTGTCTGTGTGTGTCTGTCTGTCTGTGTGTGTGTATCTGTCTGTCTGTGTGTGTCTGTCTGTGTGTCTGTGTCTGTGTGTGTGTCTGTCTGTGTGTGTGTCTGTGTGTGTGTCTGTGTGAGTGTGTCTGTGTGTGTGTCTGTGTGTGTGTCTCTGTCTGGGTGTGTGTATCTGTGTCTGTGTGTGTGTCTGTGTGCATGTGTCTGTGTGTGTGTCTGTGTGTGTGTGTCTGTGTGTGTGTCTGTCTGTCTGTGTGTGTGTATCTCTCTGTGTGTGTGTATCTGTGTCAGTGTGTGTGTCTGTGTGCATGTGTCTGTGTCTGTGTCTGTGTGTGTGTCTGTCTGTGTGTGTGTCTGTGTGTGTGTCTTTGTGCGTGTGTCTGTGTGTGTGTCTGTGTGTGTTTCTGTGTGTCTGTCTGTGTGTCTGTGTGTGTGTCTCTCTGTGTGTGTGTGTCTGTCTCTGTGTTTGTGTCTGCGTGTGTGTGTCTGTGTGTGTGTGTCTGTGTGTGTGTGTCTGTGTGTGTGTCTGTGTGTGTCTGTGTGTGTGTCTGTGTGTGTGTCTGTGTGTGTGTGTCTATCTGTGTGTCTGTGTCTGTGTGTGTGTCTGTCTGTGTATGTCTCTGTGTGTGTGTCTCTGTGTGTGTGTCTGTGTGTCTGTGTCTGTGTGTGTGTCTGTCTCTGTGTGTGTCTCTGTGTGTGTCTTTGTGCGTGTGTCTGTGTATGTGTCTCTTTGCGTGTGTCTGTGTGTGTGTCTGTGTGTGTCTCTGTGTGTGTCTGTCTGTGTGTCTGTGTCTGTGTGCGTGTCTGTCTGTGTGTGTGTCTGTGTGTGTGTCTTTGTGCGTGTGTCTGTGTGTGTGTCTGTTTGTGTGTCTCTGTGTTTGTGTCTGTGTGTGTCTGTCAGTGTGTGTGTGTGTCTGTGTGTGTCTCTGTCTGTGTGTGTCTGTCTGTGTGTGTGTCTGTGTGTGTCTGTCTGTGTGTGTGTCTGTGTGTGTGTCTGTGTGCGTGTGTCTGTGTGTGTCTGTGTGTGTGTCTGTGAGCGTGTGTCTGTGTGTGTGTCTGTGTGTGTCTGTCTGTGTGTGTGTCTGTGTGTGTGTCTGTGTGTGCGTCTGTCTGTGTGCATGTGTCTGTGTGTGTGTGTCTGTGTGTGTGTCTCTGTGTTTGTCTCTGTGTGTGTCTGTCGGTGTGTGTGTGTCTGTGTGTGTGTCTGTCTGTGTATGTCTGTCTGTGTGTGTGTCTGTGTGTGTCTGTCGGTGAGTCCGTGTCTGTGTGCGTGTCTGTGAGTGTGTCTGTCTCTGTGTGTCTATCTGTCTGTGTGTGTGACTGTCTGTGTGTGTCTGTGTGTTTGTCTATCTGTGTGTGTCTGTCTGTGTGCGTGTCTGTGTGTGTGTCTGTCTGTGTGTGTGTATCTGTGTGTGTGTCTCTGTGTGTGTCTGTCAGTGTGGGTGTGTCTGTCTGTGTGTGTGTCTGTGTGTGTGTCTGTGTGTGTGTCTGTGTGTGTGTATCTGTCTGTGTGTGTGTCTGTGTGTGTGTCTGTCTGTGTGCATGTGTCTGTATGTGTGTCTGTCTGTCTGTGTGTCTGTGTGTGTGTGTCTGTGTGTGTGTCTGTGTGTGTGTTTGTGTGTCTGTGTGTGTGTCTGTCTGTGTGTGTCTGTGTGTGTCTGTCTGTGTGCATGTGTTTGTGTGTGTGTCTGTCTGTGTGTGTGTGTCTGTTTGTGTCTGTGAGTGTGTCTGTGTGTGTGTTTGTGTGTCTGTGTGTGTGTCTGTGTGTCTGTGTCTGTGTGTGTGTCTGTGTGTGTGTCTGTGTCTGTGCATGTGTCTGTGTGTGTGTTTGTGTGTCTCTGTGTGCGTATGTCTGTGTGTCTGTGTCTGTGTGCGTGTCTGTGTGTGTGTCTGTCTGTGTGTGTGTATCTGTCTGTGTGTGTGACTGTCTGTGTGTGTCTGTGTGTGTGTCTGTGTGTGTGTCTGCGTGTGTCTCTGTGTGTGTCTTTGTGTGTGTCTGTGTGTGTGTGTCTGTCTGTGTGTGTGTCTGTGTGTGTGTCTGTGTGCGTGTGTCTGTGTGTGTTTCTGAGTGTGTGTCTGTGTGTGTGTCTGTGTGTGTCTGTCTGTGTGTCTGTGTCTGTGTGTGTCTGTCTGTGTGTGTCTGTCTGTGTGTGTGTCTGTGTGTGTGTCTGTTTGTGTGTCTGTCTCTGTGTGTCTGTCTGTGTGTGTGTCTGTGTGTGTGTCTTTGTGTGCGCCTGTGTGTGTGTCTGTGTGTGTCTGTCTGTGTGTCTGTGTCTGTGTGTGTGTCTGTCTCTGTGTGTGTCTGTGTGTGTGTCTTTGTGCGTGTGTCTGTGTATGTGTCTGTGTGCGTGTGTCTGTGTGTGTCTGTCTGTGTGCGTGTGTCTGTGTGCGTGTGTCTGTGTGTTTCGAGGTATGTGTTTCTGTCTGTATGCGTGTGTCTGTGTGTGTGTGTCTGTGTGCGTGTGTCTGTGTGTGTCTGTCTGTGTGCGTGTATCTGTGTGCGTGTGTCTGTGTGTGTGTCGAGGTGTGTGTTTCTCTCTGTGTGCGTGTGTCTGTGTGTGTCTGTCTGTGTGTCTGTGTCTGTGTGTGTGTGTCTGTGTTTGTGCCTGTGTGTGTGTCTGTGTGTGTGTCTGCGTGTGTGTCTGTGTGTGTTTCTGTCTGTGTGTGTGTGTCTGTCACTGTGTGTGTGTCTGTGTGTGTGTGTCTGTGTGTGTGTCTGTGTGCATGTGTCTGTGTGTGTCTGTGTGTGTGTGTCTGTGTGTGTTTCTCTGTGTTTGTGTCTGTGTGTGTCTGTCGGTGTGTGTGTGTGTCTGTGTGTGTGTCTGTCTGTGTATGTCTGTCTGTGTGTGTGTCTGTGTGTGTCTGTCTGTCTGTGTGTGTGTATCTGTCTGTGTGTGTGTCTGTCTGTGTGTCTGTGTCTGTGTGTGTGTCTGTCTGTGTGTGTGCCTGTGTGTGTGTCTGTGTGCGTGTCTGTGTGTGTCTGTCTGTGTGTGTGTCTGTGTGTGTGTCTTTGTGCGTGTGTCTGTGTATGTGTCTGTGTGCGTGTGTCTGTGTGTGTGTCTGTGTCCGTGTGTCTGTGTGTGTCTGTCTGTGTGCGTGTGTCTGTGTGTGTGTCGAGGTGTGTTTTTCTCTCTGTGTGCGTGTGTCTGTGTGTGCGTGTCTGGGGGTGTGTGTCTGTGTGTGTGTCTGTGTGCATGTGTCTGTGTGTGTGTCTGTGTGTGTGTGTCTGTGTGTGTGTCTGTGTGTGTCTGTCTGTCTGTCTGTGTGTATCTCTCTGGGTGTGTGTATCTGTGTCAGTGTGTGTGTCTGTGTGCATGTCTCTGTGTGTGTGTCTGTGTGTGTGTCTGCGTGTGTGTCTGCGTGTGTGTCTGTCTGTGTGTGTGTGTTTGTCACTGTGTGTGTGCCTGTGTGTGTGTCTGTGTGTGTGTCTGCGTGTGTGTGTCTGTGTGTGTGTCTGTGTGTGTGTCTTTTTTGTGTGTGTCTGTGTGTGTGTCTGTGTGTGTGTCTGTGTGTGTGTGTCTGTGTGTGTGTGTCTGTGTGTGTGTGTGTCTGTGTGTGTGTCTGTGTGCCTGTGTCTGTGTGTGTGTCTGTGTGTGTGTCTGTGTGTCTGTGTGTGTGTG
>NC_137289.1:122000000-122007500 GCF_054371585.1 Giraffa tippelskirchi | reverse complement strand
TGTATCTGTCTGTGTGTGTGACTGTCTGTGTGTGTCTGTGTGTGTGTCTGTGTGTGTGTCTGTGTGTGTCTCTGTGTGTGTGTCTTTGTGTGTGTCTGTGTGTGTGTGTCTGTCTGTGTGTGTGTCTGTGTGTGTGTCTGTGTGCGTGTGTCTGTGTGTGTGTCAGAGTGTGTGTCTGTTTGTGTGTATGTGTGTGTGTCTGTGTGTGTGTCTGTGTGTGTCTGTCTGTGTGTCTGTGTCTGTGTGTGTGTCTGTCTGTGTGTGTCTGTCTGTGTGTGTGTCTGTGTGTGTGTCTGTTTGTGTTTCTGTCTCTGTGTGTCTGTCTGTGTGTGTGTCTGTGTGTGTGTCTTTGTGTGTGTCTGTGTGTGTGTCTGTGTGTGTGTGTGTCTGTCTGTGTGTCTGTGTCTGTGTGTGTGTCTGTCTGTGTGTGTGTCTGTGTGTGTGTCTTTGTGCGTGTGTCTGTGTATGTGTCTGTGTGCGTGTGTCTGTGTGTGTGTGTGTCTGTGTGCGTGTGTCTGTGTGTGTGTCTATGTGTGTGTCTGTCTGTGTGTGTGTGTCTGTCACTGTGTGTGTGTCTGTGTGTGTGTGTCTGTGTGTGTGTCTGTGTGCATGTGTCTGTGTGTGTGTCTGTGTGTGTGTGTCTGTGTGTGTTTCTCTGTGTTTGTGTCTGTGTGTGTCTGTCGGTGTGTGTGTGTGTCTGTGTGTGTGTCTGTCTGTGTATGTCTGTCTGTGTGTGTGTCTGTGTGTGTCTGTCTGTCTGTGTGTGTGTATCTGTCTGTGTGTGTGTGTCTGTCTGTGTGTCTGTGTCTGTGTGTGTGTCTGTCTGTGTGTGTGTCTGTGTGTGTGTCTGTGTGCGTGTCTGTGTGTGTCTGTCTGTGTGTGTGTCTGTGTGTGTGTCTTTGTGCGTGTGTCTGTGTATGTGTCTGTGTGCGTGTGTCTGTGTGTGTGTCTGTGTCCGTGTGTCTGTGTGTGTCTGTCTGTGTGCGTGTGTCTGTGTGTGTGTCGAGGTGTGTTTTTCTCTCTGTGTGCGTGTGTCTGTGTGTGCGTGTCTGTGTGTGTGTGTCTGTGTGTGTGTCTGTGTGCATGTGTCTGTGTGTGTGTCTGTGTGTGTGTGTCTGTGTGTGTGTCTGTGTGTGTCTGTCTGTCTGTGTGTGTGTATCTCTCTGGGTGTGTGTATCTGTGTCAGTGAGTGTGTCTCTGTGCATGTCTCTGTGTGTGTTTCTGTGTGTGTGTCTGCGTGTGTGTCTGTCTGTGTGTGTGTGTTTGTCACTGTGTGTGTGCCTGTGTGTGTGTCTGTGTGTGTGTCTGCGTGTGTGTGTCTGTGTGTGTGTCTGTGTGTGTGTCTTTTTTGTGTGTGTCTGTGTGTGTGTCTGTGTGTCTGTGTGTGTGTGTCCGTCTGTGTGTGTGTCTGTGTGTGTGTCTGTGTGCCTGTGTCTGTGTGTGTGTCTGTGTGTGTGTCTGTGTGTCTGTGTGTGTGTGTCCGTCTGTGTGTGTGTCTGTGTGTGTGTCTGTGTGCGTCTCTGTGTGTGTGTCTTTGTGTGTGTTTGTGTGTGTGTGTCTGTGTGTGTGTCTGTGTGCGTGTGTCTGTGTGTGTGTCTGTCTGTGTAGGTCTGTCTGTGTGTGTGTCTGCGTGTGTGTCTGCGTGTGTGTCTGTCTGTGTGTGTGTGTTTGTCACTGTGTGTGTGCCTGTGTGTGTGTCTGTGTGTGTGTCTGCGTGTGTGTGTCTGTGTGTGTGTCTGTGTGTGTGTCTTTTTTGTGTGTGTCTGTGTGTGTGTCTGTGTGTGTGTCTGTGTGTCTGTGTGTGTGTGTCCGTCTGTGTGTGTGTCTGTGTGTGTGTCTGTGTGCCTGTGTCTGTGTGTGTGTCTGTGTGCGTCTCTGTGTGTGTGTCTTTGTGTGTGTCTGTGTGTGTGTGTCTGTGTGTGTGTCTGTGTGCGTCTGTCTGTGTGTGTGTCTGTCTGTGTAGGTCTGTCTGTGTGTGTGTCTGTGTGTGTCTGTCGGTCTGTGTGTGTGTATCTGTATGTGTGTGTGTCTGTGTGTGTGTCTGTCTGTGTGCATGTGTCTGTCTCTGTGTATGTGTGTGTGTGTGTGTGTCTGTGTGTGTGTGTCTGTCTGTGTGTGTGTGTCTTTTGTGTCTGTGACTGTGTCTGTTTGTGTGTGTCTCTCTGTGTGTCTGTGTGCATGTGTCTGTGTGTGTGTCTGTGTGTATGTCTGTGTGTGTGTGTCTGTGTGTGTGTCTGTCTGTGTGTGTGTGTCTGTCTGTGTGTGTGTATCTGTCTGTGTGTGTGTCTGTGTGTGTGTGTCTGTCTGTGTGTGTGTATCTGTGTGTGTGTCTGTCTGTGTGTGTCTGTGTGCGTGTGTCTGTGTGTGTGTGTATCTGTGTGTGTGTCTCTGTCTGGGTGTGTGTATCTGTGTCTGTGTGTGTGTCTGTGTGTGTGTCTGTGTGTGTGTCTGTGTGTCTGTGTGTGTGTCTGTGTGTGTGTCTGTGTGTGTCTGTCTGTGTGTGTGTCTGTGTGTGTGTGTCTGTCTGTGTGTGTGTCTGTGTGTGTGTCTGTGTGTGTGTGTCTGTGTGTGTGTCTGAGTGTGTGTCTGTGTGTGTGTCGGAGTGTGTGTCTGTGTGCATGTGTCTGTGTGTGTGTGTCTGTGTGTGTGTGTCTCTGTGCATGTGTCTGTGGGTGAGTGTCTGTGTGTGTCTGTCGGTGTGTGTGTGTCTGTGTTGTGTCTGTCTGTGTGTGTCTGTCTGTTTGTGTGTCTGTGTGTGTGTCTGTTTGTGTGTCTGTCTGTGTGTGTCTGTCTGTGTGTGTCTGTGTGTGTGTCTGTGTGTGTGTCTGTGTGTGTGTCTTTGTGCGGGTGTCTGTGTATGTGTCTGTGTGCGTGTGTCTGTGTGTCTGTCTGTGTGTGTGTGTGTGTCTGTGTGTGTGTGTCTTTGTGTCTATCTGTGTGCGTTTGTCTGTGTGTTTGTGTGTGTGTGTGTGTGTCTGTGTGCGTGTGTCTGTGTTCGTGTGTCTGTGTGTGTCTGTGTGTGTCTGTGTCTGTGTGTGTGTCTCTGTGTGTGTCTTTGTGCGTGTGTCTGTGTATGTGTCTCTTTGCGTATGTCTGTGTGTGTGTCTGTGTGTGTCTCTGTGTGTGTCTGTCTGTGTGTCTGTGTCTGTGTGCGTGTCTGTCTGTGTGTGTGTCTGTGTGTGTGTCTTTGTGCGTGTGTCTGTGTGTGTGTCTCTGTGTTTGTGTCTGTGTGTGTCTGTCAGTGTGTGTGTGTGTCTGTGTGTGTCTCTGTCTGTGTGTGTCTGTCTGTGTGTGTGTCTGTGTGTGTGTCTGTCTGTGTGTGTGTCTGTGTGTGTGTCTGTGTGCGTGTGTCTGTGTGTGTCTGTGTGTGTGTCTGTGAACGTGTGTCTGTGTGTGTCTGTCTGTGTGTGTGTCTGTGTGTGTCTGTGTGTGTGTCTGTCTGTGTGTGTGTGTCTGTGTGTTTGTCTGTGTGTGTCTGTCTGTGTGTCTGTGTCTGTGTGTCTTTCTGTCTGTGTGTGTGTCTGTGTGTGTGTCTGTGTGTGTGTCTGTGTGTGTGTCTGTGTGTGTGTCTGTCTGTGTGCGTGTGTCTGTGTGTGTGTCTGTGTGTGTGTCTCTGTGTTTGTCTCTGTGTGTGTCTGTCGGGGTGTGTGTGTCTGTGTGTGTGTCTGTCTGTGTATGTCTGTGTGTGTGTCTGTGTGTGTCTGTCGGTGAGTCTGTGTCTGTGTGCGTGTCTGTGAGTGTGTCTGTCTCTGTGTGTGTATCTGTCTGTGTGTGTGACTGTCTGTGTGTGTCTGTGTGTGTGTCTGTTTGTGTGTCTGTCTGTGTGCGTGTCTGTGTCTGTCTGTGTGTGTGTATCTGTGTGTGTGTCTCTGTGTGTGTCTGTCTGTGTGGGTGTGTCTGTCTGTGTGTGTGTCTGTGTGTGTGTCTGTGTGTGTGTCTGTGTGTGTGTATCTGTCTGTGTGTGTGTCTGTGTGTGTGTCTGTCTGTGTGCATGTGTCTGTATGTGTGTCTGTCTGTCTGTGTGTCTGTGTGTGTGTCTGTGTGTGTGTTTGTTTGTCTGTGTGTGTGTCTCTCTGTGTGTGTCTGTGTGTGTCTGTCTGTGTGCATTTGTTTGTGTGTGTGTCTGTCTGTGTGTGTGTCGGTTTGTGTCTGTGAGTGTGTCTGTGTGTGTGTTTGTGTGTCTGTGTGTGTGTCTGTCTGTGTGTCTGTGTCTGTGTGTGTGTCTGTGTGTGTGTCTGTGTCTGTGCATGTGTCTGTGTGTGTGTTTGTGTGTCTCTGTGTGCGTATGTCTGTGTGTCTGTGTCTGTGTGCATGTCTGTGTGTGTGTCTGTCTGTGTGTGTGTATCTGTCTGTGTGTGTGACTGTCTGTGTGTGTCTGTGTGTGTGTCTGTGTGTGTGTCTGTGTGTGTCTCTGTGTGTGTGTCTTTGTGTGTGTCTGTGTGTGTGTGTCTGTCTGTGTGTGTGTCTGTGTGTGTGTCTGTGTGCGTGTGTCTGTGTGTGTCAGAGTGTGTGTCTGTTTGTGTGTATGTGTGTGTGTCTGTGTGTGTGTCTGTGTGTGTCTGTCTGTGTGTCTGTGTCTGTGTGTGTGTCTGTCTGTGTGTGTCTGTCTGTGTGTGTGTCTGTGTGTGTGTCTGTTTGTGTGTCTGTCTCTGTGTGTCTGTCTGTGTGTGTGTCTGTGTGTGTGTCTTTGTGTGTGTCTGTGTGTGTGTCTGTGTGTGTGTGTGTCTGTCTGTGTGTCTGTGTCTGTGTGTGTGTCTGTCTGTGTGTGTGTATGTGTGTGTGTCTTTGTGCGTGTGTCTGTGTATGTGTCTGTGTGCGTGTGTCTGTGTGTGTGTGTGTCTGTGTGCGTGTGTCTGTGTGTGTGTCTATGTGTGTGTCTGTCTGTGTGTGTGTGTCTGTCACTGTGTGTGTGTCTGTGTGTGTGTGTCTGTGTGTGTGTCTGTGTGCATGTGTCTGTGTGTGTGTCTGTGTGTGTGTGTCTGTGTGTGTTTCTCTGTGTTTGTGTCTGTGTGTGTCTGTCGGTGTGTGTGTGTGTCTGTGTGTGTGTCTGTCTGTGTATGTCTGTCTGTGTGTGTGTCTGTGTGTGTCTGTCTGTCTGTGTGTGTGTATCTGTCTGTGTGTGTGTGTCTGTCTGTGTGTCTGTGTCTGTGTGTGTGTCTGTCTGTGTGTGTGTCTGTGTGTGTGTCTGTGTGCGTGTCTGTGTGTGTCTGTCTGTGTGTGTGTCTGTGTGTGTGTCTTTGTGCGTGTGTCTGTGTATGTGTCTGTGTGCGTGTGTCTGTGTGTGTGTCTGTGTCCGTGTGTCTGTGTGTGTCTGTCTGTGTGCGTGTGTCTGTGTGTGTGTCGAGGTGTGTTTTTCTCTCTGTGTGCGTGTGTCTGTGTGTGCGTGTCTGTGTGTGTGTGTCTGTGTGTGTGTCTGTGTGCATGTGTCTGTGTGTGTGTCTGTGTGTGTGTGTCTGTGTGTGTGTCTGTGTGTGTCTGTCTGTCTGTGTGTGTGTATCTCTCTGGGTGTGTGTATCTGTGTCAGTGAGTGTGTCTGTGTGCATGTCTCTGTGTGTGTTTCTGTGTGTGTGTCTGCGTGTGTGTCTGTCTGTGTGTGTGTGTTTGTCACTGTGTGTGTGCCTGTGTGTGTGTCTGTGTGTGTGTCTGCGTGTGTGTGTCTGTGTGTGTGTCTGTGTGTGTGTCTTTTTTGTGTGTGTCTGTGTGTGTGTCTGTGTGTCTGTGTGTGTGTGTCCGTCTGTGTGTGTGTCTGTGTGTGTGTCTGTGTGCCTGTGTCTGTGTGTGTGTCTGTGTGTGTGTCTGTGTGTCTGTGTGTGTGTGTCCGTCTGTGTGTGTGTCTGTGTGTGTGTCTGTGTGCGTCTCTGTGTGTGTGTCTTTGTGTGTGTTTGTGTGTGTGTGTCTGTGTGTGTGTCTGTGTGCGTGTGTCTGTGTGTGTGTCTGTCTGTGTAGGTCTGTCTGTGTGTGTGTCTGCGTGTGTGTCTGCGTGTGTGTCTGTCTGTGTGTGTGTGTTTGTCACTGTGTGTGTGCCTGTGTGTGTGTCTGTGTGTGTGTCTGCGTGTGTGTGTCTGTGTGTGTGTCTGTGTGTGTGTCTTTTTTGTGTGTGTCTGTGTGTGTGTCTGTGTGTGTGTCTGTGTGTCTGTGTGTGTGTGTCCGTCTGTGTGTGTGTCTGTGTGTGTGTCTGTGTGCCTGTGTCTGTGTGTGTGTCTGTGTGCGTCTCTGTGTGTGTGTCTTTGTGTGTGTCTGTGTGTGTGTGTCTGTGTGTGTGTCTGTGTGCGTCTGTCTGTGTGTGTGTCTGTCTGTGTAGGTCTGTCTGTGTGTGTGTCTGTGTGTGTCTGTCGGTCTGTGTGTGTGTATCTGTATGTGTGTGTGTCTGTGTGTGTGTCTGTCTGTGTGCATGTGTCTGTCTCTGTGTATGTGTGTGTGTGTGTGTGTCTGTGTGTGTGTGTCTGTCTGTGTGTGTGTGTCTTTTGTGTCTGTGACTGTGTCTGTTTGTGTGTGTCTCTCTGTGTGTCTGTGTGCATGTGTCTGTGTGTGTGTCTGTGTGTATGTCTGTGTGTGTGTGTCTGTGTGTGTGTCTGTCTGTGTGTGTGTGTCTGTCTGTGTGTGTGTATCTGTCTGTGTGTGTGTCTGTGTGTGTGTGTCTGTCTGTGTGTGTGTATCTGTGTGTGTGTCTGTCTGTGTGTGTCTGTGTGCGTGTGTCTGTGTGTGTGTGTATCTGTGTGTGTGTCTCTGTCTGGGTGTGTGTATCTGTGTCTGTGTGTGTGTCTGTGTGTGTGTCTGTGTGTGTGTCTGTGTGTCTGTGTGTGTGTCTGTGTGTGTGTCTGTGTGTGTCTGTCTGTGTGTGTGTCTGTGTGTGTGTGTCTGTCTGTGTGTGTGTCTGTGTGTGTGTCTGTGTGTGTGTGTCTGTGTGTGTGTCTGAGTGTGTGTCTGTGTGTGTGTCGGAGTGTGTGTCTGTGTGCATGTGTCTGTGTGTGTGTGTCTGTGTGTGTGTGTCTCTGTGCATGTGTCTGTGGGTGAGTGTCTGTGTGTGTCTGTCGGTGTGTGTGTGTCTGTGTTGTGTCTGTCTGTGTGTGTCTGTCTGTTTGTGTGTCTGTGTGTGTGTCTGTTTGTGTGTCTGTCTGTGTGTGTCTGTCTGTGTGTGTCTGTGTGTGTGTCTGTGTGTGTGTCTGTGTGTGTGTCTTTGTGCGGGTGTCTGTGTATGTGTCTGTGTGCGTGTGTCTGTGTGTCTGTCTGTGTGTGTGTGTGTGTGTGTGTGTGTGTGTCTTTGTGTCTATCTGTGTGCGTTTGTCTGTGTGTTTGTGTGTGTGTGTGTGTGTGTCTGTGTGCGTGTGTCTGTGTTCGTGTGTCTGTGTGTGTCTGTGTGTGTCTGTGTCTGTGTGTGTGTCTCTGTGTGTGTCTTTGTGCGTGTGTCTGTGTATGTGTCTCTTTGCGTATGTCTGTGTGTGTGTCTGTGTGTGTCTCTGTGTGTGTCTGTCTGTGTGTCTGTGTCTGTGTGCGTGTCTG
>NC_137289.1:121985000-121995000 GCF_054371585.1 Giraffa tippelskirchi | reverse complement strand
CATGTGTCTCTGTGTGTGTCTGTCTGTGTGTGTGTGTCTGTCTGTTTGTGTGTCTGTGTGTGTGTCTGTTTGTGTGTCTGTTTGTGTGTGTCTGTCTGTGTGTGTGTCTGTGTGTGTGTCTGTGTGTGTGTGTCTTTGTGTGTCTGTCTGTGTGTGTCTGTGTGTGTCTCTATGTGTCTGTGTGTGTGTATCTGTCTGTGTGTGTGTATCTGTGTGTGTGTCTCTGTCTGGCTGTGTGTATCTGTGTCTGTGTGTGTGTCTGTTTGTGTGTCTGTCTGTGTGTGTCTATCTGTGTGTGTGTGTCTGTGTGTGTGTCTGTGTGTGTGTCTGTCTGTGTGTGTGTCTGTGTGTTTGTCTGTGTGTGTGCATGTGTCTGTGTCTGTGTATGTGTGTGTGCCTGTGTGTGTGTCTGTCTGTGTGTGTGTGTCTGTTTGTGTCTGTGAGTGTGTCTGTTTGTGTCTGTCTGTCTGTGTGTCTGTGTGCATGTGTCTGTGTTTGTGTCTGTGTGTGTGTCTGTGTGTGTGTCTGCGTGTGTGTCTGTGTGTGTTTCTGTCTGTGTGTGTGTGTCTGTCACTGTGTGTGTGTCTGTGTGTGTGTCTGTGTGTGTGTTGTGTGCATGTGTCTGTGTGTGTGTCTGTGTGTGTGTCTGTGTGTGTGTCTGCATGTGTGTGTCTGTGTGTCTGTCTGTGTGTGTGTGTCTGTGTGTGTTTCTCTGTATTTGTGTCTGTGTGTGTCTGTCAGTGTGTGTGTGTGTCTGTGTGTGTGTCTGTCTGTGTATGTCTGTCTGTGTGTGTGTCTGTGTGTGTCTGTCTGTCTGTGTGTGTGTATCTGTCTGTGTGTGTGTGTCTGTCTGTGTGTCTGTGTCTGTGTGTGTGTCTGTCTGTGTGTGTGTCTGTCTGCGTGTGTGTGTCTGTGTGTCTGTCTGTGTGTGTGTGTCTGTGTGTATGTGTCTGTGTGTGTGTCTGTGTGTGTGTGTCTGTGTGTGTGTCTGTGTGTGTCTGTTGGTGTGTGTGTGTCTGTGTGTGTGTCTGTGCGTGTCTGTCGGTGTGTGTGTGTCTGTGTGTGTGTCTGTGTGTGTGTCTGTGTGTGTGTGTCTGTGTGTGTGTCTGTGTATGTGTGTTTCTGTCTGTGTGTGTGTCTTTGTGCGTGTGTCTGTGTATGTGTCTGTTTGCGTGTGTCTGTGTGTGTGTCTGTGTGTGTGTCTGTGTGCGTGTCTGTCTGTGTGTGTGTCTGTGTGTGTGTCTTTTTGCGTGTGTCTGTGTATGTGTCTGTGTGCGTGTGTCTGTGTGTGTGTCTGTGTCCGTGTGTCTGTGTGTGTCTGTCTGTGTGCGTGTGTCTGTGTGTGTGTCGAGGTGTGTTTTTCTCTCTGTGTGCGTGTGTCTGTGTGTGCTTGTCTGTGTGTGTGTGTCTGTGTGTGTGTCTGTGTGCATGTGTCTGTGCGTGTGTCTGTGTCTGTGTTTCTGTGTGTGTGTCTGTGTCTGTCTGTCTGTCTGTGTGTGTGTATCTCTCTGGGTGTGTGTATCTGTGTCAGTGTGTGTGTCTGTGTGCATGTGTCTGTGTGTGTGTCTGTGTGTGTGTCTGTGTTTGTGTCTGTGTGTGTGTCTGTGTGTGTGCGTCTGTGTGTTTGTGTCTCTGTGTGTGTCTGTGTGTGTGTGTCTGTGTGTGTGTCTGCGTGTGTGTGTCTGTGTGTCTGTCTGTGTGTGTGTGTGTGTCTGTGTGTGTGTGTCTTTGTGTCTATCTGTGTGCGTTTGTCTGTGTGTTTGTGTGTGTGTGTGTGTGTGTCTGTGTGCGTGTGTCTGTGTTCGTGTGTCTGTATGTGTGTCTGTGTGTGTCTGTGTCTGTGTGTGTGTCTGTCTGTGTGTGTGTCTCTGTGTGTGTCTTTGTGCGTGTGTCTGTGTATGTGTCTCTTTGCGTATGTCTGTGTGTGTGTCTGTGTGTGTCTCTGTGTGTGTCTGTCTGTGTGTCTGTGTCTGTGTGCGTGTCTGTCTGTGTGTGTGTCTGTGTGTGTGTCTTTGTGCGTGTGTCTGTGTGTGTGTCTGTGTGTGTGTCTCTGTGTTTGTGTCTGTGTGTGTCTGTCAGTGTGTGTGTGTGTCTGTGTGTGTCTCTGTCTGTGTGTGTCTGTCTGTGTGTGTGTCTGTGTGTGTGTCTGTCTGTGTGTGTGTCTGTGTGTGTGTCTGTGTGCGTGTGTCTGTGTGTGTCTGTGTGTGTGTCTGTGAACGTGTGTCTGTGTGTGTCTGTCTGTGTGTGTGTCTGTGTGTGTCTGTGTGTGTGTCTGTCTGTGTGTGTGTGTCTGTGTGTTTGTCTGTGTGTGTCTGTCTGTGTGTCTGTGTCTGTGTGTCTTTCTGTCTGTGTGTGTGTCTGTGTGTGTGTCTGTGTGTGTGTCTGTGTGTGTGTCTGTCTGTGTGCGTGTGTCTGTGTGTGTGTCTCTGTGTGTGTCTCTGTGTTTGTCTCTGTGTGTGTCTGTCGGGGTGTGTGTGTCTGTGTGTGTGTCTGTCTGTGTATGTCTGTGTGTGTGTCTGTGTGTGTCTGTCGGTGAGTCTGTGTCTGTGTGCGTGTCTGTGAGTGTGTCTGTCTCTGTGTGTGTGTCTGTCTGTGTGTGTGACTGTCTGTGTGTGTCTGTGTGTGTGTCTGTGTGTGTGTCTGTCTGTGTGCGTGTCTGTGTGTGTGTCTGTCTGTGTGTGTGTATCTGTGTGTGTGTCTCTGTGTGTGTCTGTCTGTGTGGGTGTGTCTGTCTGTGTGTGTGTCTGTGTGTGTGTCTGTGTGTGTGTCTGTGTGTGTGTATCTGTCTGTGTGTGTGTCTGTGTGTGTGTCTGTCTGTGTGCATGTGTCTGTATGTGTGTCTGTCTGTCTGTGTGTCTGTGTGTGTGTCTGTGTGTGTGTTTGTTTGTCTGTGTGTGTGTCTCTCTGTGTGTGTCTGTGTGTGTCTGTCTGTGTGCATGTGTTTGTGTGTGTGTCTGTCTGTGTGTGTGTGTCGGTTTGTGTCTGTGAGTGTGTCTGTGTGTGTGTTTGTGTGTCTGTGTGTGTGTCTGTCTGTGTGTCTGTGTCTGTGTGTGTGTCTGTGTGTGTGTCTGTGTCTGTGCATGTGTCTGTGTGTGTGTTTGTGTGTCTCTGTGTGCGTATGTCTGTGTGTCTGTGTCTGTGTGCGTGTCTGTGTGTGTGTCTGTCTGTGTGTGTGTATCTGTCTGTGTGTGTGACTGTCTGTGTGTGTCTGTGTGTGTGTCTGTGTGTGTCTCTTTGTGTGTCTTTGTGTGTGTCTGTGTGTGTGTGTCTGTCTGTGTGTGTGTATCTGTGTGTGTGTCTGTCTGTGTGTGTCTGTGTGCGTGTGTCTGTGTGTGTGTGTGTGTCTGTGTATGTGTCTGTGTGTGTGTCTGTGTGTGTCTGTTGGTGTGTGTGTGTCTGTGTGTGTGTCTGTGCGTGTCTGTCGGTGTGTGTGTGTCTGTGTGTGTGTCTGTGTGTGTGTCTGTGTGTGTGTGTCTGTGTGTGTGTCTGTGTATGTGTGTTTCTGTCTGTGTGTGTGTCTTTGTGCGTGTGTCTGTGTATGTTTCTGTTTGCGTGTGTCTGTGTGTGTGTCTGTGTGTGTGTCTGTGTGCGTGTCTGTCTGTGTGTGTGTCTGTGTGTGTGTCTTTTTGCGTGTGTCTGTGTATGTGTCTGTGTGCGTGTGTCTGTGTGTGTCTGTGTCCGTGTGTCTGTGTGTGTCTGTCTGTGTGCGTGTGTCTGTGTGTGTGTCGAGGTGTGTTTTTCTCTCTGTGTGCGTGTGTCTGTGTGTGCGTGTCTGTGTGTGTGTGTGTCTGTGTGTGTGTCTGTGTGCATGTGTCTGTGCGTGTGTCTGTGTGTGTGTTTCTGTGTGTGTGTCTGTGTGTGTCTGTCTGTCTGTGTGTGTGTATCTCTCTGGGTGTGTGTATCTGTGTCAGTGTGTGTGTCTGTGTGCATGTGTCTGTGTGTGTGTCTGTGTGTGTGTCTGTGTTTGTGTCTGTGTGTGTGTCTGTGTGTGTGTCTGTGTGTGTGCGTCTGTGTGTTTGTGTCTCTGTGTGTGTCTGTGTGTGTGTGTCTGTGTGTGTGTCTGCGTGTGTGTGTCTGTGTGTCTGTCTGTGTGTGTGTGTGTGTCTGTGTGTGTGTGTCTTTGTGTCTATCTGTGTGCGTTTGTCTGTGTGTTTGTGTGTGTGTGTGTGTGTGTGTCTGTGTGCGTGTGTCTGTGTTCGTGTGTCTGTGTGTGTGTCTGTGTGTGTCAGTGTCTGTGTGTGTGTCTGTCTGTGTGTGTGTCTCTGTGTGTGTCTTTGTGCGTGTGTCTGTGTATGTGTCTCTTTGCGTATGTCTGTGTGTGTGTCTGTGTGTGTCTCTGTGTGTGTCTGTCTGTGTGTCTGTGTCTGTGTGCGTGTCTGTCTGTGTGTGTGTCTGTGTGTGTGTCTTTGTGCGTGTGTCTGTGTGTGTGTCTGTGTGTGTGTCTGTGTTTGTGTCTGTGTGTGTGTCTGTGTGCGTGTGTCTGTGTGTGTCTGTGTGTGTGTCTGTGTGTGTGTCTGTCTGTGTGTGTGTCTGTGTGTGTGTGTCTGTGTGTGTGTCTGTGTGTGTGTCTGTGTGTGTGTGTCTTTGTGTGTCTGTGTGTGTGTCTATGTGTCTGTGTGTGTGTATCTGTCTGTGTGTGTGTATCTTTGTGTGTGTCTATGTCTGGCTGTGTGTATCTGTGTCTGTGTGTCTGTCTGTGTGCATGTGTCTGTGTGTGTGTGTCTGTGTGTGTGTCTCTGTGTGTCTGTTGGTGTGTGTGTGTCTGTGTGTGTGTCTATCTGTGTGTGTCTGTCTGTGTGTGTGTCTGTGTGTGTGTCTGTCTGTGTGCATGTGTCTGTGTGTGTTTGTCTGTGTGTGTGTCTGTGTGTGTGTCTGTTTGTGTGTGTGTGTCTGTCTCTGTGTGTGTCTGTGTGTGTGTGTCTGTGTGTGTGTGTCTGTCTGTGTGTGTGTATCTGTGTGTGTGTCTCTGTCTGGGTGTGTGTATCTGTGTCTGTGTGTGTGTCTGTGTGTGTGTCTGTGTGTGTGTCTGTGTGTCTGTGTGTGTGTTTGTGTGTGTCTGTGTGTGTCTTTGTGCGTGTGTCTGTGTATGTGTCTGTGTGCGTGTGTCTGTGTGTGTGTCTGTGTGTGTGTCTGTGTGTGTTTCTGTGTGTCTGTCTGTGTGTCTGTGTGTGTGTCTGTGTGTGTGTGTCTGTGTGTGTGTCTCTGTGTTTGTCTCTGTGTGTGTCTGTCGGTGTGGGTGTGTCTGTGTGTGTGTCTGTCTGTGTATGTCTGTCTGTGTGTGTGTCTGTGTGTGTCTGTCGGTGAGTCTGTGTCTGTGTGCGTGTCTGTGAGTGTGTCTGTCTCTGTGTGTGTATATGTCTGTGTGTGTGACTGTCTGTGTGTGTCTGTGTGTGTGTCTGTGTGTGTGTCTGTCTGTGTGCGTGTCTGTGTGTGTGTCTGTCTGTGTGTGTGTATCTGTCTGTGTGTCTCTGTGTGTGTCTGTCTGTGTGGGTGTGTCTGTCTGTGTGTGTGTCTGTGTGTGTGTCTGTGTGTGTGTCTGTGTGTGTGTATCTGTCTGTGTGTGTGTCTGTGTGTGTGTCTGTCTGTGTGCATGTGTCTGTATGTGTGTCTGTCTGTCTGTGTGTCTGTGTGTGTGTGTCTGTGTGTGTCTGTGTGTGTGTTTGTGTGTCTGTGTGTGTGTCTGTCTGTGTGGGTGTATCTGTCTGTGTGTGTGTCTGTGTGTGTGTCTGTCTGTGTGCATGTGTCTGTGTCTGTGTATCTGTGTGTGCCTGTGTGTGTGTGTCTGTCTGTGTGTGTGTGTCTGTTTGTGTCTGTGAGTGTGTCTGTTTGTGTCTGTCTGTCTGTGTGTCTGTGTGCATGTGTCTGTGTTTGTGTCTGTGTGTGTGTCTGTGTGTGTGTCTGCATGTGTGTCTGTGTGTGTTTCTGTCTGTGTGTGTGTGTCTGTCACTGTGTGTGTGTCTGTGTGTGTGTGTCTGTGTGTGTGTCTGTGTGCATGTGTCTGTGTGTGTGTCTGTGTGTGTGTCTGTGTGTGTTTCTCTGTGTTTGTGTCTGTGTGTGTCTGTCGGTGTGTGTGTGTGTCTGTGTGTGTGTCTGTCTGTGTATGGCTGTCTCTGTGTGTGTCTGTGTGTGTCTGTCTGTGTGTGTGTATCTGTCTGTGTGTGTGTGTCTGTCTGTGTGTCTGTGTCTGTGTCTGTGTCTGTCTGTGTGTGTGTCTGTGTGTGTGTCTGTGTGCGTGTCTGTGTGTGTCTGTCTGTGTGTGTGTTGTGTGTGTGTCTTTGTGCGTGTGTCTGTGTATGTGTCTGTGTGCGTGTGTCTGCGTGTGTGTCTGTGTCCGTGTGTCTGTGTGTGTCTGTCTGTGTGCGTGTGTCTGTGTGTGTGTCGAGGTGTGTTTTTCTCTCTGTGTGCGTGTTTCTGTGTGTGCGTGTCTGTGTGTGTGTGTCTGTGTGTGTGTCTGTGTGCAAGTGTCTGTGTGTGTGTCTGTGTGTGTGTGTCTGTGTGTGTGTCTGTGTGTGTCTGTCTGTCTGTGTGTGTGTATCTGTCTGTGTGTGTGTGTCTGTCTGTGTGTCTGTGTCTGTGTGTGTGTCTGTCTGTGTGTGTGTCTGTCTGCGTGTGTGTGTCTGTGTGTCTGTCTGTGTGTGTGTGTCTGTGTGTATGTGTCTGTGTGTGTGTCTGTGTGTGTGTGTCTGTGTGTGTGTCTGTGTGTGTCTGTTGGTGTGTGTGTGTCTGTGTGTGTGTCTGTGCGTGTCTGTCGGTGTGTGTGTGTCTGTGTGTGTGTCTGTGTGTGTGTCTGTGTGTGTGTGTCTGTGTGTGTGTCTGTGTATGTGTGTTTCTGTCTGTGTGTGTGTCTTTGTGCGTGTGTCTGTGTATGTGTCTGTTTGCGTGTGTCTGTGTGTGTGTCTGTGTGTGTGTCTGTGTGCGTGTCTGTCTGTGTGTGTGTCTGTGTGTGTGTCTTTTTGCGTGTGTCTGTGTATGTGTCTGTGTGCGTGTGTCTGTGTGTGTGTCTGTGTCCGTGTGTCTGTGTGTGTCTGTCTGTGTGCGTGTGTCTGTGTGTGTGTCGAGGTGTGTTTTTCTCTCTGTGTGCGTGTGTCTGTGTGTGCGTGTCTGTGTGTGTGTGTGTCTGTGTGTGTGTCTGTGTGCATGTGTCTGTGCGTGTGTCTGTGTGTGTGTTTCTGTGTGTGTGTCTGTGTGTGTCTGTCTGTCTGTGTGTGTGTATCTCTCTGGGTGTGTGTATCTGTGTCAGTGTGTGTGTCTGTGTGCATGTGTCTGTGTGTGTGTCTGTGTGTGTGTCTGTGTTTGTGTCTGTGTGTGTGTCTGTGTGTGTGTCTGTGTGTGTGCGTCTGTGTGTTTGTGTCTCTGTGTGTGTCTGTGTGTGTCTGTGTGTGTGTCTGCGTGTGTGTGTCTGTGTGTCTGTCTGTGTGTGTGTGTGTGTCTGTGTGTGTGTGTCTTTGTGTCTATCTGTGTGCGTTTGTCTGTGTGTTTGTGTGTGTGTGTGTGTGTGTGTCTGTGTGCGTGTGTCTGTGTTCGTGTGTCTGTGTGTGTGTCTGTGTGTGTCAGTGTCTGTGTGTGTGTCTGTCTGTGTGTGTGTCTCTGTGTGTGTCTTTGTGCGTGTGTCTGTGTATGTGTCTCTTTGCGTATGTCTGTGTGTGTGTCTGTGTGTGTCTCTGTGTGTGTCTGTCTGTGTGTCTGTGTCTGTGTGCGTGTCTGTCTGTGTGTGTGTCTGTGTGTGTGTCTTTGTGCGTGTGTCTGTGTGTGTGTCTGTGTGTGTGTCTGTGTTTGTGTCTGTGTGTGTGTCTGTGTGCGTGTGTCTGTGTGTGTCTGTGTGTGTGTCTGTGTGTGTGTCTGTCTGTGTGTGTGTCTGTGTGTGTGTGTCTGTGTGTGTGTCTGTGTGTGTGTCTGTGTGTGTGTGTCTTTGTGTGTCTGTGTGTGTGTCTATGTGTCTGTGTGTGTGTATCTGTCTGTGTGTGTGTATCTTTGTGTGTGTCTCTGTCTGGCTGTGTGTATCTGTGTCTGTGTGTCTGTCTGTGTGCATGTGTCTGTGTGTGTGTGTCTGTGTGTGTGTCTCTGTGTGTCTGTTGGTGTGTGTGTGTCTGTGTGTGTGTCTATCTGTGTGTGTCTGTCTGTGTGTGTGTCTGTGTGTGTGTCTGTCTGTGTGCATGTGTCTGTGTGTGTTTGTCTGTGTGTGTCTGTGTGTGTGTCTGTTTGTGTGTGTGTGTCTGTCTCTGTGTGTGTCTGTGTGTGTGTGTCTGTGTGTGTGTGTCTGTCTGTGTGTGTGTATCTGTGTGTGTGTCTCTGTCTGGGTGTGTGTATCTGTGTCTGTGTGTGTGTCTGTGTGTGTGTCTGTGTGTGTGTCTGTGTGTCTGTGTGTGTGTTTGTGTGTGTCTGTGTGTGTCTTTGTGCGTGTGTCTGTGTATGTGTCTGTGTGCGTGTGTCTGTGTGTGTGTCTGTGTGTGTGTCTGTGTGTTTCTGTGTGTCTGTCTGTGTGTCTGTGTGTGTGTCTGTCTGTGTGTGTGTCTGTCTCTGTGTTTGTGTCTGCGTGTGTGTGTCTGTGTGTGTGTGTCTGTGTGTGTCTGTGTGTGTGTGTGTCTGTGTGTGTGTCTCTGTGTTTGTGTCTGTGTGTGTCTGTCGGTGTGTGTGTGTGTCTGTGTGTGTGTCTGTGTGTGTGTCTGTGTGTGTCTGTGTGTGTGTCTGTGTGTGTGTGTCTATCTGTGTGTCTGTGTCTGTGTGTGTGTCTGTCTGTGTATGTGTCTGTGTGTGTGTCTGTGTGTGTGTGTTTGTGTGTGTCTGTCTGTGTGTCTGTGTCTGTGTGTGTGTCTGTCTGTGTGTGTGTCTCTGTGTGTGTCTTTGTGCGTGTGTCTGTGTATGTGTCTCTTTGCGTGTGTCTGTGTGTGTGTCTGTGTGTGTGTCTGTGTGTGTTTCTGTGTGTGTCTGTCTGTGTGTCTGTGTCTGTCTGCGTGTCTGTCTGTGTGTGTGTCTGTGTGTGTGTCTCTGTGCGTGTGTCTGTGTGTGTGTCTGTGTGTGTGTCTCTGTGTTTGTGTCTGTGTGTGTCTGTCGGTGTGTGTGTGTGTCTGTGTGTGTCTGTCTGTGTATGTCTGTCTGTGTGTGTGTCTGTGTGTGTGTATCTGTCTGTGTGTGTGTCTGTGTGTGTGTCTGTCTGTGTGCATGTGTCTGTGTCTGTGTATGTGTGTGTGCCTGTGTGTGTGTGTCTGTCTGTGTGTGTGTGTCTGTTTGTGTCTGTGAGTGTGTCTGTTTGTGTCTGTCTGTCTGTGTGTCTGTGTGCATGTGTCTGTGTTTGTGTCTGTGTGTGTGTCTGTGTGTGTGTCTGCGTGTGTGTCTGTGTGTGTTTCTGTCTCTGTGTGTGTGTCTGTCACTGTGTTTGTGTCTGTGTGTGTGTGTCTGTGTGTGTGTCTGTGTGCATGTGTCTGTGTGTGTGTCTGTGTGTGTGTGTCTGTGTGTGTTTCTCTGTGTTTGTCTCTGTGTGTGTCTGTCGGTGTGTGTGTGTGTCTGTGTGTGTGTCTGTCTGTGTGTGTGTCTGTGTGTGTGTCTGTGTGCGTGTGTCTGTGTGTGTGTCTGAGTGTGTGTCTGTGTGTGTGTCGGAGTGTGTGTCTGTGTGCATGTGTCTGTGTGTGTGTGTCTGTGTGTGTGTGTCTCTGTGCATGTGTCTTTGGGTGAGTGTCTGTGTGTGTCTGTCGGTGTGTGTGTGTCTGTGTCGTGTCTGTCTGTGTGTGTCTGTCTGTTTGTGTGTCTGTGTGTGTGTCTGTTGGTGTGTCTGTCTGTGTGTGTCTGTCTGTGTGTGTCTGTGTGTGTGTCTGTGTGTGTGTCTTTGTGCGTGTGTCTGTGTATGTGTCTGTGTGCGTGTGTCTGTGTGCGTGTGTCTGTGTGCGTGTGTCTGTGTGTGTCTGTCTGTGTGCGTGTGTCTCTGTGCGTGTGTCTGTGTGTGTGTCTGTGTGTGTTTCTCTGTGTTTGTGTCTGTGTGTGTCTGTCGGTGTGTGTGTGTGTCTGT
>NC_137289.1:121967500-121980000 GCF_054371585.1 Giraffa tippelskirchi | reverse complement strand
TGTGCATGTGTCTGTGTGTGTGTCTGTGTTTGTGTCTGCGTGTGTGTGTCTTGTGTGTGTCTATGTGTGTGTGTCTGTGTGTGTGTCTGTGTGTGTGTCTGTGTGTGTGTGTCTCTGTGTGTGTCTGCGTGTGTGTGTCTGTGTGTCTGTCTGTGTGTGTGTGTCTGTGTGTATGTGTCTGTGTGTGTGTCTGTGTGCGTGTGTCTGTGTGTGTGTCTGTGTGTGTGTCTGTGTGTGTATCTGTCTGTGTGCGCGTCTGTGTGCGTGTCTGTGTGTGTGTGTCTGACTGTGTGTGTGGCTGTCTGTGTGTGTGTGTCTGTATGTGTGTCTGTCTGTGTGCATGTGTCTGTGTGCGTGTGTCTGTGTGTGTGTCTGTGTGTGTGTCTGTGTGTGTGTGTCTGTGTGTGTGTCTGTGTGCGTGTGTCTGTGTGTGTGTCTGAGTGTTTGTCTGTGTGTGTGTCTGAGTGTGTGTCTGTGTGCATGTGTCTGTGTGCGTGTGTCTGTGTGTGTGTGTCTGTGTGTGTGTCTCTGTGTGTCTGTCGGTGTGTGTGTGTCTGTCTGTGTGTCTGCGTGTGTGTCTGTGTGTGTCTGTGTGTGTGTGTCTGTGTGTGTGTGTCTGTCTGTGTGTGTGTATCTGTCTGTGTGTGTGTCTGTGTGTGTGTCTGTCTCTGTGCATGTGTCTCTGTGTGTGTCTGTCTGTGTGTGTGTCTGTCTGTTTGTGTGTCTGTGTGTGTGTCTGTTTGTGTGTCTGTCTGTGTGTGTCTGTCTGTGTGTGTGTCTGTGTGTGTGTCTGTGTGTGTGTGTCTTTGTGTGTCTGTCTGTGTGTGTCTGTGTGTGTCTATGTGTCTGTGTGTGTGTATCTGTCTGTGTGTGTGTATCTGTGTGTGTGTCTCTGTCTGGCTGTGTGTATCTGTGTCTGTCTGTATGTGTGTGTCTGTGTGTGTGTCTCTGTGTGTCTGTGTGTGTGTCTATCTGTGTGTGTGTGTCTGTGTGTGTGTCTGTGTGTGTGTCTGTCTGTGTGTGTGTCTGTGTGTTTGTCTGTGTGTGTGCATGAGTCTGTGTCTGTGTATGTGTGTGTGCCTGTGTGTGTGTGTCTGTCTGTGTGTGTGTGTCTGTTTGTGTCTGTGAGTGTGTCTGTTTGTGTCTGTCTGTCTGTGTGTCTGTGTGCATGTGTCTGTGTTTGTGTCTGTGTGTGTGTCTGTGTGTGTGTCTGCGTGTGTGTCTGTGTGTGTTTCTGTCTGTGTGTGTGTGTCTGTCACTGTGTGTGTGTCTGTGTGTGTGTCTGTGTGTGTGTCTCTGTGTTTGTCTCTGTGTGTGTCTGTCGGTGTGTGTGTGTCTGTGTGTGTGTCTGTCTGTGTATGTCTGTCTGTGTGTGTGTCTGTGTGTGTCTGTCGGTGAGTCTGTGTCTGTGTGCGTGTCTGTGAGTGTGTCTGTCTCTGTGTGTGTATATGTCTGTGTGTGTGACTGTCTGTGTGTGTCTGTGTGTGTGTCTGTGTGTGTGTCTGTCTGTGTGCGTGTCTGTGTGTGTGTCTGTCTGTGTGTGTGTATCTGTCTGTGTGTCTCTGTGTGTGTCTGTCTGTGTGGGTGTGTCTGTCTGTGTGTGTGTCTGTGTGTGTGTCTGTGTGTGTGTCTGTGTGTGTGTATCTGTCTGTGTGTGTGTCTGTGTGTGTGTCTGTGTGTGTGTCTGTGTGTGTGTATCTGTCTGTGTGTGTGTCTGTGTGTGTGTCTGTCTGTGTGCATGTGTCTGTATGTGTGTCTGTCTGTCTGTGTGTCTGTGTGTGTGTGTCTGTGTGTGTGTCTGTGTGTGTGTTTGTGTGTCTGTGTGTGTGTCTGTCTGTGTGGGTGTATCTGTCTGTGTGTGTGTCTGTGTGTGTGTCTGTCTGTGTGCATGTGTCTGTGTCTGTGTATGTGTGTGTGCCTGTGTGTGTGTGTCTGTCTGTGTGTGTGTGTCTGTTTGTGTCTGTGAGTGTGTCTGTTTGTGTCTGTCTGTCTGTGTGTCTGTGTGCATGTGTCTGTGTTTGTGTCTGTGTGTGTGTCTGTGTGTGTGTCTGCATGTGTGTCTGTGTGTGTTTCTGTCTGTGTGTGTGTGTCTGTCACTGTGTGTGTGTCTGTGTGTGTGTGTCTGTGTGTGTGTCTGTGTGCATGTGTCTGTGTGTGTGTCTGTGTGTGTGTGTCTGTGTGTGTTTCTCTGTGTTTGTGTCTGTGTGTGTCTGTCGGTGTGTGTGTGTGTCTGTGTGTGTGTCTGTCTGTGTATGTCTGTCTGTGTGTGTGTCTGTGTGTGTCTGTCTGTCTGTGTGTGTGTATCTGTCTGTGTGTGTGTGTCTGTCTGTGTGTCTGTGTCTGTGTCTGTGTCTGTCTGTGTGTGTGTCTGTGTGTGTGTCTGTGTGCGTGTCTGTGTGTGTCTGTCTGTGTGTGTGTTGTGTGTGTGTCTTTGTGCGTGTGTCTGTGTATGTGTCTGTGTGCGTGTGTCTGCGTGTGTGTCTGTGTCCGTGTGTCTGTGTGTGTCTGTCTGTGTGCGTGTGTCTGTGTGTGTGTCGAGGTGTGTTTTTCTCTCTGTGTGCGTGTTTCTGTGTGTGCGTGTCTGTGTGTGTGTGTCTGTGTGTGTGTCTGTGTGCAAGTGTCTGTGTGTGTGTCTGTGTGTGTGTGTCTGTGTGTGTGTCTGTGTGTGTCTGTCTGTCTGTGTGTGTGTATCTGTCTGTGTGTGTGTGTCTGTCTGTGTGTCTGTGTCTGTGTGTGTGTCTGTCTGTGTGTGTGTCTGTCTGCGTGTGTGTGTCTGTGTGTCTGTCTGTGTGTGTGTGTCTGTGTGTATGTGTCTGTGTGTGTGTCTGTGTGTGTGTGTCTGTGTGTGTGTCTGTGTGTGTCTGTTGGTGTGTGTGTGTCTGTGTGTGTGTCTGTGCGTGTCTGTCGGTGTGTGTGTGTCTGTGTGTGTGTCTGTGTGTGTGTGTCTGTGTGTGTGTCTGTGTATGTGTGTTTCTGTCTGTGTGTGTGTCTTTGTGCGTGTGTCTGTGTATGTGTCTGTTTGCGTGTGTCTGTGTGTGTGTCTGTGTGTGTGTCTGTGTGCGTGTCTGTCTGTGTGTGTGTCTGTGTGTGTGTCTTTTTGCGTGTGTCTGTGTATGTGTCTGTGTGCGTGTGTCTGTGTGTGTGTCTGTGTCCGTGTGTCTGTGTGTGTCTGTCTGTGTGCGTGTGTCTGTGTGTGTGTCGAGGTGTGTTTTTCTCTCTGTGTGCGTGTGTCTGTGTGTGCGTGTCTGTGTGTGTGTGTGTCTGTGTGTGTGTCAGTGTGCATGTGTCTGTGCGTGTGTCTGTGTGTGTGTTTCTGTGTGTGTGTCTGTGTGTGTCTGTCTGTCTGTGTGTGTGTATCTCTCTGGGTGTGTGTATCTGTGTCAGTGTGTGTGTCTGTGTGCATGTGTCTGTGTGTGTGTCTGTGTGTGTGTCTGTGTTTGTGTCTGTGTGTGTGTCTGTGTGTGTGTCTGTGTGTGTGCGTCTGTGTGTTTGTGTCTCTGTGTGTGTCTGTGTGTGTGTGTCTGTGTGTGTGTCTGCGTGTGTGTGTCTGTGTGTCTGTCTGTGTGTGTGTGTGTGTCTGTGTGTGTGTGTCTTTGTGTCTATCTGTGTGCGTTTGTCTGTGTGTTTGTGTGTGTGTCTGTGTGTGTGTCTGTGTGTGTGTCTGTGTGTGTGTCTGTGTGTGTCGGTCTGTGTGTGTGTCTGTGTGTGTGTGTCTGTCTGTGTGTGTGTCTGTGTGTGTGTCTGTGTGGGTGTGTCTGTGTGTGTGTCTGAGTGTGTGTCTGTGTGTGTGTCGGAGTGTGTGTCTGTGTGCATGTGTCTGTGTGTGTGTCTGTGTGTGTGTGTCTGTGTGTCTGTCTGTGTGTGTCTGTCTGTCTGTCTGTGTGTATCTCTCTGGGTGTGTGTATCTGTGTCAGTGTGTGTGTCTGTGTGCATGTGTCTGTGTGTGTGTCTGTGTTTGTGTCTGTGTGTGTGTGTCTGTGTGTGTGTCTGTGTGTGTGTGTCTGTGTGTGTGTCTGCGTGTGTGTGTCTGTGTGTGTGTCTGTGTGTGTGTGTCTGTGTGTGTGCGTCTGTGTGTGTGTCTGTGTGTGTGTCTGTGTGTGTGTCTGTGTGTGTGTCTGCGTGTGTGAGTCTGTGTGTGTGTCTGTGTGTGTGTGTGTGTCTGTGTGTGTGTGTCTGTGTGTGTGTTTGTCTGTGTGCATGTGTCTGTGTGTGTGTCTGTGTGTGTGTGTCTGTGTGTGTGTCTGTGTGTGTCTGTCAGTGTGTGTGTGTCTGTGTGTGTGTCTGTGTGTGTCTGTCGGTGTGTGTGTGTCTGTGTGTGTGTCTGTGTGTGTCTGTGTATGTGTGTGTTTCTGTCTGTGTGTGTGTCTGTGTGTGTGTCTTTGTGCGTGTCTGTGTCTGTGTGACTGTGTGTCTGTGTGCGTGTGTCTTTGTGTGTATCTGTGTGCGTTTGTCTGTGTGTTTGTCTGTGTGTGTGTGTCTGTGTGTCTGTGTGCGTGTGTCTGTGTTCGTGTGTCTGTGTGTGTGTCTGTGTGTGTTTTGTGTGTCCGTGTCTGTGTGTGTGTCTGTCTGTGTATGTGTCTGTGTGTGTGTCTGTGTGTGTGTGTCTGTGTGTGTGTGTCTGTGTGTCTGTGTCTGTGTGTGTGTCTGTCTGTGTGTGTGTCTCTGTGTGTGTCTTTGTGCGTGTGTCTGTGTATGTGTCTCTTTGCGTGTGTCTGTGTGTGTGTCTGTGTGTGTGTCTGTGTGTGTTTCTGTGTGTGTCTGTCTGTGTGTCTGTGTCTGTGTGCGTGTCTGTCTGTGTGTGTCTCTGTGTGTGTGTCTCTGTGCGTGTGTCTGTGTGTGTGTCTGTGTTTGTGTCTCTGTGTTTGTGTCTGTGTGTGTCTGTCGGTGTGTGTGTGTGTCTGTGTGTGTGTCTGTCTGTGTATGTCTGTCTGTGTGTGTGTCTGTGTGTGTGTATCTGTCTGTGTGTGTGTCTGTGTGTGTGTCTGTCTGTGTGCATGTGTCTGTGTCTGTATATGTGTGTGTGCCTGTGTGTGTGTGTCTGTCTGTGTGTGTGTGTCTGTTTGTGTCTGTGAGTTTGTCTGTTTGTGTCTGTCTGTCTGTGTGTCTGTGTGCATGTGTCTGTGTTTGTGTCTGTGTGTGTGTCTGTGTGTGTGTCTGCGTGTGTGTCTGTGTGTGTTTCTGTCTGTGTGTGTCTGTCTGTCACTGTGTGTGTGTCTGTGTGTGTGTGTCTGCGTGTGTGTCTGTGTGCATGTGTCTGTGTGTCTGTCTGTGTGTGTGTCTGTGTGTCTGTCTGTGTGCATGTGTCTGTCTGTGTGTGTCTGTGTGTGTGTCTATGTGTCTGTGTGTGTATATGTCTGTGTGTGTGTATCTGTGTGTGTGTCTCTGTCTGGCTGTGTGTATCTGTGTCTGTGTGTCTGTCTGTGTGCATGTGTCTGTGTGTGTGTGTCTGTGTGTGTGTCTCTGTGTGTCTGTTGGTGTGTGTGTGTCTGTGTGTGTGTCTATCTGTGTGTGTCTGTCTGTGTGTGTGTCTGTGTGTGTGTCTGTGTGTGTGTCTCTGTGTGTGTGTCTGTGTGTGTGTCTGTGTGTGTGTCTGTTTGTGTGTGTGTGTCTGTCTCTGTGTGTGTCTGTGTGTGTGTATCTGTGTGTGTGTCTCTGTCTGGGTGTGTGTATCTGTGTCTGTGTGTGTGTCTGCGTGTGTGTGTCTGTGTGTGTGTCTGTCTGTGTGTGTGTCTCTGTGTGTGTCTTTGTGCGTGTGTCTGTGTATGTGTCTCTTTGCGTATGTCTGTGTGTGTGTCTGTGTGTGTCTCTGTGTGTGTCTGTCTGTGTGTCTGTGTCTGTGTGCGTGTCTGTCTGTGTGTGTGTCTGTGTGTGTGTCTTTGTGCGTGTGTCTGTGTGTGTGTCTGTGTGTGTGTCTGTGTTTGTGTCTGTGTGTGTGTCTGTGTGCGTGTGTCTGTGTGTGTCTGTGTGTGTGTCTGTGTGTGTGTCTGTCTGTGTGTGTGTCTGTGTGTGTGTGTCTGTGTGTGTGTCTGTGTGTGTGTCTGTGTGTGTGTGTCTTTGTGTGTCTGTGTGTGTGTCTATGTGTCTGTGTGTGTGTATCTGTCTGTGTGTGTGTATCTTTGTGTGTGTCTCTGTCTGGCTGTGTGTATCTGTGTCTGTGTGTCTGTCTGTGTGCATGTGTCTGTGTGTGTGTGTCTGTGTGTGTGTCTCTGTGTGTCTGTTGGTGTGTGTGTGTCTGTGTGTGTGTCTATCTGTGTGTGTCTGTCTGTGTGTGTGTCTGTGTGTGTGTCTGTCTGTGTGCATGTGTCTGTGTGTGTTTGTCTGTGTGTGTGTCTGTGTGTGTGTCTGTTTGTGTGTGTGTGTCTGTCTCTGTGTGTGTCTGTGTGTGTGTGTCTGTGTGTGTGTGTCTGTCTGTGTGTGTGTATCTGTGTGTGTGTCTCTGTCTGGGTGTGTGTATCTGTGTCTGTGTGTGTGTCTGTGTGTGTGTCTGTGTGTGTGTCTGTGTGTCTGTGTGTGTGTTTGTGTGTGTCTGTGTGTGTCTTTGTGCGTGTGTCTGTGTATGTGTCTGTGTGCGTGTGTCTGTGTGTGTGTCTGTGTGTGTGTCTGTGTGTGTTTCTGTGTGTCTGTCTGTGTGTCTGTGTGTGTGTCTGTGTGTGTGTGTCTGTGTGTGTGTCTCTGTGTTTGTCTCTGTGTGTGTCTGTCGGTGTGTGTGTGTCTGTGTGTGTGTCTGTCTGTGTATGTCTGTCTGTGTGTGTGTCTGTGTGTGTCTGTCGGTGAGTCTGTGTCTGTGTGCGTGTCTGTGAGTGTGTCTGTCTCTGTGTGTGTATATGTCTGTGTGTGTGACTGTCTGTGTGTGTCTGTGTGTGTGTCTGTGTGTGTGTCTGTCTGTGTGCGTGTCTGTGTGTGTGTCTGTCTGTGTGTGTGTATCTGTCTGTGTGTCTCTGTGTGTGTCTGTCTGTGTGGGTGTGTCTGTCTGTGTGTGTGTCTGTGTGTGTGTCTGTGTGTGTGTCTGTGTGTGTGTATCTGTCTGTGTGTGTCTGTGTGTGTGTCTGTCTGTGTGCATGTGTCTGTATGTGTGTCTGTCTGTCTGTGTGTCTGTGTGTGTGTGTCTGTGTGTGTGTCTGTGTGTGTGTTTGTGTGTCTGTGTGTGTGTCTGTCTGTGTGGGTGTATCTGTCTGTGTGTGTGTCTGTGTGTGTGTCTGTCTGTGTGCATGTGTCTGTGTCTGTGTATGTGTGTGTGCCTGTGTGTGTGTGTCTGTCTGTGTGTGTGTGTCTGTTTGTGTCTGTGAGTGTGTCTGTTTGTGTCTGTCTGTCTGTGTGTCTGTGTGCATGTGTCTGTGTTTGTGTCTGTGTGTGTGTCTGTGTGTGTGTCTGCATGTGTGTCTGTGTGTGTTTCTGTCTGTGTGTGTGTGTCTGTCACTGTGTGTGTGTCTGTGTGTGTGTGTCTGTGTGTGTGTCTGTGTGCATGTGTCTGTGTGTGTGTCTGTGTGTGTGTGTCTGTGTGTGTTTCTCTGTGTTTGTGTCTGTGTGTGTCTGTCGGTGTGTGTGTGTGTCTGTGTGTGTGTCTGTCTGTGTATGTCTGTCTGTGTGTGTGTCTGTGTGTGTCTGTCTGTCTGTGTGTGTGTATCTGTCTGTGTGTGTGTGTCTGTCTGTGTGTCTGTGTCTGTGTCTGTGTCTGTCTGTGTGTGTGTCTGTGTGTGTGTCTGTGTGCGTGTCTGTGTGTGTCTGTCTGTGTGTGTGTTGTGTGTGTGTCTTTGTGCGTGTGTCTGTGTATGTGTCTGTGTGCGTGTGTCTGCGTGTGTGTCTGTGTCCGTGTGTCTGTGTGTGTCTGTCTGTGTGCGTGTGTCTGTGTGTGTGTCGAGGTGTGTTTTTCTCTCTGTGTGCGTGTTTCTGTGTGTGCGTGTCTGTGTGTGTGTGTCTGTGTGTGTGTCTGTGTGCAAGTGTCTGTGTGTGTGTCTGTGTGTGTGTGTCTGTGTGTGTGTCTGTGTGTGTCTGTCTGTCTGTGTGTGTGTATCTGTCTGTGTGTGTGTGTCTGTCTGTGTGTCTGTGTCTGTGTGTGTGTCTGTCTGTGTGTGTGTCTGTCTGCGTGTGTGTGTCTGTGTGTCTGTCTGTGTGTGTGTGTCTGTGTGTATGTGTCTGTGTGTGTGTCTGTGTGTGTGTGTCTGTGTGTGTGTCTGTGTGTGTCTGTTGGTGTGTGTGTGTCTGTGTGTGTGTCTGTGCGTGTCTGTCGGTGTGTGTGTGTCTGTGTGTGTGTCTGTGTGTGTGTCTGTGTGTGTGTGTCTGTGTGTGTGTCTGTGTATGTGTGTTTCTGTCTGTGTGTGTGTCTTTGTGCGTGTGTCTGTGTATGTGTCTGTTTGCGTGTGTCTGTGTGTGTGTCTGTGTGTGTGTCTGTGTGTGTCTGTCTGTGTGCGTGTGTCTGTGTGTGTGTCGAGGTGTGTTTTTCTCTCTGTGTGCGTGTGTCTGTGTGTGCGTGTCTGTGTGTGTGTGTGTCTGTGTGTGTGTCTGTGTGCATGTGTCTGTGCGTGTGTCTGTGTGTGTGTTTCTGTGTGTGTGTCTGTGTGTGTCTGTCTGTCTGTGTGTGTGTATCTCTCTGGGTGTGTGTATCTGTGTCAGTGTGTGTGTCTGTGTGCATGTGTCTGTGTGTGTGTCTGTGTGTGTGTCTGTGTTTGTGTCTGTGTGTGTGTCTGTGTGTGTGTCTGTGTGTGTGCGTCTGTGTGTTTGTGTCTCTGTGTGTGTCTGTGTGTGTGTGTCTGTGTGTGTGTCTGCGTGTGTGTGTCTGTGTGTCTGTCTGTGTGTGTGTGTGTGTCTGTGTGTGTGTGTCTTTGTGTCTATCTGTGTGCGTTTGTCTGTGTGTTTGTGTGTGTGTGTGTGTGTGTGTCTGTGTGCGTGTGTCTGTGTTCGTGTGTCTGTGTGTGTGTCTGTGTGTGTCAGTGTCTGTGTGTGTGTCTGTCTGTGTGTGTGTCTCTGTGTGTGTCTTTGTGCGTGTGTCTGTGTATGTGTCTCTTTGCGTATGTCTGTGTGTGTGTCTGTGTGTGTCTCTGTGTGTGTCTGTCTGTGTGTCTGTGTCTGTGTGCGTGTCTGTCTGTGTGTGTGTCTGTGTGTGTGTCTTTGTGCGTGTGTCTGTGTGTGTGTCTGTGTGTGTGTCTGTGTTTGTGTCTGTGTGTGTGTCTGTGTGCGTGTGTCTGTGTGTGTCTGTGTGTGTGTCTGTGTGTGTGTCTGTCTGTGTGTGTGTCTGTGTGTGTGTGTCTGTGTGTGTGTCTGTGTGTGTGTCTGTGTGTGTGTGTCTTTGTGTGTCTGTGTGTGTGTCTATGTGTCTGTGTGTGTGTATCTGTCTGTGTGTGTGTATCTTTGTGTGCGTCTCTGTCTGGCTGTGTGTATCTGTGTCTGTGTGTCTGTCTGTGTGCATGTGTCTGTGTGTGTGTGTCTGTGTGTGTGTCTCTGTGTGTCTGTTGGTGTGTGTGTGTCTGTGTGTGTGTCTATCTGTGTGTGTCTGTCTGTGTGTGTGTCTGTGTGTGTGTCTGTCTGTGTGCATGTGTCTGTGTGTGTTTGTCTGTGTGTGTGTCTGTGTGTGTGTCTGTTTGTGTGTGTGTGTCTGTCTCTGTGTGTGTCTGTGTGTGTGTGTCTGTGTGTGTGTGTCTGTCTGTGTGTGTGTATCTGTGTGTGTGTCTCTGTCTGGGTGTGTGTATCTGTGTCTGTGTGTGTGTCTGTGTGTGTGTCTGTGTGTGTGTCTGTGTGTCTGTGTGTGTGTTTGTGTGTGTCTGTGTGTGTCTTTGTGCGTGTGTCTGTGTATGTGTCTGTGTGCGTGTGTCTGTGTGTGTGTCTGTGTGTGTGTCTGTGTGTGTTTCTGTGTGTCTGTCTGTGTGTCTGTGTGTGTGTCTGTCTGTGTGTGTGTCTGTCTCTGTGTTTGTGTCTGCGTGTGTGTGTCTGTGTGTGTGTGTCTGTGTGTGTCTGTGTGTGTGTGTGTCTGTGTGTGTGTCTCTGTGTTTGTGTCTGTGTGTGTCTGTCGGTGTGTGTGTGTGTCTGTGTGTGTGTCTGTGTGTGTGTCTGTGTGTGTCTGTGTGTGTGTCTGTGTGTGTGTGTCTATCTGTGTGTCTGTGTCTGTGTGTGTGTCTGTCTGTGTATGTGTCTGTGTGTGTGTCTGTGTGTGTGTGTTTGTGTGTGTCTGTCTGTGTGTCTGTGTCTGTGTGTGTGTCTGTCTGTGTGTGTGTCTCTGTGTGTGTCTTTGTGCGTGTGTCTGTGTATGTGTCTCTTTGCGTGTGTCTGTGTGTGTGTCTGTGTGTGTGTCTGTGTGTGTTTCTGTGTGTGTCTGTCTGTGTGTCTGTGTCTGTCTGCGTGTCTGTCTGTGTGTGTGTCTGTGTGTGTGTCTCTGTGCGTGTGTCTGTGTGTGTGTCTGTGTGTGTGTCTCTGTGTTTGTGTCTGTGTGTGTCTGTCGGTGTGTGTGTGTGTCTGTGTGTGTCTGTCTGTGTATGTCTGTCTGTGTGTGTGTCTGTGTGTGTGTATCTGTCTGTGTGTGTGTCTGTGTGTGTGTCTGTCTGTGTGCATGTGTCTGTGTCTGTGTATGTGTGTGTGCCTGTGTGTGTGTGTCTGTCTGTGTGTGTGTGTCTGTTTGTGTCTGTGAGTGTGTCTGTTTGTGTCTGTCTGTCTGTGTGTCTGTGTGCATGTGTCTGTGTTTGTGTCTGTGTGTGTGTCTGTGTGTGTGTCTGCGTGTGTGTCTGTGTGTGTTTCTGTCTCTGTGTGTGTGTCTGTCACTGTGTTTGTGTCTGTGTGTGTGTGTCTGTGTGTGTGTCTGTGTGCATGTGTCTGTGTGTGTGTCTGTGTGTGTGTGTCTGTGTGTGTTTCTCTGTGTTTGTGTCTGTGTGTGTCTGTCGGTGTGTGTGTGTGTCTGTGTGTGTGTCTGTCTGTGTGTGTGTCTGTGTGTGTGTCTGTGTGCGTGTGTCTGTGTGTGTGTCTGAGTGTGTGTCTGTGTGTGTGTCGGAGTGTGTGTCTGTGTGCATGTGTCTGTGTGTGTGTGTCTGTGTGTGTGTGTCTCTGTGCATGTGTCTTTGGGTGAGTGTCTGTGTGTGTCTGTCGGTGTGTGTGTGTCTGTGTCGTGTCTGTCTGTGTGTGTCTGTCTGTTTGTGTGTCTGTGTGTGTGTCTGTTGGTGTGTCTGTCTGTGTGTGTCTGTCTGTGTGTGTCTGTGTGTGTGTCTGTGTGTGTGTCTGTGTGTGTGTCTTTGTGCGTGTGTCTGTGTATGTGTCTGTGTGCGTGTGTCTGTGTGCGTGTGTCTGTGTGCGTGTGTCTGTGTGTGTCTGTCTGTGTGCGTGTGTCTCTGTGCGTGTGTCTGTGTGTGTGTCTGTGTGTGTTTCTCTGTGTTTGTGTCTGTGTGTGTCTGTCGGTGTGTGTGTGTGTCTGTGTGTGTGTCTGTCTGTGTATGTCTGTCTGTGTGTGTGTCTGTGTGTGTCTGTCTGTCTGTGTGTGTGTATCTGTCTGTGTGTGTGTGTCTGTCTGTGTGTCTGTGTCTGTGTGTGTGTCTGTCTGTGTGTGTGTCTGTGTGTGTGTCTGTGTGCGTATCTGTGTGTGTCTGTCTGTGTGTGTGTCTGTGTGTGTGTCTTTGTGCGTGTGTCTGTGTATGTGTCTGTGTGCGTGTGTCTGTGTGTGTGTCTGTGTCCGTGTGTCTGTGTGTGTCTGTGTGCGTGTGTCTGTGTGTGTGTCGAGGTGTGTTTTTCTCTCTGTGTGCGTGTGTCTGTGTGTGCGTGTCTGTGTGTGTGTGTCTGTGTGTGTGTCTGTGTGCATGTGTCTGTGTGTGTGTCTGTGTGTGTGTGTCTGTGTGTGTGTCGGTGTGTGTCTGTCTGTCTGTGTGTGTGTATCTCTCTGGGTGTGTGTATCTGTGTCAGTGTGTGTGTCTGTGTGCTTGTCTCTGTGTGTGTGTCTGTGTGTGTGTCTGTGTGTGTGTCTGCGTGTGTGTCTGCGTGTGTGTCTGTCTGTGTGTGTGTGTTTGTCACTGTGTGTGTGCCTGTGTTTGTGTCTGTGTGTGTGTCTGCGTGTGTGTGTCTGTGTGTGTGTCTGTGTGTGTGTCTTTTTTGTGTGTGTCTGTCTGTGTGTCTGTGTGTGTGTCTGTGTGTCTGTGTGTGTGTGTCCGTCTGTGTGTGTGTCTGTGTGTGTGTCTGTGTGCCTGTGTCTGTGTGTGTGTCTGTGTGTGTGTCTGTGTGTCTGTGTGTGTGTGTCCGTCTGTGTGTGTGTCTGTGTGTGTGTCTGTGTGCGTCTCTGTGTGTGTGTCTTTGTGTGTGTCTGTGTGTGTGTGTCTGTCTGTGTGTGTGTCTGTGTATGTGTCTGTGTGCGTGTGTCTGTGTGTGTGTCTGAGTGTGTGTCTGTGTGTGTGTCTGTGTGTGTGTCTGTGTGTGTGTGTCTGTGTGTGTGTCTGTGTGCGTGTGTCTGTGTGTGTGTCTGTCTGTGTAGGTCTGTCTGTGTGTGTGTCTGTGTGTGTCTGTCGGTCTGTGTGTGTGTATCTGTATGTGTGTGTGTC
>NC_137289.1:121960000-121965000 GCF_054371585.1 Giraffa tippelskirchi | reverse complement strand
GTGTGTCTATCTCTGTGTCTGTGTGTGTGTCTGTCTGTGTATGTGTCTGTGCGTGTGTCTGTGTGCGTGTGTCTGTTTGCGTGTGTCTGTGTGTGTGTCTGTGTGTGTGTTTCTGTCTGTGTGCGTGTGTCTGTGTGTGTGTGTCTGTGTGTGTCTGTCTGTCTGTGTGTGTGTATCTGTGTGTGTGTCTCTGTGTGTGTCTGTCTGTGTGTGTGTGTCTGTCTGTGTGTGTGTCTGTGTGTGTGTCTGTGTGTGTGTCTGTGTGTGTGTATCTGTCTGTGTGTGTGTCTGTGTGTGTGTCGGTCTGTGTGCATGTGTCTGTATGTGTGTCTGTCTGTCTGTGTGTCTGTGTGTGTGTGTCTGTTTGTGTGTCTGTGTGTGTGTTTGTGTGTCTATGTGTGTGTCTCTCTGTGTGTGTGTCTCTGTGTGTGTCTCTGTGTGTGTCTGTCTGTGTGCATGTGTCTGTGTGTGTGTCTGTGTGTGTCTCTCTGTGTTTGTCTCTGTGTGTGTCTGTCGGTGTGTGTGTGTCTGTGTGTGTGTCTGTCTGTGTATGTCTGTCTGTGTGTGTGTCTGTGTGTGTCTGTCGGTGAGTCTGTGTCTGTGTGCGTGTCTGTGAGTGTGTCTGTCTCTGTGTGTGTATCTGTCTGTGTGTGTGACTGTCTGTGTGTGTCTGTGTGTGTGTCTGTCTGTGTGCGTGTCTGTGTGTGTGTCTGTCTGTGTGTGTGTATCTGTGTGTGTGTCTCTGTGTGTGTCTGTCTGTGTGGGTGTGTCTGTCTGTGTGTGTGTCTGTGTGTGTGTCTGTGTGTGTGTATCTGTCTGTGTGTGTGTCTGTGTGTGTGTCTGTCTGTGTGCATGTGTCTGTATGTGTGACTGTCTATCTGTGTGTCTGTGTGTGTGTGTCTGTGTGTGTGTCTGTGTGTGTGTTTGTGTGTCTGTGTGTGTCTGTCTGTGTGCATGTGTTTGTGTGTGTGTCTGTCTGTGTGTGTGTGTCTGTCTGTGTGTGTGTGTCTGTGTCTGTGAGTGTGTCTGTGTGTGTGTTTGTGTGTCTGTGTGTGTGTCTGTGTCTGTGTGTGTGTCTGTGTGTGTGTCTGTGTCTGTGCATGTGTCTCTGTGTGTGTTTGTGTGTCTCTGTGTGCGTATGTCTGTGTGTCTGTGTCTGTGTGCGTGTCTGTGTGTGTGTCTGTCTGTGTGTGTGTATCTGTCTGTGTGTGTGACTGTCTGTGTGTGTCTGTGTGTGTGTCTGTGTGTGTGTCTGTGTGTGTCTCTGTGTGTGTGTCTTTGTGTGTGTCTTTGTGTCTGTGTCTGTGTGTGTGTCTGTGTGTGTGTCTGTGTGTGTGTCTGTGTGTGTGTGTCTGTGTGTGTGTCTGTCTGTGTGTGTCTGTGTGTGTGTCTGTGTGTCTGTGTCTGTGTGTGTGTCTGTCTGTGTATGTGTCTGTGTGTGTGTCTGTGTGTGTCTGTCAGTGTGTGTGTGTCTGTGTGTGTGTCTGTCTGTGTGTGTCTGTCTGTGTGTGTCTCTGTGTGTGTCTGTTTGTGTGTCTGTGTGTGTGTCTTTGTGTCTGTGTCTGTGTGTGTGTCTGTCTGTGTGTGTCTGTGTGTGTGTCTGTGTGTCTGTGTCTGTGTGTGTGTCTGTCTGTGTATGTGTCTGTGTGTGTGTCTGTGTGTGTCTGTCAGTGTGTGTGTGTCTGTGTGTGTGTCTGTCTGTGTGTGTCTGTCTGTGTGTGTCTCTGTGTGTGTCTGTTTGTGTGTCTGTCTGTGTGTGTCTGTGTGTGTGTGTGTCTGTCTGTGTGTGCGTCTGTGTGTGTGTCTCTGTGTGTGTCTGTGTGTGTGTGTCTGTGTGTGTGTCTTTGTGCGTGTGTCTGTGTGTGTGTCTGTGTGTGTGTGTCTGTCTGTGTGTGTGTCTGTGTGTGTGTCTGTGTGCGTGTGTCTGTGTGTGTGTCTGAGTGTGTGTCTGTGTGTGTGTCGGAGTGTGTGTCTGTGTGCATGTGTCTGTGTGTGTGTCTGTGTGTGTGTGCCTGTGTGTGTGTCTGTCTGTCTGTCTGTGTGTATCTCTCTGGGTGTGTGTATCTGTGTCAGTGTGTGTGTCTGTGTGTGTGTCTGTGTTTGTGTCTGTGTGTGTGTGTCTGTGTGTGTGTCTGTGTGTGTGTGTCTGTGTGTGTGTCTGCGTGTGTGTGTCTGTGTGTGTGTCTGTGTGTGTGTGTCTGTGTGTGTGCGTCTGTGTGTGTGTCTGTGTGTGTGTCTTTGTGTGTGTCTGTGTGTGTGTCTGCGTGTGTGTGTCTGTGTGTGTGTCTGTGTGTGTGTGTGTGTCTGTGTGTGTGTGTGTCTGTGTGTGTGTTTGTCTGTGTGCATGTGTCTGTGTGTGTGTCTGGTGTGTGTGTCTGTGTGTGTGTCTGTGTGTGTCTGTCAGTGTGTGTGTGTCTGTGTGTGTGTCTGTGTGTGTCTGTCGGTGTGTGTGTGTCTGTGTGTGTGTCTGTGTGTGTCTGTGTATGTGTGTGTTTCTGTCTGTGTGTGTGTCTGTGTGTGTGTCTTTGTGCGTGTCTGTGTCTGTGTGACTGTGTGTCTGTGTGAGTGTGTCTTTGTGTGTATCTGTGTGCGTTTGTCTGTGTGTTTGTCTGTGTGTGTGTGTCTGTGTGTCTGTGTGCGTGTGTCTGTGTTCGTGTGTCTGTGTGTGTGTCTGTGTGTGTTTTGTGTGTCCGTGTCTGTGTGTGTGTCTGTCTGTGTGTGTGTCTGTGTGTGTGTCTGCGTGTGTGTGTCTGTGTGTCTGTCTGTGTGTGTGTGTCTGTCTGTGTGTGTGTCTGTGTGTGTGTCTGTGTGTCTGTGTGTGTGTCTGTCTGTGTGTGTGTGTCTGTGTGTGTGTCTGTGTGTGTCTGTCTGTGTGTCTGTGTCTGTGTGTGTGTCTGTCTGTGTGTGTGTCTGTGTGTGTGTCTTTGTGCGTGTGTCTGTGTATGTGTCTGTGTGCGTGTGTCTGTGTGTGTGTCTGTGTGTGTGTCTGTGTGTGTTTCTGTGTGTCTGTCTGTGTGTCTGTGTGTGTGTCTGTCTGTGTGTGTGTGTCTGTCTGTGTGTGTGTGTCTGCGTGTGTGTGTCTGTGTGTGTGTGTCTGTGTGTGTGTGTCTGTGTGTGTGTCTGTGTGTGTGTCTGTGTGTGTCTGTGTGTGTGTCTGTGTGTGTGTCTGTGTGTGTGTGTCTATCTGTGTGTCTGTGTCTGTGTGTGTGTCTGTCTGTGTGCATGTGTCTGTGTGTGTATCTGTGTGTTTGTCTGTGTGACTGTGTGTGTGTCTGTCTGTGTGTGTGTTTCTGTCTGTGTGTGTGTTTCTGTCTGTGTGTGTGTGTCTGTGTGCGTGTGTCTGTGTGTGTGTCTGAGTGTGTGTCTGTGTGTGTGTCTGAGTGTGTGTCTGTGTGCATGTGTCTGTGTGCGTGTGTCTGTGTGTGTGTGTCTGTGTGTGTGTCTCCGTGTGTCTGTCGGTGTGTGTGTGTCTGTCTGTGTGTCTGCGTGTGTGTCTGTGTGTGTCTGTGTGTGTGTCTGTGTGTGTGTGTCTGTCTGTGTGTGTGTATCTGTCTGAGTGTGTGTCTGTGTGTGTGTCTGTCTCTGTGCATGTGTCTCTGTGTGTGTCTCTCTGTGTGTGTGTGTCTGTCTGTTTGTGTGTCTGTGTGTGTGTCTGTTTGTGTGTCTGTGTGTGTCTGTCTGTGTGTGTGTCTGTGTGTGTGTCTGTGTGTGTGTGTCCTTGTGTGTCTGTCTGTGTGTGTCTGCGTGTGTGTCTATGTGTCTGTGTGTGTGTATCTGTCTGTGTGTGTTTATCTGTGTGTGTGTCTCTGTCTGGCTGTGTGTATCTGTGTCTGTGTGTCTGTCTGTGTGTGTGTGTCTGTGTGTGTGTCTCTGTGTGTCTGTTGGTGTGTGTGTGTCTGTGTGTGTCTATCTGTGTGTGTCTGTCTGTGTGTGTGTCTGTGTGTGTGTCTGTCTGTGTGCATGTGTCTGTGTGTGTTTGTCTGTGTGTGTGTCTGTGTGTCTTTCTGTGTGTGTGTCTGTGTGTGTGTCTGTGTGTGTGTTTGTGTGTGTGTGTCTTTGTGTGTGTCTGTTTGTGTGTGTGTGTCTGTCTCTGTGTGTGTCTGTGTGTGTGTGTCTGTGTGTGTGTGTCTGTCTGTGTGTGTGTATCTGTGTGTGTGTCTCTGTCTGGGTGTGTGTATCTGTGTCTGTGTGTGTGTCTGTGTGTGTGTCTGTGTGTCTGTGTGTGTGTCTGTGTGTGTCTGTGTGTGTGTCTGTGTGTGTGTGTCTGTGTGTGTCTGTGTGTGTGTGTCTGTCTGTGCGTGTGTCTGTGTGTGTGTCTGAGTGTGTGTCTGTGTGTGTGTCGGAGTGTGTGTCTGTGTGCATGTGTCTGTGTGTGTGTGTCTGTGTGTGTGCCTGTGTGTGTCTGTGTGTGTGTGTGTCTGTCTGTGTGTGTGTCTGTGTGTGTGTCTGTGTGTGCGTCTGTGTGTGTGTCTGTGTGTGTCTGTCGGTGTGTGTGTGTCTGTGTTGTGTCTGTCTGTGTGTGTCTGTCTGTGTGTGTGTCTGTGTGTCTGTGTGCGTGTGTCTGTGTTCGTCTGTCTGTGTGTGTGTATCTCTCTGGGTGTGTGTATCTGTGTCAGTGTGTGTGTCTGTGTGCATGTGTCTGTGCGTGTGTCTGTGTGTGTGTGTCTGTGTGCATGTGTCTGTGTGTGTGTCTTTGTGTGTGTGTCTGTGTGTGTGTCTGTGTGTGTCTGTCTGTCTGTGTGTGTGTATCTCTCTGGGTGTGTGTATCTGTGTCTGTGTGTGTGTCTGTGTGTGTGTCTGTGTTTGTGTCTGTGTGTGTGTCGGTGTGTGTGTCTGTGTGTGTGTGTCTGTGTGTGTGTCTGTGTGCATGTGTCTGTGTGTGTGTCTTTGTGCGTGTGTCTGTGTGCGTGTCTGTGTGCGTGTGTCTGTGTGTGTGTGTCTGTGTGTGTGTCTGTGTGTGTGTCTCTGTGTTTGTGTCTGTGTGTTTCTGTCGGTGTGTG
>NC_137289.1:121950000-121955000 GCF_054371585.1 Giraffa tippelskirchi | reverse complement strand
GTGTGTCTGTGTGTGTTTCTGTCTGTGTGTGTCTGTCTGTCACTGTGTGTGTGTCTGTGTGTGTGTGTCTGCGTGTGTGTCTGTGTGCATGTGTCTGTGTGTCTGTCTGTGTGTGTGTCTGTGTGTGTGTCTGTGTGTGTGTGTCTTTGTGTGTCTGTCTGTGTGTGTCTGTGTGTGTGTCTATGTGTCTGTGTGTGTATATGTCTGTGTGTGTATATCTGTGTGTGTGTCTCTGTCTGGCTGTGTGTATCTGTGTCTGTGTGTCTGTCTGTGTGCATGTGTCTGTGTGTGTGTGTCTGTGTGTGTGTCTCTGTGTGTCTGTTGGTGTGTGTGTGTCTGTGTGTGTGTCTATCTGTGTGTGTCTGTCTGTGTGTGTGTCTGTGTGTGTGTCTGTGTGTCTGTCTCTGTGTGTGTGTCTGTGTGTGTGTCTGTGTGTGTGTCTGTTTGTGTGTGTGTGTCTGTCTCTGTGTGTGTCTGTGTGTGTGTGTCTGTCTGTGTGTGTGTATCTGTGTGTGTGTCTCTGTCTGGGTGTGTGTATCTGTGTCTGTGTGTGTGTCTGTGAGTGTGTCTGTGTGTGTCTGTGTGTGTGTCTGTGTGTGTGTGTCGGTGTGTGTCTGTGTGTGTGTCTGTGTGTGTGTCTGTGTGTGTGTCTGTGTGCGTGTGTCTGTGTGGGTGTCTGAGTGTGTGTCTGTGTGTGTGTCGGAGTGTGTGTCTGTGTGCATGTGTCTGTGTGTGTGTGTCTGTGTGTGTCTGTGTGTGTGTCTGTGTGTGTCTGTCGGTGTGTGTCTGTCTGTGTGTGTGTTTGTGTGCATGTGTCTGTGTGTGAGTGTCTGTGTGTGTGTCTGTGTCTGTGTCTGTGTCTGTGTCTGTGTGTGTCTGTCGGTGTGTGAGTGTCAGTGTTGTGTCTGTCTGTGTGTGTCTGTCTGTTTGTGTGTCTGTGTGTGTGTCTGTCTGTGTGTGTCTGTCTGTGTGTCTGTCTGTGTGTGTCTGTCTGTGTGTCTGTCTGTGTGTGTCTGTCTGTTTGTGTGTCTGTGTGTGTGTCTGTTTGTGTGTCTGTCTCTGTGTGTCTGTCTGTGTGTGTCTGTGTGTGTGTCTGTGTGTGTGTCTGTCTGTGTGCATGTGTCTGTGTGTGTGTGACTCTGTGTGTGTGTCTGTGTGTGTGTCTGTGTGTGTCTGTCGGTGTGTGTGTGTCTGTGTGTGTGTCTGTGCGTGTGTGTCTGTGTGTGTGTGTCTGTGTGTGTGTCTGTTTGTGTGTCTGTGTCTGTCTCTCTGTGTGTCTGTGTTTGTGTGTCTGTGTGTGTGTGTCTGTCTGTGTGCGTGTATCTGTGTGTGTGTCTCTGTCTGGTTGTGTGTATCTGTGTCTGTGTGTGTGTCTGTGTGTGTGTCTGTGTGTCTGTGTGTGTGTCTGTGTGTGTGTCTGTGTGTGTCGGTCTGTGTGTGTGTCTGTGTGTGTGTGTCTGTCTGTGTGTGTGTCTGTGTGTGTGTCTGTGTGCGTGTGTCTGTGGTGTGTCTGAGTGTGTGTCTGTGTGTGTGTCGGAGTGTGTGTCTGTGTGCATGTGTCTGTGTGTGTGTCTGTGTGTGTGTGTCTGTGTGTCTGTCTGTGTGTGTCTGTCTGTCTGTCTGTGTGTATCTCTCTGGGTGTGTGTATCTGTGTCAGTGTGTGTGTCTGTGTGATTGTGTCTGTGTGTGTGTCTGTGTTTGTGTCTGTGTGTGTGTGTCTGTGTGTGTGTCTGTGTGTGTGTGTCTGTGTGTGTGTCTGCGTGTGTGTGTCTGTGTGTGTGTCTGTGTGTGTGTGTCTGTGTGTGTGCGTCTGTGTGTGTGTCTGTGTGTGTGTCTGTGTGTGTGTCTGTGTGTGTGTCTGCGTGTGTGTGTCTGTGTGTGTGTCTGTGTGTGTGTGTGTGTCTGTGTGTGTGTGTGTCTGTGTGTGTGTTTGTGTGCATGTGTCTGTGTGTGTGTCTGTGTGTGTGTGTCTGTGTGTGTGTCTGTGTGTGTCTGTCAGTGTGTGTGTGTCTGGGTGTGTGTCTGTGTGTGTCTGTCGGTGTGTGTGTGTCTGTGTGTGTGTCTGTGTGTGTCTGTGTATGTGTGTGTTTCTGTCTGTGTGTGTGTCTGTGTGTGTTTCTTTGTGCGTGTCTGTGTCTGTGTGACTGTGTGTCTGTGTGCGTGTGTCTTTGTGTGTATCTGTGTGCGTTTGTCTGTGTGTTTGTCTGTGTGTGTGTCTGTGTGTCTGTGTGCGTGTGTCTGTGTTCGTGTGTCTGTGTGTGTGTCTGTGTGTGTTTTGTGTGTCCGTGTCTGTGTGTGTGTCTGTCTGTGTGTGTGTCTGTGTGTGTGTCTGCGTGTGTGTGTCTGTGTGTCTGTCTGTGTGTGTGTGTCTGTCTGTGTGTGTGTGTCTGTGTGTGTGTCTGTGTGTGTCTGTCTGTGTGTCTGTGTCTGTGTGTGTGTCTGTCTGTGTGTGTGTCTGTGTGTGTGTCTTTGTGCGTGTGTCTGTGTATGTGTCTGTGTGCGTGTGTCTGTGTGTGTGTCTGTGTGTGTGTCTGTGTGTGTTTCTGTGTGTCTGTCTGTGTGTCTGTGTGTGTGTCTGTCTGTGTGTGTGTCTGTGTGTGGGTCTGTGTGTGTGTGTCTTTGTGTGTGTCTGTGTGTGTGTGTCTGTCTGTGTGTGTGTGTCTGTGTGTGTGTCTTGGTGTGTGTCTGTGTGCATGTGTCTGTGTGTGTGTCTGTGTTTGTGTCTGCGTGTGTGTCTGTGTGTCTGTCTGTTTGTGTGTGTCTGTATGTGCGCGTGTGTCTGTGTGTGTGTCTGTGTGTCTGTGTCTGTGTGTGTGTCTGTCTGTGTGTGTGTGTCTGTGTGTGTGTCTGTCTGTGTCTGTGTGTGTGTCTGTCTGTGTATGTGTCTGTGTGTGTGTCTGTGTGTGTCTGTCAGTGTGTGTGTGTCTGTTTGTGTGTCTGTCTGTGTGTGTCTGTGTGTGTGTGTGTCTGTCTGTGTGTGTCTGTGTGTGTGTCTCTGTGTGTGTCTGTGTGTGTGTGTCTGTGTGTGTGTCTTTGTGCGTGTGTCTGTGTGTGTGTCTGTGTGCATGTGTCTGTGTGTGTGTGTCTGTGTGTGTCTGTGTGTGTGTCTGTGTGTGTCTGTCGGTGTGTGTCTGTCTGTGTGTGTGTTTGTGTGCATGTGTCAGTGTGTGAGTGTCTGTGTGTGTGTCTGTGTCTGTGTCTGTGTGTGTCTGTCGGTGTGTGAGTGTCAGTGTTGTGTCTGTCTGTGTGTGTCTGTCTGTTTGTGTGTCTGTGTATGTGTCTGTCTGTGTGTGTCTGTCTGTGTGTCTGTCTGTGTGTGTCTGTCTGTGTGTCTGTCTGTGTGTGTCTGTCTGTTTGTGTGTCTGTGTGTGTGTCTGTTTGTGTGTCTGTCTGTGTGTGTCTGTCTGTGTGTGTCTGTGTGTGTGTCTGTGTGTGTGTCTGTCTGTGTGCATGTGTCTGTGTGTGTGTGACTCTGTGTGTGTGTCTGTGTGTGTGTCTGTGTGTGTCTGTCGGTGTGTGTGTGTCTGTGTGTGTGTCTGTGCGTGTGTGTCTGTGTGTGTGTGTCTGTGTGTATGTCTGTGTGTGTGTCTGTTTGTGTGTCTGTGTCTGTCTCTCTGTGTGTCTGTGTTTGTGTGTCTGTGTGTGTGTGTCTGTCTGTGTGCGTGTATCTGTGTGTGTGTCTCTGTCTGGTAGTGTGTATCTGTGTCTGTGTGTGTGTCTGTGTGTGTGTCTGTGTGTCTGTGTGTGTGTCTGTGTGTGTGTCTGTGTGTGTCGGTCTGTGTGTGTGTCTGTGTGTGTGTGTCTGTCTGTGTGTGTGTCTGTGTGTGTGTCTGTGTGCGTGTGTCTGTGTGTGTGTCTGAGTGTGTGTCTGTGTGTGTGTCGGAGTGTGTGTCTGTGTGCATGTGTCTGTTTGTGTGTCTGTGTGTGTGTGCCTGTGTGTGTGTCTGTCTGTCTGTCTGTGTGTATCTCTCTGGGTGTGTGTATCTGTGTCAGTGTGTGTGTCTGTGTGTGTGTCTGTGTGTGTGTCTGTGTGCATGTGTCTGTGTGTGTGTCTGTGTGTGTGTGCCTGTGTGTGTGTCGGTGTGTGTCTGTCTGTCTGTGTGTGTGTATCTCTCTGGGTGTGTGTATCTGTGTCAGTGTGTGTGTCTGTGTGCTTGTCTCTGTGTGTGTGTCTGTGTGTGTGTCTGTGTGTGTGTCTGCGTGTGTGTCTGCGTGTGTGTCTGTCTGTGTGTGTGTGTTTGTCACTGTGTGTGTGCCTGTGTTTGTGTCTGTGTGTGTGTCTGCGTGTGTGTGTCTGTGTGTGTGTCTGTGTGTGTGTCTTTTTTGTGTGTGTCTGTCTGTGTGTCTGTGTGTGTGTCTGTGTGTCTGTGTGTGTGTGTCCGTCTGTGTGTGTGTCTGTGTGTGTGTCTGTGTGCCTGTGTCTGTGTGTGTGTCTGTGTGTGTGTCTGTGTGTCTGTGTGTGTGTGTCCGTCTGTGTGTGTGTCTGTGTGTGTGTCTGTGTGCGTCTCTGTGTGTGTCTTTGTGTGTGTCTGTGTGTGTGTGTCTGTCTGTGTGTGTGTCTGTGTATGTGTCTGTGTGCGTGTGTCTGTGTGTGTGTCTGAGTGTGTGTCTGTGTGTGTGTCTGTGTGTGTGTCTGTGTGTGTGTGTCTGTGTGTGTGTCTGTGTGCGTGTGTCTGTGTGTGTGTCTGTCTGTGTAGGTCTGTCTGTGTGTGTGTCTGTGTGTGTCTGTCGGTCTGTGTGTGTGTATCTGTATGTGTGTGTGTCTGTGTGTGTGTCTGTCTGTGTGCATGTGTCTGTGTCTGTGTATGTGTGTGTGTGTGTGTGTGTCTGTGTGTGTGTGTCTGTCTGTGTGTGTGTGTCTGTTTGTGTCTGTGAGTGTGTCTGTTTGTGTGTGTCTCTCTGTGTGTCTGTGTGCATGTGTCTGTGTGTGTGTCTGTGTGTGTGTCTGTGTGTGTGTCTGTGTGTGTGTGTCTGTGTGTGTGTCTGTCTGTGTGTGTGTG
>NC_137289.1:121942500-121947500 GCF_054371585.1 Giraffa tippelskirchi | reverse complement strand
TGTGTGTGTGTCTGTGTGTGTGTATCTGTCTGTGTGTGTGTCTGTGTGTGTGTCGGTCTGTGTGCATGTGTCTGTATGTGTGTCTGTCTGTCTGTGTGTCTGTGTGTGTGTGTCTGTTTGTGTGTCTGTGTGTGTGTTTGTGTGTCTATGTGTGTGTCTCTCTGTGTGTGTGTCTCTGTGTGTGTCTCTGTGTGTGTCTGTCTGTGTGCATGTGTCTGTGTGTGTGTCTGTGTGTGTCTCTCTGTGTTTGTCTCTGTGTGTGTCTGTCGGTGTGTGTGTGTCTGTGTGTGTGTCTGTCTGTGTATGTCTGTCTGTGTGTGTGTCTGTGTGTGTCTGTCGGTGAGTCTGTGTCTGTGTGCGTGTCTGTGAGTGTGTCTGTCTCTGTGTGTGTATCTGTCTGTGTGTGTGACTGTCTGTGTGTGTCTGTGTGTGTGTCTGTCTGTGTGCGTGTCTGTGTGTGTGTCTGTCTGTGTGTGTGTATCTGTGTGTGTGTCTCTGTGTGTGTCTGTCTGTGTGGGTGTGTCTGTCTGTGTGTGTGTCTGTGTGTGTGTCTGTGTGTGTGTATCTGTCTGTGTGTGTGTCTGTGTGTGTGTCTGTCTGTGTGCATGTGTCTGTATGTGTGTCTGTCTATCTGTGTGTCTGTGTGTGTGTGTCTGTGTGTGTGTCTGTGTGTGTGTTTGTGTGTCTGTGTGTGTCTGTCTGTGTGCATGTGTTTGTGTGTGTGTCTGTCTGTGTGTGTGTGTCTGTCTGTGTGTGTGTGTCTGTGTCTGTGAGTGTGTCTGTGTGTGTGTTTGTGTGTCTGTGTGTGTGTCTGTGTCTGTGTGTGTGTCTGTGTGTGTGTCTGTGTCTGTGCATGTGTCTCTGTGTGTGTTTGTGTGTCTCTGTGTGCGTATGTCTGTGTGTCTGTGTCTGTGTGCGTGTCTGTGTGTGTGTCTGTCTGTGTGTGTGTATCTGTCTGTGTGTGTGACTGTCTGTGTCTGTCTGTGTGTGTGTGTCTGTCTGTGTGTGTGTATCTGTCTGTGTGTGTGTCTGTGTGTGTGTGTCTGTCTGTGTGTGTGTATCTGTGTGTGTGTCTGTCTGTGTGTGTCTGTGTGCGTGTGTCTGTGTGTGTGTGTCTGTCTGTGTGTGTGTATCTGTGTGTGTGTCTCTGTCTGGGTGTGTGTATCTGTGTCTGTGTGTGTGTCTGTGTGTGTCTCTGTGTGTGTGTCTGTGTGTCTGTGTGTGTGTCTGTGTGTGTCTGTCTGTGTGTGTGTCTGTGTGTGTGTGTCTGTCTGTGTGTGTGTCTGTGTGTGTGTCTGTGTGCGTGTGTCTGTGTGTGTGTCTGAGTGTGTGTCTGTGTGTGTGTCGGAGTGTGTGTCTGTGTGCATGTGTCTCTGTGTGTGTGTCTGTGTGTGTGTGTCTCTGTGCATGTGTCTGTGTGTGAGTGTCTGTGTGTGTCTGTCGGTGTGTGTGTGTCTGTGTTGTGTCTGTCTGTGTGTGTCTGTCTGTTTGTGTGTCTGTGTGTGTGTCTGTTTGTGTGTCTGTCTGTGTGTGTCTGTCTGTGTGTGTCTGTCTGTGTGTGTCTGTGTGTGTGTCTGTGTGTGTGTCTTTGTGCGTGTGTCTGTGTATGTGTCTGTGTGCGTGTGTCTGTGTGTGTGTGTCTGTGTGCGTGTGTCTGTGTGTGTCTGTCTGTGTGCGTGTGTCTGTGTGCGTGTGTCTGTGTGTGTGTCGAGGTGTGTGTTTCTCTCTGTGTGCGTGTGTCTGTGTGTGCGTGTCTGTGTGTGTGTGTCTGTGTGTGTGTCTGTGTGTGTCTGTCTGTCTGTGTGTGTGTATCTCTCTGGGTGTGTGTATCTGTGTCAGTGTGTGTGTCTGTGTGCATGTGTCTGTGTGTGTGTATCTGTGTCTGTGTGTGTGTCTGTGTGTGTGTCTGTGTGGTGTCTGTGTGCATGTGTCTGTGTGTATGTCTGTGTGTGTGTGTCTGTGTGTGTGTCTGTGTGTGTCTGTCTGTCTGTGTGTGTGTATCTCACTGGGTGTGTGTATCTGTGTCTGTGTGTCTGTCTGTGTGCATGTGTCTGTGTGTGTGTCTGTGTTTGTGTCTGCGTGTGTGTGTCTTCTGTGTGTCTATGTGTGTGTGTCTGTGTGTGTGTCTGTGTGTGTGTCTGCATGTGTGTGTCTGTGTGTCTGTCTGTATGTGTGTGTCTGTGTGTATGTGTCTGTGTGTGTGTCTGTGTGTGTGTGTCTGTGGGTGTGTCTGTCTGTGTGCATGTGTCTGTGTGCGTGTGTCTGTGTGTGTGTCTGTGTGTGTGTGTCTGTGTGTGTATCTGTCTGGGTGCGCGTCTGTGTGTGTGTCTGTGTGTGTGTGTCTGACTGTGTGTGTGGCTGTCTGTGTGTGTTTGTCTGTATGTGTGTCTGTCTGTGTGCATGTGTCTGTGTGCGTGTGTCTGTGTGTGTGTCTGTGTGTGTGTCTGTGTGTGTCTGTGTGTGCGTCTGTCTGTGTGCATGTGTCTGTCTGTGTGTGTGTGTCTGTGTGTGTGTCTGTGTGTGTGTGTCTGTCTGTGTGTGTGTATCTGTCTGTGTGTGCATCTGTGTGTGTGTGTGTCTCTGTGTGTGTGTCTGTGTGTGTGTCTGTGTGTGTGTCTGTGTGTGTCTGTCTGTCTGTGTGTATCTGTGTGTGTGAGTCTGTCTGTGTGTGTGTGTCTGTCTCTGTGTGTGTGTCTGTCTGTGTGTGTGTATCTGTCTGTGTGTGTGTCTGTGTGTGTGTGTCTGTCTGTGTGTGTGTATCTGTGTGTGTGTCTGTCTGTGTGTGTCTGTGTGCGTGTGTCTGTGTGTGTGTGTCTGTCTGTGTGTGTGTATCTGTGTGTGTGTCTCTGTCTGGGTGTGTGTATCTGTGTCTGTGTGTGTGTCTGTGTGTGTGTCTGTGTGTCTGTGTGTGTGTCTGTGTGTGTCTGTCTGTGTGTGTGTCTGTGTGTGTGTGTCTGTCTGTGTGTGTGTCTGTGTGTGTGTCTGTGTCCGTATGTCTGTGTGTGTGTCTGAGTGTGTGTCTGTGTGTGTGTCGGAGTGTGTGTCTGTGTGCATGTGTCTGTGTGTGTGTGTCTCTGTGTGAGTGTCTCTGTGCATGTGTCTGTGGGTGAGTGTCTGTGTGTGTCTGTCGGTGTGTGTGTGTCTGTGTTGTGTCTGTCTGTGTGTGTCTGTCTGTTTGTGTGTCTGTGTGTGTGTCTGTGTGTGTGTCTGTGTGTGTGTCTGTGTGTGTCTGTGTGTGTGTCTGTGTGTGTGTCTATCTCTGTGTCTGTGTGTGTGTCTGTCTGTGTATGTGTCTGTGCGTGTGTCTGTGTGCGTGTGTCTGTTTGCGTGTGTCTGTGTGTGTGTCTGTGTGTGTGTTTCTGTCTGTGTGCGTGTGTCTGTGTGTGTGTGTCTGTGTGTGTCTGTCTGTCTGTGTGTGTGTATCTGTGTGTGTGTCTCTGTGTGTGTCTGTCTGTGTGTGTGTGTCTGTCTGTGTGTGTGTCTGTGTGTGTGTCTGTGTGTGTGTCTGTGTGTGTGTATCTGTCTGTGTGTGTGTCTGTGTGTGTGTCGGTCTGTGTGCATGTGTCTGTATGTGTGTCTGTCTGTCTGTGTGTCTGTGTGTGTGTGTCTGTTTGTGTGTCTGTGTGTGTGTTTGTGTGTCTATGTGTGTGTCTCTCTGTGTGTGTGTCTCTGTGTGTGTCTCTGTGTGTGTCTGTCTGTGTGCATGTGTCTGTGTGTGTGTCTGTGTGTGTCTCTCTGTGTTTGTCTCTGTGTGTGTCTGTCGGTGTGTGTGTGTCTGTGTGTGTGTCTGTCTGTGTATGTCTGTCTGTGTGTGTGTCTGTGTGTGTCTGTCGGTGAGTCTGTGTCTGTGTGCGTGTCTGTGAGTGTGTCTGTCTCTGTGTGTGTATCTGTCTGTGTGTGTGACTGTCTGTGTGTGTCTGTGTGTGTGTCTGTCTGTGTGCGTGTCTGTGTGTGTGTCTGTCTGTGTGTGTGTATCTGTGTGTGTGTCTCTGTGTGTGTCTGTCTGTGTGGGTGTGTCTGTCTGTGTGTGTGTCTGTGTGTGTGTCTGTGTGTGTGTATCTGTCTGTGTGTGTGTCTGTGTGTGTGTCTGTCTGTGTGCATGTGTCTGTATGTGTGTCTGTCTATCTGTGTGTCTGTGTGTGTGTGTCTGTGTGTGTGTCTGTGTGTGTGTTTGTGTGTCTGTGTGTGTCTGTCTGTGTGCATGTGTTTGTGTGTGTGTCTGTCTGTGTGTGTGTGTCTGTCTGTGTGTGTGTGTCTGTGTCTGTGAGTGTGTCTGTGTGTGTGTTTGTGTGTCTGTGTGTGTGTCTGTGTCTGTGTGTGTGTCTGTGTGTGTGTCTGTGTCTGTGCATGTGTCTCTGTGTGTGTTTGTGTGTCTCTGTGTGCGTATGTCTGTGTGTCTGTGTCTGTGTGCGTGTCTGTGTGTGTGTCTGTCTGTGTGTGTGTATCTGTCTGTGTGTGTGACTGTCTGTGTGTGTCTGTGTGTGTGTCTGTGTGTGTGTCTGTGTGTGTCTCTGTGTGTGTGTCTTTGTGTGTGTCTGTGTGTGTGTGTCTGTCTGTGTGTGTGTCTGTGTGTGTGTCTGTGTGCGTGTGTCTGTGTGTGTTTCTGAGTGTGTGTCTGTGTGTGTGTCTGTGTCTGTGTGTGTGTCTGTGTGTGTCTGTCTGTGTGTCTGTGTCTGTGTGTGTGTCTGTCTGTGTGTGTCTGTCTGTGTGTGTGTCTGTGTGTGTGTCTGTTTGTGTGTCTGTCTCTGTGTGTCTGTCTGTGTGTGTGTCTGTGTGTGTGTCTTTGTGTGTGCCTGTGTGTGTGTCTGTGTGTGTCTGTCTGTGTGTCTGTGTCTGTGTGTGTGTCTGTCTGTGTGTGTGTCTGTGTGTGTGTCTTTGTGCGTGTGTCTGTGTATGTGTCTGTGTGCGTGTGTCTGTGTGTGTGTTTCTGTGTGCGTGTGTCTGTGTGTGTCTGTCTGTGTGCGTGTGTCTGTGTGCGTGTGTCTGTGTGTGTGTCGAGG
>NC_137289.1:121932500-121937500 GCF_054371585.1 Giraffa tippelskirchi | reverse complement strand
GTGTGTGTCTGTGTGTCTGTCTGTGTGTGTGTGTCTGTGTGTGTTTCTCTGTGTTTGTGTCTGTGTGTGTCTGTCAGTGTGTGTGTGTGTCTGTGTGTGTGTCTGTCTGTGTATGTCTGTCTGTGTGTGTGTCTGTGTGTGTCTGTCTGTCTGTGTGTGTGTATCTGTGTGTGTGTGTCTGTCTGTGTGTCTGTGTCTGTGTGCGTGTCTGTCTGTGTGTGTGTCTGTGTGTGTGTCTTTGTGCGTGTGTCTGTGTGTGTGTCTGTGTGCGTGTGTCTGTGTGTGTGTGTCTGTGTGTGTCTGTCTGTGTGTGTGTGTCTGTGTGTGTGTCTCTGTGTTTGTGTCTGTGTGTTTCTGTCGGTGTGTGTGTGTGTCTGTGTGTGTGTCTGTCTGTGTAGGTCTGTCTTTGTGTGTGTCTGTGTGTGTCTGTCGGTCTGTGTGTGTGTATCTGTATGTGTGTGTGTCTGTGTGTGTGTCTGTCTGTGTGCATGTGTCTGTGTCTGTGTATGTGTGTGTGTGTGTGTGTCTGTGTGTGTGTCTGTCTGTGTGTGTGTCTGTTTGTGTCTGTGAGTGTGTCTGTTTGGGTGTGTCTCTCTGTGTGTCTGTGTGCATGTGTCTGTGAGTGTGTCTGTGTGTGTGTCTGTGTGTGTGTCTGTGTGTGTGTGTCTCTGTGTGTGTCTGTCTGTGTGTGTGTCTCTGTCTGTGTGTGTGTATCTGTCTGTGTGTGTGTCTGTGTGTGTGTGTCTGTCTGTGTGTGTGTATCTGTGTGTGTGTCTGTTTGTGTGTGTCTGTGTGCGTGTGTCTGTGTGTGTGTGTCTGTCTGTGTGTGTGTATCTGTGTGTGTGTCTCTGTCTGGGTGTGTGTATCTGTGTCTGTGTGTGTGTCTGTGTGTGTGTCTGTGTGTGTATCTGTGTGTGTGTCTGTGTGTGTGTGTCTGTCTGTGTGTGTGTCTCTGTGCATGTGTCTGTGGGTGAGTGTCTGTGTGTGTCTGTCGGTGTGTGTGTGTCTGTGTTGTGTCTGTCTGTGTGTGTCTGTCTGTTTGTGTGTCTGTGTGTGTGTCTGTCTGTGTGTGTCTGTCTGTGTGTGTCTGTGTGTGTGTCTGTGTGTGTGTCTGTGTGTGTGTCTTTGTGCGTGTGTCTGTGTATGTGTCTGTGTGCGTGTGTCTGTGTGTGCGTGTCTGTGTGTGTGTGTCTGTGTGTGTGTCTGTGTGCATGTTTCTGTGTGTGTCTCTGTGTGTCTGTGTGTGTGTGTCTGTCTGTGTGTGTCTGTGTGTGTGTCTGTGTGTGTGTCTGTGTGTGTGTCTGCGTGTGTGTGTCTGTGTGTCTGTCTGTGTGTGTGTGTCTTTCTGTGTGTGTGTGTCTGTGTGTGTGTCTGTGTGTGTGACTGTGTGTGTGTGTCTGTGTGTGTGTTTGTGTCTGTGTCTGTCTGTGTGTGTGTGTCTGTGTGTGTGTGTCTGTGTGTGTGTCTGTGTGCATGTTTCTGTGTGTGTGTCTGTGTGTGTGTCTGTGTGTCTGTGTGTGGGTGTCTGTCTGTGTGTGTGTCTGTGTGTGTGTCTGTGTGTGTGTCTTTGTGTGTGTCTGTGTGTGTGTGTCTGTGTGTGTGTGTCTGTCTGTGTGTGTGTCTTGGTGTGTGTCTCTGTGCATGTGTCTGTGTGTGTGTCTGTGTTTGTGTCTGCGTGTGCGTGTCTGTGTGTCTGTCTGTTGGTTTGTGTCTGTATGGGCGCGTGTGTCTGTGTGTGTGTCTGTGTGTGTGTCTGTGTGTGTGTCTTTGTGTCTGTGTCTGTGTGTGTGTCTGTCTGTGTGTGTCTGTGTGTGTGTCTGTGTGTCTGTGTCTGTGTGTGTGTCTGTCTGTGTATGTGTCTGTGTGTGTGTCTGTGTGTGTCTGTCAGTGTGTGTGTGTCTGTGTGTGTGTCTGTCTGTGTGTGTCTGTCTGTGTGTGTCTCTGTGTGTGTGTCTGTTTGTGTGTCTGTCTGTGTGTGTCTGTGTGTGTGTGTGTCTGTCTGTGTGTGCGTCTGTGTGTGTGTCTCTGTGTGTGTCTGTGTGTGTGTGTCTGTGTGTGTGTCTTTGTGCGTGTGTCTGTGTGTGTGTCTGTGTGTGTGTGTCTGTCTGTGTGTGTGTCTGTGTGTGTGTCTGTGTGCGTGTGTCTGTGTGTGTGTCTGAGTGTGTGTCTGTGTGTGTGTCGGAGTGTGTGTCTGTGTGCATGTGTCTGTGTGTGTGTCTGTGTGTGTGTGCCTGTGTGTGTGTCTGTCTGTCTGTCTGTGTGTATCTCTCTGGGTGTGTGTATCTGTGTCAGTGTGTGTGTCTGTGTGTGTGTCTGTGTTTGTGTCTGTGTGTGTGTGTCTGTGTGTGTCTGTGTGTGTGTGTCTGTGTGTGTGTCTGCGTGTGTGTGTCTGTGTGTGTGTCTGTGTGTGTGTGTCTGTGTGTGTGCGTCTGTGTGTGTGTCTGTGTGTGTGTCTTTGTGTGTGTCTGTGTGTGTGTCTGCGTGTGTGTGTCTGTGTGTGTGTCTGTGTGTGTGTGTGTGTCTGTGTGTGTGTGTGTCTGTGTGTGTGTTTGTCTGTGTGCATGTGTCTGTGTGTGTGTCTGGTGTGTGTGTCTGTGTGTGTGTCTGTGTGTGTCTGTCAGTGTGTGTGTGTCTGTGTGTGTGTCTGTGTGTGTCTGTCGGTGTGTGTGTGTCTGTGTGTGTGTCTGTGTGTGTCTGTGTATGTGTGTGTTTCTGTCTGTGTGTGTGTCTGTGTGTGTGTCTTTGTGCGTGTCTGTGTCTGTGTGACTGTGTGTCTGTGTGCGTGTGTCTTTGTGTGTATCTGTGTGCGTTTGTCTGTGTGTTTGTCTGTGTGTGTGTGTCTGTGTGTCTGTGTGCGTGTGTCTGTGTTCGTGTGTCTGTGTGTGTGTCTGTGTGTGTTTTGTGTGTCCGTGTCTGTGTGTGTGTCTGTCTGTGTGTGTGTCTGTGTGTGTGTCTGCGTGTGTGTGTCTGTGTGTCTGTCTGTGTGTGTGTGTCTGTCTGTGTGTGTGTCTGTGTGTGTGTCTGTGTGTCTGTGTGTGTGTCTGTCTGTGTGTGTGTGTCTGTGTGTGTGTCTGTGTGTGTCTGTCTGTGTGTCTGTGTCTGTGTGTGTGTCTGTCTGTGTGTGTGTCTGTGTGTGTGTCTTTGTGCGTGTGTCTGTGTATGTGTCTGTGTGCGTGTGTCTGTGTGTGTGTCTGTGTGTGTGTCTGTGTGTGTTTCTGTGTGTCTGTCTGTGTGTCTGTGTGTGTGTCTGTCTGTGTGTGTGTGTCTGTCTGTGTGTGTGTGTCTGCGTGTGTGTGTCTGTGTGTGTGTGTCTGTGTGTGTGTGTCTGTGTGTGTGTCTGTGTGTGTGTCTGTGTGTGTCTGTGTGTGTGTCTGTGTGTGTGTCTGTGTGTGTGTGTCTATCTGTGTGTCTGTGTCTGTGTGTGTGTCTGTCTGTGTGCATGTGTCTGTGTGTGTATCTGTGTGTTTGTCTGTGTGACTGTGTGTGTGTCTGTCTGTGTGTGTGTTTCTGTCTGTGTGTGTGTTTCTGTCTGTGTGTGTGTGTCTGTGTGCGTGTGTCTGTGTGTGTGTCTGAGTGTGTGTCTGTGTGTGTGTCTGAGTGTGTGTCTGTGTGCATGTGTCTGTGTGCGTGTGTCTGTGTGTGTGTGTCTGTGTGTGTGTCTCCGTGTGTCTGTCGGTGTGTGTGTGTCTGTCTGTGTGTCTGCGTGTGTGTCTGTGTGTGTCTGTGTGTGTGTGTCTGTGTGTGTGTGTCTGTCTGTGTGTGTGTATCTGTCTGAGTGTGTGTCTGTGTGTGTGTCTGTCTCTGTGCATGTGTCTCTGTGTGTGTCTCTCTGTGTGTGTGTGTCTGTCTGTTTGTGTGTCTGTGTGTGTGTCTGTTTGTGTGTCTGTGTGTGTCTGTCTGTGTGTGTGTCTGTGTGTGTGTCTGTGTGTGTGTGTCCTTGTGTGTCTGTCTGTGTGTGTCTGCGTGTGTGTCTATGTGTCTGTGTGTGTGTATCTGTCTGTGTGTGTTTATCTGTGTGTGTGTCTCTGTCTGGCTGTGTGTATCTGTGTCTGTGTGTCTGTCTGTGTGTGTGTGTCTGTGTGTGTGTCTCTGTGTGTCTGTTGGTGTGTGTGTGTCTGTGTGTGTCTATCTGTGTGTGTCTGTCTGTGTGTGTGTCTGTGTGTGTGTCTGTCTGTGTGCATGTGTCTGTGTGTGTTTGTCTGTGTGTGTGTCTGTGTGTCTTTCTGTGTGTGTGTCTGTGTGTGTGTCTGTGTGTGTGTTTGTGTGTGTGTGTCTTTGTGTGTGTCTGTTTGTGTGTGTGTGTCTGTCTCTGTGTGTGTCTGTGTGTGTGTGTCTGTGTGTGTGTGTCTGTCTGTGTGTGTGTATCTGTGTGTGTGTCTCTGTCTGGGTGTGTGTATCTGTGTCTGTGTGTGTGTCTGTGTGTGTGTCTGTGTGTCTGTGTGTGTGTCTGTGTGTGTCTGTGTGTGTGTCTGTGTGTGTGTGTCTGTGTGTGTCTGTGTGTGTGTGTCTGTCTGTGCGTGTGTCTGTGTGTGTGTCTGAGTGTGTGTCTGTGTGTGTGTCGGAGTGTGTGTCTGTGTGCATGTGTCTGTGTGTGTGTGTCTGTGTGTGTGCCTGTGTGTGTCTGTGTGTGTGTGTGTCTGTCTGTGTGTGTGTCTGTGTGTGTGTCTGTGTGTGCGTCTGTGTGTGTGTCTGTGTGTGTCTGTCGGTGTGTGTGTGTCTGTGTTGTGTCTGTCTGTGTGTGTCTGTCTGTGTGTGTGTCTGTGTGTCTGTGTGCGTGTGTCTGTGTTCGTCTGTCTGTGTGTGTGTATCTCTCTGGGTGTGTGTATCTGTGTCAGTGTGTGTGTCTGTGTGCATGTGTCTGTGCGTGTGTCTGTGTGTGTGTGTCTGTGTGCATGTGTCTGTGTGTGTGTCTTTGTGTGTGTGTCTGTGTGTGTGTCTGTGTGTGTCTGTCTGTCTGTGTGTGTGTATCTCTCTGGGTGTGTGTATCTGTGTCAGTGTGT
>NC_137289.1:121907500-121927500 GCF_054371585.1 Giraffa tippelskirchi | reverse complement strand
TCTGTGTGTGTGTCTCTGTGCGTGTGTCTGTGTGTGTGTCTGTGTGTGTGTCTCTGTGTTTGTGTCTGTGTGTGTCTGTCGGTGTGTGTGTGTGTCTGTGTGTGTGTCTGTCTGTGTATGTCTGTCTGTGTGTGTGTCTGTGTGTGTGTATCTGTCTGTGTGTGTGTCTGTGTGTGTGTCTGTCTGTGTGCATGTGTCTGTGTCTGTATATGTGTGTGTGCCTGTGTGTGTGTGTCTGTCTGTGTGTGTGTGTCTGTTTGTGTCTGTGAGTTTGTCTGTTTGTGTCTGTCTGTCTGTGTGTCTGTGTGCATGTGTCTGTGTTTGTGTCTGTGTGTGTGTCTGCGTGTGTGTCTGTGTGTGTTTCTGTCTGTGTGTGTCTGTCTGTCACTGTGTGTGTGTCTGTGTGTGTGTGTCTGCGTGTGTGTCTGTGTGCATGTGTCTGTGTGTCTGTCTGTGTGTGTGTCTGTGTGTGTGTCTGTGTGTGTGTGTCTTTGTGTGTCTGTCTGTGTGTGTCTGTGTGTGTGTCTATGTGTCTGTGTGTGTATATGTCTGTGTGTGTGTATCTGTGTGTGTGTCTCTGTCTGGCTGTGTGTATCTGTGTCTGTGTGTCTGTCTGTGTGCATGTGTCTGTGTGTGTGTGTCTGTGTGTGTGTCTCTGTGTGTCTGTTGGTGTGTGTGTGTCTGTGTGTGTGTCTATCTGTGTGTGTCTGTCTGTGTGTGTGTCTGTGTGTGTGTCTGTGTGTCTGTCTCTGTGTGTGTGTCTGTGTGTGTGTCTGTGTGTGTGTCTGTTTGTGTGTGTGTGTCTGTCTCTGTGTGTGTCTGTGTGTGTGTGTCTGTCTGTGTGTGTGTATCTGTGTGTGTGTCTCTGTCTGGGTGTGTGTATCTGTGTCTGTGTGTGTGTCTGTGAGTGTGTCTGTGTGTGTCTGTGTGTGTGTCTGTGTGTGTGTGTCGGTGTGTGTCTGTGTGTGTGTCTGTGTGTGTGTCTGTGTGTGTGTCTGTGTGCGTGTGTCTGTGTGTGTGTCTGAGTGTGTGTCTGTGTGTGTGTCGGAGTGTGTGTCTGTGTGCATGTGTCTGTGTGTGTGTGTCTGTGTGTGTCTGTGTGTGTGTCTGTGTGTGTCTGTCGGTGTGTGTCTGTCTGTGTGTGTGTTTGTGTGCATGTCTCTGTGTGTGAGTGTCTGTGTGTGTGTCTGTGTCTGTGTCTGTGTCTGTGTCTGTGTGTGTCTGTCGGTGTGTGAGTGTCAGTGTTGTGTCTGTCTGTGTGTGTCTGTCTGTTTGTGTGTCTGTGTGTGTGTCTGTCTGTGTGTGTCTGTCTGTGTGTCTGTCTGTGTGTGTCTGTCTGTGTGTCTGTCTGTGTGTGTCTGTCTGTTTGTGTGTCTGTGTGTGTGTCTGTTTGTGTGTCTGTCTGTGTGTGTCTGTCTGTGTGTGTCTGTGTGTGTGTCTGTGTGTGTGTCTGTCTGTGTGCATGTGTCTGTGTGTGTGTGACTCTGTGTGTGTGTCTGTGTGTGTGTCTGTGTGTGTCTGTCGGTGTGTGTGTGTCTGTGTGTGTGTCTGTGCGTGTGTGTCTGTGTGTGTGTGTCTGTGTGTGTGTCTGTTTGTGTGTCTGTGTCTGTCTCTCTGTGTGTCTGTGTTTGTGTGTCTGTGTGTGTGTGTCTGTCTGTGTGCGTGTATCTGTGTGTGTGTCTCTGTCTGGTTGTGTGTATCTGTGTCTGTGTGTGTGTCTGTGTGTGTGTCTGTGTGTCTGTGTGTGTGTCTGTGTGTGTGTCTGTGTGTGTCGGTCTGTGTGTGTGTCTGTGTGTGTGTGTCTGTCTGTGTGTGTGTCTGTGTGTGTGTCTGTGTGCGTGTGTCTGTGGTGTGTCTGAGTGTGTGTCTGTGTGTGTGTCGGAGTGTGTGTCTGTGTGCATGTGTCTGTGTGTGTGTCTGTGTGTGTGTGTCTGTGTGTCTGTCTGTGTGTGTCTGTCTGTCTGTCTGTGTGTATCTCTCTGGGTGTGTGTATCTGTGTCAGTGTGTGTGTCTGTGTGCATGTGTCTGTGTGTGTGTCTGTGTTTGTGTCTGTGTGTGTGTGTCTGTGTGTGTGTCTGTGTGTGTGTGTCTGTGTGTGTGTCTGCGTGTGTGTGTCTGTGTGTGTGTCTGTGTGTGTGTGTCTGTGTGTGTGCGTCTGTGTGTGTGTCTGTGTGTGTGTCTGTGTGTGTGTCTGTGTGTGTGTCTGCGTGTGTGTGTCTGTGTGTGTGTCTGTGTGTGTGTGTGTGTCTGTGTGTGTGTGTGTCTGTGTGTGTGTTTGTCTGTGTGCATGTGTCTGTGTGTGTGTCTGTGTGTGTGTGTCTGTGTGTGTGTCTGTGTGTGTCTGTCAGTGTGTGTGTGTCTGGGTGTGTGTCTGTGTGTGTCTGTCGGTGTGTGTGTGTCTGTGTGTGTGTCTGTGTGTGTCTGTGTATGTGTGTGTTTCTGTCTGTGTGTGTGTCTGTGTGTGTGTCTTTGTGCGTGTCTGTGTCTGTGTGACTGTGTGTCTGTGTGCGTGTGTCTTTGTGTGTATCTGTGTGCGTTTGTCTGTGTGTTTGTCTGTGTGTGTGTCTGTGTGTCTGTGTGCGTGTGTCTGTGTTCGTGTGTCTGTGTGTGTGTCTGTGTGTGTTTTGTGTGTCCGTGTCTGTGTGTGTGTCTGTCTGTGTGTGTGTCTGTGTGTGTGTCTGCGTGTGTGTGTCTGTGTGTCTGTCTGTGTGTGTGTGTCTGTCTGTGTGTGTGTCTGTGTGTGTGTCTGTGTGTGTCTGTGTGTGTGTCTGTCTGTGTGTGTGTGTCTGTGTGTGTGTCTGTGTGTGTCTGTCTGTGTGTCTGTGTCTGTGTGTGTGTCTGTCTGTGTGTGTGTCTGTGTGTGTGTCTTTGTGCGTGTGTCTGTGTATGTGTCTGTGTGCGTGTGTCTGTGTGTGTGTCTGTGTGTGTGTCTGTGTGTGTTTCTGTGTGTCTGTCTGTGTGTCTGTGTGTGTGTCTGTCTGTGTGTGTGTCTGTGTGTGGGTCTGTGTGTGTGTGTCTTTGTGTGTGTCTGTGTGTGTGTGTCTGTCTGTGTGTGTGTGTCTGTGTGTGTGTCTTGGTGTGTGTCTGTGTGCATGTGTCTGTGTGTGTGTCTGTGTTTGTGTCTGCGTGTGTGTGTCTGTGTGTCTGTCTGTTTGTGTGTGTCTGTATGTGCGCGTGTGTCTGTGTGTGTGTCTGTGTGTGTGTCTGTGTGTGTGTCTGTGTGTCTGTGTCTGTGTGTGTGTCTGTCTGTGTGTGTGTGTCTGTGTGTGTGTCTGTCTGTGTCTGTGTGTGTGTCTGTCTGTGTATGTGTCTGTGTGTGTGTCTGTGTGTGTCTGTCAGTGTGTGTGTGTCTGTTTGTGTGTCTGTCTGTGTGTGTCTGTGTGTGTTTGTGTCTGTCTGTGTGTGTCTGTGTGTGTGTCTCTGTGTGTGTCTGTGTGTGTGTGTCTGTGTGTGTGTCTTTGTGCGTGTGTCTGTGTGTGTGTCTGTGTGCATGTGTCTGTGTGTGTGTGTCTGTGTGTGTCTGTGTGTGTGTCTGTGTGTGTCTGTCGGTGTGTGTCTGTCTGTGTGTGTGTTTGTGTGCATGTGTCTGTGTGTGAGTGTCTGTGTGTGTGTCTGTGTCTGTGTCTGTGTGTGTCTGTCGGTGTGTGAGTGTCAGTGTTGTGTCTGTCTGTGTGTGTCTGTCTGTTTGTGTGTCTGTGTATGTGTCTGTCTGTGTGTGTCTGTCTGTGTGTCTGTCTGTGTGTGTCTGTCTGTGTGTCTGTCTGTGTGTGTCTGTCTGTTTGTGTGTCTGTGTGTGTGTCTGTTTGTGTGTCTGTCTGTGTGTGTCTGTCTGTGTGTGTCTGTGTGTGTGTCTGTGTGTGTGTCTGTCTGTGTGCATGTGTCTGTGTGTGTGTGACTCTGTGTGTGTGTCTGTGTGTGTGTCTGTGTGTGTCTGTCGGTGTGTGTGTGTCTGTGTGTGTGTCTGTGCGTGTGTGTCTGTGTGTGTGTGTCTGTGTGTATGTCTGTGTGTGTGTCTGTTTGTGTGTCTGTGTCTGTCTCTCTGTGTGTCTGTGTTTGTGTGTCTGTGTGTGTGTGTCTGTCTGTGTGCGTGTATCTGTGTGTGTGTCTCTGTCTGGTAGTGTGTATCTGTGTCTGTGTGTGTGTCTGTGTGTGTGTCTGTGTGTCTGTGTGTGTGTCTGTGTGTGTGTCTGTGTGTGTCGGTCTGTGTGTGTGTCTGTGTGTGTGTGTCTGTCTGTGTGTGTGTCTGTGTGTGTGTCTGTGTGCGTGTGTCTGTGTGTGTGTCTGAGTGTGTGTCTGTGTGTGTGTCGGAGTGTGTGTCTGTGTGCATGTGTCTGTTTGTGTGTCTGTGTGTGTGTGCCTGTGTGTGTGTCTGTCTGTCTGTCTGTGTGTATCTCTCTGGGTGTGTGTATCTGTGTCAGTGTGTGTGTCTGTGTGTGTGTCTGTGTTTGTGTCTGTGTGTGTGTGTCTGTGTGTGTGTCTGTGTGTGTGTGTCTGTGTGTGTGTCTGCGTGTGTGTGTCTGTGTGTGTGTCTGTGTGTGTGTCTGTGTGTGTGCGTCTGTGTGTGTGTCTGTGTGTGTGTCTTTGTGTGTGTCTGTGTGTGTGTCTGCGTGTGTGTGTCTGTGTGTGTGTCTGTGTGTGTGTGTGTCTGTGTGTGTGTGTGTCTGTGTGTGTGTTTGTCTGTGTGCATGTGTCTGTGTGTGTGTCTGTGTGTGTGTGTCTGTGTGTGTGTCTGTGTGTGTCTGTCAGTGTGTGTGTGTCTGTGTGTGTGTCTGTGTGTGTCTGTCGGTGTGTGTGTGTCTGTGTGTGTGTCTGTGTGTGTCTGTGTATGTGTGTGTTTCTGTCTGTGTGTGTGTCTGTGTGTGTGTCTTTGTGCGTGTCTGTGTCTGTGTGACTGTGTGTCTCTGTGCGTGTGTCTTTGTGTGTATCTGTGTGCGTTTGTCTGTGTGTTTGTCTGTGTGTGTGTGTCTGTGTGTCTGTGTGCGTGTGTCTGTGTTCGTGTGTCTGTGTGTGTGTCTGTGTGTGTTTTGTGTGTCCGTGTCTGTGTGTGTGTCTGTCTGTGTGTGTGTCTGTGTGTGTGTCTGCGTGTGTGTGTCTGTGTGTCTGTCTGTGTGTGTGTGTCTGTCTGTGTGTGTGTCTGTGTGTGTGTCTGTGTGTCTGTGTGTGTGTCTGTCTGTGTGTGTGTGTCTGTGTGTGTGTCTGTGTGTGTCTGTCTGTGTGTCTGTGTCTGTGTGTGTGTCTGTCTGTGTGTGTGTCTGTGTGTGTGTCTTTGTGCGTGTGTCTGTGTATGTGTCTGTGTGCGTGTGTCTGTGTGTGTGTCTGTGTGTGTGTCTGTGTGTGTTTCTGTGTGTCTGTCTGTGTGTCTGTGTGTGTGTCTGTCTGTGTGTGTGTGTCTGTCTGTGTGTGTGTGTCTGCGTGTGTGTGTCTGTGTGTGTGTGTCTGTGTGTGTGTGTCTGTGTGTGTGTCTGTGTGTGTGTCTGTGTGTGTCTGTGTGTGTGTCTGTGTGTGTGTGTCTATCTGTGTGTCTGTGTCTGTGTGTGTGTCTGTCTGTGTGCATGTGTCTGTGTGTGTATCTGTGTGTATGTCTGTGTGACTGTGTGTGTGTCTGTCTGTGTGTGTGTTTCTGTCTGTGTGTGTGTTTCTGTCTGTGTGTGTGTGTCTGTTTGCGTGTGTCTGTGTGTGTGTCTGAGTGTGTGTCTGTGTGTGTGTCTGAGTGTGTGTCTGTGTGCATGTGTCTGTGTGCGTGTGTCTGTGTGTGTGTGTCTGTGTGTGTGTCTCCGTGTGTCTGTCGGTGTGTGTGTGTCTGTCTGTGTGTCTGCGTGTGTGTCTGTGTGTGTCTGTGTGTGTGTGTCTGTGTGTGTGTGTCTGTCTGTGTGTGTGTATCTGTCTGAGTGTGTGTCTGTGTGTGTGTCTGTCTCTGTGCATGTGTCTCTGTGTGTGTCTCTCTGTGTGTGTGTGTCTGTCTGTTTGTGTGTCTGTGTGTGTGTCTGTTTGTGTGTCTGTGTGTGTCTGTCTGTGTGTGTGTCTGTGTGTGTGTCTGTGTGTGTGTGTCCTTGTGTGTCTGTCTGTGTGTGTCTGCGTGTGTGTCTATGTGTCTGTGTGTGTGTATCTGTCTGTGTGTGTTTATCTGTGTGTGTGTCTCTGTCTGGCTGTGTGTATCTGTGTCTGTGTGTCTGTCTGTGTGTGTGTGTCTGTGTGTGTGTCTCTGTGTGTCTGTTGGTGTGTGTGTGTCTGTGTGTGTCTATCTGTGTGTGTCTGTCTGTGTGTGTGTCTGTGTGTGTGTCTGTCTGTGTGCATGTGTCTGTGTGTGTTTGTCTGTGTGTGTGTCTGTGTGTCTTTCTGTGTGTGTGTCTGTGTGTGTGTCTGTGTGTGTGTTTGTGTGTGTGTGTCTTTTTGTGTGTCTGTTTGTGTGTGTGTGTCTGTCTCTGTGTGTGTCTGTGTGTGTGTGTCTGTGTGTGTGTGTCTGTCTGTGTGTGTGTATCTGTGTGTGTGTCTCTGTCTGGGTGTGTGTATCTGTGTCTGTGTGTGTGTCTGTGTGTGTGTCTGTGTGTCTGTGTGTGTGTCTGTGTGTGTCTGTGTGTGTGTCTGTGTGTGTGTGTCTGTGTGTGTCTGTGTGTGTGTGTCTGTCTGTGCGTGTGTCTGTGTGTGTGTCTGAGTGTGTGTCTGTGTGTGTGTCGGAGTGTGTGTCTGTGTGCATGTGTCTGTGTGTGTGTGTCTGTGTGTGTGCCTGTGTGTGTCTGTGTGTGTGTGTGTCTGTCTGTGTGTGTGTCTGTGTGTGTGTCTGTGTGTGCGTCTGTGTGTGTGTCTGTGTGTGTCTGTCGGTGTGTGTGTGTCTGTGTTGTGTCTGTCTGTGTGTGTCTGTCTGTGTGTGTGTCTGTGTGTCTGTGTGCGTGTGTCTGTGTTCGTCTGTCTGTGTGTGTGTATCTCTCTGGGTGTGTGTATCTGTGTCAGTGTGTGTGTCTGTGTGCATGTGTCTGTGCGTGTGTCTGTGTGTGTGTGTCTGTGTGCATGTGTCTGTGTGTGTGTCTTTGTGTGTGTGTCTGTGTGTGTGTCTGTGTGTGTCTGTCTGTCTGTGTGTGTGTATCTCTCTGGGTGTGTGTATCTGTGTCAGTGTGTGTGTCTGTGTGCATGTGTCTGTGTGTGTGTCTGTGTGTGTGTCTGTGTTTGTGTCTGTGTGTGTGTCGGTGTGTGTGTCTGTGTGTGTGTGTCTGTGTGTGTGTCTGTGTGCATGTGTCTGTGTGTGTGTCTTTGTGCGTGTGTCTGTGTGCGTGTCTGTGTGCGTGTGTCTGTGTGTGTGTGTCTGTGTGTGTCTGTCTGTGTGTGTGTCTGTGTGTGTGTCTCTGTGTTTGTGTCTGTGTGTTTCTGTCGGTGTGTGTGTGTGTCTGTGTGTGTGTCTGTCTGTGTAGGTCTGTCTGTGTGTGTGTCTGTGTGTGTCTGTCGGTCTGTGTGTGTGTATCTGTATGTGTGTGTGTCTGTGTGTGTGTCTGTCTGTGTGCATGTGTCTGTGTCTGTGTATGTGTGTGTGTGTGTGTCTGTGTGTGTGTCTGTCTGTGTGTGTGTGTCTGTTTGTGTCTGTGAGTGTGTCTGTTTGTGTGTGTCTCTCTGTGTGTCTGTGTGCATGTGTCTGTGTGTGTGTCTGTGTGTGTGTCTGTGTGTGTGTCTGTGTGTGTGTGTCTGTGTGTGTGTCTGTCTGTGTGTGTGTGTCTGTCTGTGTGTGTGTATCTGTCTGTGTGTGTGTCTGTGTGTGTGTGTCTGTCTGTGTGTGTGTATCTGTGTGTGTGTCTGTCTGTGTGTGTCTGTGTGCGTGTGTCTGTGTGTGTGTGTCTGTCTGTGTGTGTGTATCTGGGTGTGTGTCTCTGTCTGGGTGTGTGTATCTGTGTCAGTGTGTGTGTCTGTGTTTGTGTCTGTGTCTGTGTGTGTGTCTGTGTGTGTCTGTCTGTGTGTGTGTCTGTGTGTGTGTGTCTGTCTGTGTGTGTCTGTGTGTGTGTCTGTGTGCGTGTGTCTTTGTGTGTGTCTGAGTGTGTGTCTGTGTGTGTGTCGGAGTGTGTGTCTGTGTGCATGTGTCTGTGTGTGTGTGTCTGTGTGTGTGTGTTTGTGTGTGTGTGTCTCTGTGCATGTGTCTGTGGGTGAGTGTCTGTGTGTGTCTGTCGGTGTGTGTGAGTCTGTGTTGTGTCTGTCTGTGTGTGTCTGTCTGTTTGTGTGTCTGTGTGTGTGTCTGTGTGTGTCTGTCGGTCTGTGTGTGTGTATCTGTATGTGTGTGTGTCTGTGTGTGTGTCTGTCTGTGTGCATGTGTCTGTGTCTGTGTATGTGTGTGTGTGTGTGTCTGTGTGTGTGTCTGTCTGTGTGTGTGTGTCTGTTTGTGTCTGTGAGTGTGTCTGTTTGTGTGTGTCTCTCTGTGTGTCTGTGTGCATGTGTCTGTGTGTGTGTCTGTGTGTGTGTCTGTGTGTGTGTCTGTGTGTGTGTGTCTGTGTGTGTGTCTGTCTGTGTGTGTGTGTCTGTCTGTGTGTGTGTATCTGTCTGTGTGTGTGTCTGTGTGTGTGTGTCTGTCTGTGTGTGTGTATCTGTGTGTGTGTCTGTCTGTGTGTGTCTGTGTGCGTGTGTCTGTGTGTGTGTGTCTGTCTGTGTGTGTGTATCTGGGTGTGTGTCTCTGTCTGGGTGTGTGTATCTGTGTCAGTGTGTGTGTCTGTGTTTGTGTGTGTGTCTGTGTGTGTGTCTGTGTGTGTTTCTGTGTGTGTCTGTCTGTGTGTCTGTGTCTGTGTGCGTGTCTGTCTGTGTGTGTGTCTGTGTGTGTGTCTTTGTGCATGTGTCTGTGTGTGTGTCTGTGTGTGTGTCTGTGTGTCTGTGTGTGTGTGTCTGTCTGTGTGTGTGTCTGTGTGTGTGTCTGTGTGTGTGTCTGTGTGTGTGTCTTTGTGTGTGTCTGTGTGTGTGTGTCTGTCTGTGTGTGTGTGTCTGTGTGTGTGTCTTGGTGTGTGTCTGTGTGCATGTGTCTGTGTGTGTGTCTGTGTTTGTGTCTGCGTGTGTGTGTCTGTGTGTCTGTCTGTTTGTGTGTGTCTGTATGTGCGCGTGTGTCTGTGTGTGTGTCTGTGTGTCTGTGTCTATGTGTGTGTCTGTCTGTGTATGTGTCTGTGTGTGTGTCTGTGTGTGTCTGTCAGTGTGTGTGTGTCTGTGTGTGTGTCTGTCTGTGTGTGTCTGTCTGTGTGTGTGTCTGTGTGTGTGTCTGTGTGTCTGTGTGTGCGTGTCTGTCTGTGTGTGTGTCTGTGTGTGTGTCTTTGTGCATGTGTCTGTGTGTGTGTCTGTGTGTGTGTCTGTGTGTCTGTGTGTGTGTGTCTGTCTGTGTGTGTGTCTGTGTGTGTGTCTGTGTGTGTGTCTGTGTGTGTGTGTCTTTGTGTGTGTCTGTGTGTGTGTGTCTGTCTGTGTGTGTGTGTCTGTGTGTGTGTCTTGGTGTGTGTCTGTGTGTGTGTCTGTGTTTGTGTCTGCGTGTGTGTGTCTGTGTGTCTGTCTGTTTGTGTGTGTCTGTATGTGCGCGTGTGTCTGTGTGTGTGTCTGTGTGTGTGTCTGTGTGTGTGTCTGTGTGTCTGTGTCTGTGTGTGTGTCTGTCTGTGTGTGTGTGTCTGTGTGTGTGTCTGTCTGTGTCTGTGTGTGTGTCTGTCTGTGTATGTGTCTGTGTGTGTGTCTGTGTGTGTCTGTCAGTGTGTGTGTGTCTGTCTGTGTGTGTGTCTGTGTGTGTGTCTGTGTGCGTGTTTCTGTGTGTGTCTGTGTGTGTGTCTGTGTGTGTGTCTGTCTGTGTGTGTTTCTGTGTGTGTGTGTCTGTCTGTGTGTGTGTCTGTGTGTGTGTCTGTGTGTGTGTGTCTTTGTGTGTCTGTCTGTGTGTGTCTGTGTGTGTGTCTATGTGTCTGTGTGTGTGTATCTGTCTGTGTGTGTGTATCTGTGTGTGTGTCTCTGTCTGGCTGTGTGTATCTGTGTCTGTGTGTCTGTCTGTGTGCATGTGTCTGTGTGTGTGTGTCTGTGTGTGTGTCTGTGTGTCTGTGTCTGTGTGTGTGTCTGTCTGTGTGTGTGTGTCTGTGTGTGTGTCTGTCTGTGTCTGTGTGTGTGTCTATCTGTGTGTGTCTGTCTGTGTGTGTGTCTGTGTGTGTGTCTGTCTGTGTGCATGTGTCTGTGTGTGTTTGTCTGTGTGTGTGTCTGTGTGTCTTTCTGTGTGTGTGTCTGTGTGTGTGTCTGTGTGTGTGTCTGTGTGTGTGTGTCTGTGTGTGTGTCTGTGTGTGTGTCTGTTTGTGTGTGTGTGTCTGTCTCTGTGTGTGTCTGTGTGTGTGTGTCTGTGTGTGTGTGTCTGTCTGTGTGTGTGTATCTGTGTGTGTGTCTCTGTCTGGGTGTGTGTATCTGTGTCTGTGTGTGTGTCTGTGTGTGTGTCTGTGTGTGTCTGTGTGTGTGTCTGTGTGTGTGTGTCGGTGTGTGTCTGTGTGTGTGTCTGTCTGTGTGTGTGTCTGTGTGTGTGTCTGTGTGCGTGTGTCTGTGTGTGTGTCTGAGTGTGTGTCTGTGTGTGTGTCGGAGTGTGTGTCTGTGTGCATGTGTCTGTGTGTGTGTGTCTGTGTGTGTCTGTGTGTGTGTCTGTGTGTGTCTGTCGGTGTGTGTCTGTCTGTGTGTGTGTCTGTGTGCATGTGTCTGTGTGTGAGTGTCTGTGTGTGTGTCTGTGTCTGTGTCTGTGTGTGTCTGTCGGTGTGTGAGTGTCAGTGTTGTGTCTGTCTGTGTGTGTCTGTCTGTTTGTGTGTCTGTGTGTGTGTCTGTCTGTGTGTGTCTGTCTGTGTGTCTGTCTGTGTGTGTCTGTCTGTGTGTCTGTCTGTGTGTGTCTGTCTGTTTGTGTGTCTGTGTGTGTGTCTGTTTGTGTGTCTGTCTGTGTGTGTCTGTCTGTGTGTGTCTGTGTGTGTGTCTGTGTGTGTGTCTGTCTGTGTGCGTGTGTCTGTGTGTGTGTGTCTCTGTGTGTGTGTCTGTGTGTGTGTCTGTGTGTGTCTGTCGGTGTGTGTGTGTCTGTGTGTGTGTCTGTGTGTGTGTGTCTGTGTGTGTGTCTGTGTGTGTGTCTGTTTGTGTGTCTGTGTCTGTCTCTCTGTGTGTCTGTGTGTGTGTGTCTGTGTGTGTGTGTCTGTCTGTGTGCGTGTATCTGTGTGTGTGTCTCTGTCTGGTTGTGTGTATCTGTGTCTGTGTGTGTGTCTGTGTGTGTGTCTGTGTGTCTGTGTGTGTGTCTGTGTGTGTGTCTGTGTGTGTCGGTCTGTGTGTGTGTCTGTGTGTGTGTGTCTGTCTGTGTGTGTGTCTGTGTGTGTGTCTGTGTGGGTGTGTCTGTGTGTGTGTCTGAGTGTGTGTCTGTGTGTGTGTCGGAGTGTGTGTCTGTGTGCATGTGTCTGTGTGTGTGTCTGTGTGTGTGTGTCTGTGTGTCTGTCTGTGTGTGTCTGTCTGTCTGTCTGTGTGTATCTCTCTGGGTGTGTGTATCTGTGTCAGTGTGTGTGTCTGTGTGCATGTGTCTGTGTGTGTGTCTGTGTTTGTGTCTGTGTGTGTGTGTCTGTGTGTGTGTCTGTGTGTGTGTGTCTGTGTGTGTGTCTGCGTGTGTGTGTCTGTGTGTGTGTCTGTGTGTGTGTGTCTGTGTGTGTGCGTCTGTGTGTGTGTCTGTGTGTGTGTCTGTGTGTGTGTCTGTGTGTGTGTCTGCGTGTGTGAGTCTGTGTGTGTGTCTGTGTGTGTGTGTGTGTCTGTGTGTGTGTGTCTGTGTGTGTGTTTGTCTGTGTGCATGTGTCTGTGTGTGTGTCTGAGTGTGTGTGTCTGTGTGTGTGTCTGTGTGTGTCTGTCAGTGTGTGTGTGTCTGTGTGTGTGTCTGTGTGTGTCTGTCGGTGTGTGTGTGTCTGTGTGTGTGTCTGTGTGTGTCTGTGTATGTGTGTGTTTCTGTCTGTGTGTGTGTCTGTGTGTGTGTCTTTGTGCGTGTCTGTGTCTGTGTGACTGTGTGTCTGTGTGCGTGTGTCTTTGTGTGTATCTGTGTGCGTTTGTCTGTGTGTTTGTCTGTGTGTGTGTGTCTGTGTGTCTGTGTGCGTGTGTCTGTGTTCGTGTGTCTGTGTGTGTGTCTGTGTGTGTTTTGTGTGTCCGTGTCTGAGTGTGTGTCTGTCTGTGTATGTGTCTGTGTGTGTGTCTGTGTGTGTGTGTCTGTGTGTGTGTGTCTGTGTGTCTGTGTCTGTGTGTGTGTCTGTCTGTGTGTGTGTCTCTGTGTGTGTCTTTGTGCGTGTGTCTGTGTATGTGTCTCTTTGCGTGTGTCTGTGTGTGTGTCTGTGTGTGTGTCTGTGTGTGTTTCTGTGTGTGTCTGTCTGTGTGTCTGTGTCTGTGTGCGTGTCTGTCTGTGTGTGTCTCTGTGTGTGTGTCTCTGTGCGTGTGTCTGTGTGTGTGTCTGTGTTTGTGTCTCTGTGTTTGTGTCTGTGTGTGTCTGTCGGTGTGTGTGTGTGTCTGTGTGTGTGTCTGTCTGTGTATGTCTGTCTGTGTGTGTGTCTGTGTGTGTGTATCTGTCTGTGTGTGTGTCTGTGTGTGTGTCTGTCTGTGTGCATGTGTCTGTGTCTGTATATGTGTGTGTGCCTGTGTGTGTGTGTCTGTCTGTGTGTGTGTGTCTGTTTGTGTCTGTGAGTTTGTCTGTTTGTGTCTGTCTGTCTGTGTGTCTGTGTGCATGTGTCTGTGTTTGTGTCTGTGTGTGTGTCTGTGTGTGTGTCTGCGTGTGTGTCTGTGTGTGTTTCTGTCTGTGTGTGTCTGTCTGTCACTGTGTGTGTGTCTGTGTGTGTGTGTCTGCGTGTGTGTCTGTGTGCATGTGTCTGTGTGTGTGTCTGTGTGTGTGTCTGTGTGTGTGTCTGTGTGTGTGTGTCTTTGTGTGTCTGTCTGTGTGTGTCTGTGTGTGTGTCTATGTGTCTGTGTGTGTATATGTCTGTGTGTGTGTATCTGTGTGTGTGTCTCTGTCTGGCTGTGTGTATCTGTGTCTGTGTGTCTGTCTGTGTGCATGTGTCTGTGTGTGTGTGTCTGTGTGTGTGTCTCTGTGTGTCTGTTGGTGTGTGTGTGTCTGTGTGTGTGTCTATCTGTGTGTGTCTGTCTGTGTGTGTGTCTGTGTGTGTGTCTGTGTGTGTGTCTCTGTGTGTGTGTCTGTGTGTGTGTCTGTGTGTGTGTCTGTTTGTGTGTGTGTGTCTGTCTCTGTGTGTGTCTGTGTGTGTGTATCTGTGTGTGTGTCTCTGTCTGGGTGTGTGTATCTGTGTCTGTGTGTGTGTCTGCGTGTGTGTGTCTGTGTGTGTGTCTGTGTGTGTGTGTGTCTGTGTGTGTGTGTGTCTGTGTGTGTGTTTGTCTGTGTGCATGTGTCTGTGTGTGTGTCTGTGTGTGTGTGTCTGTGTGTGTGTCTGTGTGTGTCTGTCAGTGTGTGTGTGTCTGTGTGTGTGTCTGTGTGTGTCTGTCGGTGTGTGTGTGTCTGTGTGTGTGTCTGTGTGTGTCTGTGTATGTGTGTGTTTCTGTCTGTGTGTGTGTCTGTGTGTGTGTCTGTGTGCATGTGTCTGTGTGTGTGTCTGTGTGTGTGTGTCTGTGTGTGTTTCTCTGTGTTTGTGTCTGTGTGTGTCTGTCGGTGTGTGTGTGTGTCTGTGTGTGTGTCTGTCTGTGTGTGTGTCTGTGTGTGTCTGTCTGTCTGTGTGTGTGTATCTGTCTGTGTGTGTGTGTCTGTCTGTGTGTCTGTGTCTGTGTGTGTGTCTGTCTGTGTGTGTGTCTGTGTGTGTGTCTGTGTGCGTGTCTGTGTGTGTCTGTCTGTGTGTGTGTCTGTGTGTGTGTCTTTGTGCGTGTGTCTGTGTATGTGTCTGTGTGCGTGTGTCTGTGTGTGTGTCTGTGTCCATGTGTCTGTGTGTGTCTGTCTGTGTGCGTGTGTCTGTGTGTGTGTCGAGGTGTGTTTTTCTCTCTGTGTGCGTGTGTCTGTGTGTGCGTGTCTGTGTGTGTGTGTCTGTGTGTGTGTCTGTGTGCATCTGTCTGTGTGTGTGTCTGTGTGTGTGTGTCTGTGTGTGTGTCTGTGTGTGTCTGTCTGTCTGTGTGTGTGTATCTCTCTGGGTGTGTGTATCTGTGTCAGTGTGTGTGTCTGTGTGCATGTCTCTGTGTGTGTGTCTGTGTGTGTGTCTGTGTGTGTGTCTGCATGTGTGTCTGTCTGTGTGTCTGTGTCTGTGTGCATGTCTGTCTGTGTGTGTGTCTGTGTGTGTGTCTCTGTGCGTGTGTCTGTGTGTGTGTCTGTGTGTGTGTCTCTGTGTTTGTGTCTGTGTGTGTCTGTCGGTGTGTGTGTGTGTCTGTGTGTGTGTCTGTCTGTGTATGTCTGTCTGTGTGTGTGTCTGTGTGTGTGTATCTGTCTGTGTGTGTGTCTGTGTGTGTGTCTGTGTGCATGTGTCTGTGTCTGTGTATGTGTGTGTGCCTGTGTGTGTGTGTCTGTCTGTGGGTGTGTGTCTGTTTGTGTCTGTGAGTGTGTCTGTTTGTGTCTGTCTATCTGTGAGTCTGTGTGCATGTGTCTGTGTTTGTGTCTGTGTGTGTGTCTGTGTGTGTGTCTGCGTGTGTGTCTGTGTGTGTTTCTGTCTGTGTGTGTGTGTCTGTCACTGTGTGTGTGTCTGTGTGTGTGTGTCTGTGTGTGTGTCTGTGTGCATGTGTCTGTGTGTGTGTCTCTGTGTGTGTCTGTGTGTGTGTCTGCATGTGTGTGTCTGTGTGTCTGTCTGTGTGTGTGTGTCTGTGTGTGTTTCTCTGTGTTTGTGTCTGTGTGTGTCTGTCAGTGTGTGTGTGTGTCTGTGTGTGTGTCTGTCTGTGTATGTCTGTCTGTGTGTGTGTCTGTGTGTGTCTGTCTGTCTGTGTGTGTGTATCTGTGTGTGTGTGTCTGTCTGTGTGTCTGTGTCTGTGTGCGTGTCTGTCTGTGTGTGTGTCTGTGTGTGTGTCTTTGTGCGTGTGTCTGTGTGTGTGTCTGTGTGCGTGTGTCTGTGTGTGTGTGTCTGTGTGTGTCTGTCTGTGTGTGTGTGTCTGTGTGTGTGTCTCTGTGTTTGTGTCTGTGTGTTTCTGTCGGTGTGTGTGTGTGTCTGTGTGTGTGTCTGTCTGTGTAGGTCTGTCTTTGTGTGTGTCTGTGTGTGTCTGTCGGTCTGTGTGTGTGTATCTGTATGTGTGTGTGTCTGTGTGTGTGTCTGTCTGTGTGCATGTGTCTGTGTCTGTGTATGTGTGTGTGTGTGTGTGTCTGTGTGTGTGTCTGTCTGTGTGTGTGTCTGTTTGTGTCTGTGAGTGTGTCTGTTTGGGTGTGTCTCTCTGTGTGTCTGTGTGCATGTGTCTGTGAGTGTGTCTGTGTGTGTGTCTGTGTGTGTGTCTGTGTGTGTGTGTCTCTGTGTGTGTCTGTCTGTGTGTGTGTCTCTGTCTGTGTGTGTGTATCTGTCTGTGTGTGTGTCTGTGTGTGTGTGTCTGTCTGTGTGTGTGTATCTGTGTGTGTGTCTGTTTGTGTGTGTCTGTGTGCGTGTGTCTGTGTGTGTGTGTCTGTCTGTGTGTGTGTATCTGTGTGTGTGTCTCTGTCTGGGTGTGTGTATCTGTGTCTGTGTGTGTGTCTGTGTGTGTGTCTGTGTGTGTATCTGTGTGTGTGTCTGTGTGTGTGTGTCTGTCTGTGTGTGTGTCTCTGTGCATGTGTCTGTGGGTGAGTGTCTGTGTGTGTCTGTCGGTGTGTGTGTGTCTGTGTTGTGTCTGTCTGTGTGTGTCTGTCTGTTTGTGTGTCTGTGTGTGTGTCTGTCTGTGTGTGTCTGTCTGTGTGTGTCTGTGTGTGTGTCTGTGTGTGTGTCTGTGTGTGTGTCTTTGTGCGTGTGTCTGTGTATGTGTCTGTGTGCGTGTGTCTGTGTGTGCGTGTCTGTGTGTGTGTGTCTGTGTGTGTGTCTGTGTGCATGTTTCTGTGTGTGTCTCTGTGTGTCTGTGTGTGTGTGTCTGTCTGTGTGTGTCTGTGTGTGTGTCTGTGTGTGTGTCTGTGTGTGTGTCTGCGTGTGTGTGTCTGTGTGTCTGTCTGTGTGTGTGTGTCTTTCTGTGTGTGTGTGTCTGTGTGTGTGTCTGTGTGTGTGACTGTGTGTGTGTGTCTGTGTGTGTGTTTGTGTCTGTGTCTGTCTGTGTGTGTGTGTCTGTGTGTGTGTGTCTGTGTGTGTGTCTGTGTGCATGTTTCTGTGTGTGTGTCTGTGTGTGTGTCTGTGTGTCTGTGTGTGGGTGTCTGTGTGTGTGTCTGTGTGTGTGTCTGTGTGTGTGTCTTTGTGTGTGTCTGTGTGTGTGTGTCTGTGTGTGTGTGTCTGTCTGTGTGTGTGTCTTGGTGTGTGTCTCTGTGCATGTGTCTGTGTGTGTGTCTGTGTTTGTGTCTGCGTGTGCGTGTCTGTGTGTCTGTCTGTTGGTTTGTGTCTGTATGGGCGCGTGTGTCTGTGTGTGTGTCTGTGTGTGTGTCTGTGTGTGTGTCTTTGTGTCTGTGTCTGTGTGTGTGTCTGTCTGTGTGTGTCTGTGTGTGTGTCTGTGTGTCTGTGTCTGTGTGTGTGTCTGTCTGTGTATGTGTCTGTGTGTGTGTCTGTGTGTGTCTGTCAGTGTGTGTGTGTCTGTGTGTGTGTCTGTCTGTGTGTGTCTGTCTGTGTGTGTCTCTGTGTGTGTGTCTGTTTGTGTGTCTGTCTGTGTGTGTCTGTGTGTGTGTGTGTCTGTCTGTGTGTGCGTCTGTGTGTGTGTCTCTGTGTGTGTCTGTGTGTGTGTGTCTGTGTGTGTGTCTTTGTGCGTGTGTCTGTGTGTGTGTCTGTGTGTGTGTGTCTGTCTGTGTGTGTGTCTGTGTGTGTGTCTGTGTGCGTGTGTCTGTGTGTGTGTCTGAGTGTGTGTCTGTGTGTGTGTCGGAGTGTGTGTCTGTGTGCATGTGTCTGTGTGTGTGTCTGTGTGTGTGTGCCTGTGTGTGTGTCTGTCTGTCTGTCTGTGTGTATCTCTCTGGGTGTGTGTATCTGTGTCAGTGTGTGTGTCTGTGTGTGTGTCTGTGTTTGTGTCTGTGTGTGTGTGTCTGTGTGTGTGTCTGTGTGTGTGTGTCTGTGTGTGTGTCTGCGTGTGTGTGTCTGTGTGTGTGTCTGTGTGTGTGTGTCTGTGTGTGTGCGTCTGTGTGTGTGTCTGTGTGTGTGTCTTTGTGTGTGTCTGTGTGTGTGTCTGCGTGTGTGTGTCTGTGTGTGTGTCTGTGTGTGTGTGTGTGTCTGTGTGTGTGTGTGTCTGTGTGTGTGTTTGTCTGTGTGCATGTGTCTGTGTGTGTGTCTGGTGTGTGTGTCTGTGTGTGTGTCTGTGTGTGTCTGTCAGTGTGTGTGTGTCTGTGTGTGTGTCTGTGTGTGTCTGTCGGTGTGTGTGTGTCTGTGTGTGTGTCTGTGTGTGTCTGTGTATGTGTGTGTTTCTGTCTGTGTGTGTGTCTGTGTGTGTGTCTTTGTGCGTGTCTGTGTCTGTGTGACTGTGTGTCTGTGTGCGTGTGTCTTTGTGTGTATCTGTGTGCGTTTGTCTGTGTGTTTGTCTGTGTGTGTGTGTCTGTGTGTCTGTGTGCGTGTGTCTGTGTTCGTGTGTCTGTGTGTGTGTCTGTGTGTGTTTTGTGTGTCCGTGTCTGTGTGTGTGTCTGTCTGTGTGTGTGTCTGTGTGTGTGTCTGCGTGTGTGTGTCTGTGTGTCTGTCTGTGTGTGTGTGTCTGTCTGTGTGTGTGTCTGTGTGTGTGTCTGTGTGTCTGTGTGTGTGTCTGTCTGTGTGTGTGTGTCTGTGTGTGTGTCTGTGTGTGTCTGTCTGTGTGTCTGTGTCTGTGTGTGTGTCTGTCTGTGTGTGTGTCTGTGTGTGTGTCTTTGTGCGTGTGTCTGTGTATGTGTCTGTGTGCGTGTGTCTGTGTGTGTGTCTGTGTGTGTGTCTGTGTGTGTTTCTGTGTGTCTGTCTGTGTGTCTGTGTGTGTGTCTGTCTGTGTGTGTGTGTCTGTCTGTGTGTGTGTGTCTGCGTGTGTGTGTCTGTGTGTGTGTGTCTGTGTGTGTGTGTCTGTGTGTGTGTCTGTGTGTGTGTCTGTGTGTGTCTGTGTGTGTGTCTGTGTGTGTGTCTGTGTGTGTGTGTCTATCTGTGTGTCTGTGTCTGTGTGTGTGTCTGTCTGTGTGCATGTGTCTGTGTGTGTATCTGTGTGTTTGTCTGTGTGACTGTGTGTGTGTCTGTCTGTGTGTGTGTTTCTGTCTGTGTGTGTGTTTCTGTCTGTGTGTGTGTGTCTGTGTGCGTGTGTCTGTGTGTGTGTCTGAGTGTGTGTCTGTGTGTGTGTCTGAGTGTGTGTCTGTGTGCATGTGTCTGTGTGCGTGTGTCTGTGTGTGTGTGTCTGTGTGTGTGTCTCCGTGTGTCTGTCGGTGTGTGTGTGTCTGTCTGTGTGTCTGCGTGTGTGTCTGTGTGTGTCTGTGTGTGTGTGTCTGTGTGTGTGTGTCTGTCTGTGTGTGTGTATCTGTCTGAGTGTGTGTCTGTGTGTGTGTCTGTCTCTGTGCATGTGTCTCTGTGTGTGTCTCTCTGTGTGTGTGTGTCTGTCTGTTTGTGTGTCTGTGTGTGTGTCTGTTTGTGTGTCTGTGTGTGTCTGTCTGTGTGTGTGTCTGTGTGTGTGTCTGTGTGTGTGTGTCCTTGTGTGTCTGTCTGTGTGTGTCTGCGTGTGTGTCTATGTGTCTGTGTGTGTGTATCTGTCTGTGTGTGTTTATCTGTGTGTGTGTCTCTGTCTGGCTGTGTGTATCTGTGTCTGTGTGTCTGTCTGTGTGTGTGTGTCTGTGTGTGTGTCTCTGTGTGTCTGTTGGTGTGTGTGTGTCTGTGTGTGTCTATCTGTGTGTGTCTGTCTGTGTGTGTGTCTGTGTGTGTGTCTGTCTGTGTGCATGTGTCTGTGTGTGTTTGTCTGTGTGTGTGTCTGTGTGTCTTTCTGTGTGTGTGTCTGTGTGTGTGTCTGTGTGTGTGTTTGTGTGTGTGTGTCTTTGTGTGTGTCTGTTTGTGTGTGTGTGTCTGTCTCTGTGTGTGTCTGTGTGTGTGTGTCTGTGTGTGTGTGTCTGTCTGTGTGTGTGTATCTGTGTGTGTGTCTCTGTCTGGGTGTGTGTATCTGTGTCTGTGTGTGTGTCTGTGTGTGTGTCTGTGTGTCTGTGTGTGTGTCTGTGTGTGTCTGTGTGTGTGTCTGTGTGTGTGTGTCTGTGTGTGTCTGTGTGTGTGTGTCTGTCTGTGCGTGTGTCTGTGTGTGTGTCTGAGTGTGTGTCTGTGTGTGTGTCGGAGTGTGTGTCTGTGTGCATGTGTCTGTGTGTGTGTGTCTGTGTGTGTGCCTGTGTGTGTCTGTGTGTGTGTGTGTCTGTCTGTGTGTGTGTCTGTGTGTGTGTCTGTGTGTGCGTCTGTGTGTGTGTCTGTGTGTGTCTGTCGGTGTGTGTGTGTCTGTGTTGTGTCTGTCTGTGTGTGTCTGTCTGTGTGTGTGTCTGTGTGTCTGTGTGCGTGTGTCTGTGTTCGTCTGTCTGTGTGTGTGTATCTCTCTGGGTGTGTGTATCTGTGTCAGTGTGTGTGTCTGTGTGCATGTGTCTGTGCGTGTGTCTGTGTGTGTGTGTCTGTGTGCATGTGTCTGTGTGTGTGTCTTTGTGTGTGTGTCTGTGTGTGTGTCTGTGTGTGTCTGTCTGTCTGTGTGTGTGTATCTCTCTGGGTGTGTGTATCTGTGTCAGTGTGTGTGTCTGTGTGCATGTGTCTGTGTGTGTGTCTGTGTGTGTGTCTGTGTTTGTGTCTGTGTGTGTGTCGGTGTGTGTGTCTGTGTGTGTGTGTCTGTGTGTGTGTCTGTGTGCATGTGTCTGTGTGTGTGTCTTTGTGCGTGTGTCTGTGTGCGTGTCTGTGTGCGTGTGTCTGTGTGTGTGTGTCTGTGTGTGTCTGTCTGTGTGTGTGTCTGTGTGTGTGTCTCTGTGTTTGTGTCTGTGTGTTTCTGTCGGTGTGTGTGTGTGTCTGTGTGTGTGTCTGTCTGTGTAGGTCTGT
>NC_137289.1:121877500-121905000 GCF_054371585.1 Giraffa tippelskirchi | reverse complement strand
TGTGTGTCTTTCTGTGTGTGTGTCTGTGTGTGTGTCTGTGTGTGTGTCTGTGTGTGTGTGTCTGTGTGTGTGTCTGTGTGTGTGTCTGTTTGTGTGTGTGTGTCTGTCTCTGTGTGTGTCTGTGTGTGTGTGTCTGTGTGTGTGTGTCTGTCTGTGTGTGTGTATCTGTGTGTGTGTCTCTGTCTGGGTGTGTGTATCTGTGTCTGTGTGTGTGTCTGTGTGTGTGTCTGTGTGTGTCTGTGTGTGTGTCTGTGTGTGTGTGTCGGTGTGTGTCTGTGTGTGTGTCTGTCTGTGTGTGTGTCTGTGTGTGTGTCTGTGTGCGTGTGTCTGTGTGTGTGTCTGAGTGTGTGTCTGTGTGTGTGTCGGAGTGTGTGTCTGTGTGCATGTGTCTGTGTGTGTGTGTCTGTGTGTGTCTGTGTGTGTGTCTGTGTGTGTCTGTCGGTGTGTGTCTGTCTGTGTGTGTGTCTGTGTGCATGTGTCTGTGTGTGAGTGTCTGTGTGTGTGTCTGTGTCTGTGTCTGTGTGTGTCTGTCAGTGTGTGAGTGTCAGTGTTGTGTCTGTCTGTGTGTGTCTGTCTGTTTGTGTGTCTGTGTGTGTGTCTGTCTGTGTGTGTCTCTCTGTGTGTCTGTCTGTGTGTGTCTGTCTGTGTGTCTGTCTGTGTGTGTCTGTCTGTTTGTGTGTCTGTGTGTGTGTCTGTTTGTGTGTCTGTCTGTGTGTGTCTGTCTGTGTGTGTCTGTGTGTGTGTCTGTGTGTGTGTCTGTCTGTGTGCATGTGTCTGTGTGTGTGTGTCTCTGTGTGTGTGTCTGTGTGTGTGTCTGTGTGTGTCTGTCGGTGTGTGTGTGTCTGTGTGTGTGTCTGTGCGTGTGTGTCTGTGTGTGTGTGTCTGTGTGTGTGTCTGTGTGTGTGTCTGTTTGTGTGTCTGTGTCTGTCTCTCTGTGTGTCTGTGTGTGTGTGTCTGTGTGTGTGTGTCTGTCTGTGTGCGTGTATCTGTGTGTGTGTCTCTGTCTGGTTGTGTGTATCTGTGTCTGTGTGTGTGTCTGTGTGTGTGTCTGTGTGTCTGTGTGTGTGTCTGTGTGTGTGTCTGTGTGTGTCGGTCTGTGTGTGTGTCTGTGTGTGTGTGTCTGTCTGTGTGTGTGTCTGTGTGTGTGTCTGTGTGGGTGTGTCTGTGTGTGTGTCTGAGTGTGTGTCTGTGTGTGTGTCGGAGTGTGTGTCTGTGTGCATGTGTCTGTGTGTGTGTCTGTGTGTGTGTGTCTGTGTGTCTGTCTGTGTGTGTCTGTCTGTCTGTCTGTGTGTATCTCTCTGGGTGTGTGTATCTGTGTCAGTGTGTGTGTCTTTGTGCATGTGTCTGTGTGTGTGTCTGTGTTTGTGTCTGTGTGTGTGTGTCTGTGTGTGTGTCTGTGTGTGTGTCTGTGTGTGTGTCTGCGTGTGTGTGTCTGTGTGTGTGTCTGTGTGTGTGTGTCTGTGTGTGTGCGTCTGTGTGTGTGTCTGTGTGTGTGTCTGTGTGTGTGTCTGTGTGTGTGTCTGCGTGTGTGTGTCTGTGTGTGTGTCTGTGTGTGTGTGTGTGTCTGTGTGTGTGTGTCTGTGTGTGTGTTTGTCTGTGTGCATGTGTCTGTGTGTGTGTCTGTTTGTGTGTGTCTGTGTGTGTGTCTGTGTGTGTCTGTCTGTGTGTGTCTGTCGGTGTGTGTGTGTCTGTGTGTGTGTCTGTGTGTGTCTGTCGGTGTGTGTGTGTCTGTGTGTGTGTCTGTGTGTGTCTGTGTATGTGTGTGTTTCTGTCTGTGTGTGTGTCTGTGTGTGTGTCTTTGTGCGTGTCTGTGTCTGTGTGACTGTGTGTCTGTGTGCGTGTGTCTTTGTGTGTATCTGTGTGCGTTTGTCTGTGTGTTTGTCTGTGTGTGTGTGTCTGTGTGTCTGTGTGCGTGTGTCTGTGTTCGTGTGTCTGTGTGTGTGTCTGTGTGTGTTTTGTGTGTCCGTGTCTGTGTGTGTGTCTGTCTGTGTATGTGTCTGTGTGTGTGTCTGTGTGTGTGTGTCTGTGTGTGTCTGTCTGTGTGTCTGTGTCTGTGTGTGTGTCTGTCTGTGTGTGTGTCTCTGTGTGTGTCTTTGTGCGTGTGTCTGTGTATGTGTCTCTTTGCGTGTGTCTGTGTGTGTGTCTGTGTGTGTGTCTGTGTGTGTTTCTGTGTGTGTCTGTCTGTGTGTCTGTGTCTGTGTGCGTGTCTGTCTGTGTGTGTCTCTGTGTGTGTGTCTCTGTGCGTGTGTCTGTGTGTGTGTCTGTGTGTGTGTCTCTGTGTTTGTGTCTGTGTGTGTCTGTCGGTGTGTGTGTGTGTCTGTGTGTGTGTCTGTCTGTGTATGTCTGTCTGTGTGTGTGTCTGTGTGTGTGTATCTGTCTGTGTGTGTGTCTGTGTGTGTGTCTGTCTGTGTGCATGTGTCTGTGTCTGTATATGTGTGTGTGCCTGTGTGTGTGTGTCTGTCTGTGTGTGTGTGTCTGTTTGTGTCTGTGAGTTTGTCTGTTTGTGTCTGTCTGTCTGTGTGTCTGTGTGCATGTGTCTGTGTTTGTGTCTGTGTGTGTGTCTGTGTGTGTGTCTGCGTGTGTGTCTGTGTGTGTTTCTGTCTGTGTGTGTCTGTCTGTCACTGTGTGTGTGTCTGTGTGTGTGTGTCTGCGTGTGTGTCTGTGTGCATGTGTCTGTGTGTCTGTCTGTGTGTGTGTCTGTGTGTGTGTCTGTGTGTGTGTGTCTTTGTGTGTCTGTCTGTGTGTGTCTGTGTGTGTGTCTATGTGTCTGTGTGTGTATATGTCTGTGTGTGTGTATCTGTGTGTGTGTCTCTGTCTGGCTGTGTGTATCTGTGTCTGTGTGTCTGTCTGTGTGCATGTGTCTGTGTGTGTGTGTCTGTGTGTGTGTCTCTGTGTGTCTGTTGGTGTGTGTGTGTCTGTGTGTGTGTCTATCTGTGTGTGTCTGTCTGTGTGTGTGTCTGTGTGTGTGTCTGTGTGTCTGTCTCTGTGTGTGTGTCTGTGTGTGTGTCTGTGTGTGTGTCTGTTTGTGTGTGTGTGTCTGTCTCTGTGTGTGTCTGTGTGTGTGTGTCTGTCTGTGTGTGTGTATCTGTGTGTGTGTCTCTGTCTGGGTGTGTGTATCTGTGTCTGTGTGTGTGTCTGTGAGTGTGTCTGTGTGTGTCTGTGTGTGTGTCTGTGTGTGTGTGTCGGTGTGTGTCTGTGTGTGTGTCTGTGTGTGTGTCTGTGTGTGTGTCTGTGTGCGTGTGTCTGTGTGTGTGTCTGAGTGTGTGTCTGTGTGTGTGTCGGAGTGTGTGTCTGTGTGCATGTGTCTGTGTGTGTGTGTCTGTGTGTGTCTGTGTGTGTGTCTGTGTGTGTCTGTCGGTGTGTGTCTGTCTGTGTGTGTGTTTGTGTGCATGTCTCTGTGTGTGAGTGTCTGTGTGTGTGTCTGTGTCTGTGTCTGTGTCTGTGTGTGTCTGTCGGTGTGTGAGTGTCAGTGTTGTGTCTGTCTGTGTGTGTCTGTCTGTTTGTGTGTCTGTGTGTGTGTCTGTCTGTGTGTGTCTGTCTGTGTGTCTGTCTGTGTGTGTCTGTCTGTGTGTCTGTCTGTGTGTGTCTGTCTGTTTGTGTGTCTGTGTGTGTGTCTGTTTGTGTGTCTGTCTGTGTGTGTCTGTCTGTGTGTGTCTGTGTGTGTGTCTGTGTGTGTGTCTGTCTGTGTGCATGTGTCTGTGTGTGTGTGACTCTGTGTGTGTGTCTGTGTGTGTGTCTGTGTGTGTCTGTCGGTGTGTGTGTGTCTGTGTGTGTGTCTGTGCGTGTGTGTCTGTGTGTGTGTGTCTGTGTGTGTGTCTGTTTGTGTGTCTGTGTCTGTCTCTCTGTGTGTCTGTGTTTGTGTGTCTGTGTGTGTGTGTCTGTCTGTGTGCGTGTATCTGTGTGTGTGTCTCTGTCTGGTTGTGTGTATCTGTGTCTGTGTGTGTGTCTGTGTGTGTGTCTGTGTGTCTGTGTGTGTGTCTGTGTGTGTGTCTGTGTGTGTCGGTCTGTGTGTGTGTCTGTGTGTGTGTGTCTGTCTGTGTGTGTGTCTGTGTGTGTGTCTGTGTGCGTGTGTCTGTGGTGTGTCTGAGTGTGTGTCTGTGTGTGTGTCGGAGTGTGTGTCTGTGTGCATGTGTCTGTGTGTGTGTCTGTGTGTGTGTGTCTGTGTGTCTGTCTGTGTGTGTCTGTCTGTCTGTCTGTGTGTATCTCTCTGGGTGTGTGTATCTGTGTCAGTGTGTGTGTCTGTGTGCATGTGTCTGTGTGTGTGTCTGTGTTTGTGTCTGTGTGTGTGTGTCTGTGTGTGTGTCTGTGTGTGTGTGTCTGTGTGTGTGTCTGCGTGTGTGTGTCTGTGTGTGTGTCTGTGTGTGTGTGTCTGTGTGTGTGCGTCTGTGTGTGTGTCTGTGTGTGTGTCTGTGTGTGTGTCTGTGTGTGTGTCTGCGTGTGTGTGTCTGTGTGTGTGTCTGTGTGTGTGTGTGTGTCTGTGTGTGTGTGTGTCTGTGTGTGTGTTTGTCTGTGTGCATGTGTCTGTGTGTGTGTCTGTGTGTGTGTGTCTGTGTGTGTGTCTGTGTGTGTCTGTCAGTGTGTGTGTGTCTGGGTGTGTGTCTGTGTGTGTCTGTCGGTGTGTGTGTGTCTGTGTGTGTGTCTGTGTGTGTCTGTGTATGTGTGTGTTTCTGTCTGTGTGTGTGTCTGTGTGTGTGTCTTTGTGCGTGTCTGTGTCTGTGTGACTGTGTGTCTGTGTGCGTGTGTCTTTGTGTGTATCTGTGTGCGTTTGTCTGTGTGTTTGTCTGTGTGTGTGTCTGTGTGTCTGTGTGCGTGTGTCTGTGTTCGTGTGTCTGTGTGTGTGTCTGTGTGTGTTTTGTGTGTCCGTGTCTGTGTGTGTGTCTGTCTGTGTGTGTGTCTGTGTGTGTGTCTGCGTGTGTGTGTCTGTGTGTCTGTCTGTGTGTGTGTGTCTGTCTGTGTGTGTGTCTGTGTGTGTGTCTGTGTGTGTCTGTGTGTGTGTCTGTCTGTGTGTGTGTGTCTGTGTGTGTGTCTGTGTGTGTCTGTCTGTGTGTCTGTGTCTGTGTGTGTGTCTGTCTGTGTGTGTGTCTGTGTGTGTGTCTTTGTGCGTGTGTCTGTGTATGTGTCTGTGTGCGTGTGTCTGTGTGTGTGTCTGTGTGTGTGTCTGTGTGTGTTTCTGTGTGTCTGTCTGTGTGTCTGTGTGTGTGTCTGTCTGTGTGTGTGTCTGTGTGTGGGTCTGTGTGTGTGTGTCTTTGTGTGTGTCTGTGTGTGTGTGTCTGTCTGTGTGTGTGTGTCTGTGTGTGTGTCTTGGTGTGTGTCTGTGTGCATGTGTCTGTGTGTGTGTCTGTGTTTGTGTCTGCGTGTGTGTGTCTGTGTGTCTGTCTGTTTGTGTGTGTCTGTATGTGCGCGTGTGTCTGTGTGTGTGTCTGTGTGTGTGTCTGTGTGTGTGTCTGTGTGTCTGTGTCTGTGTGTGTGTCTGTCTGTGTGTGTGTGTCTGTGTGTGTGTCTGTCTGTGTCTGTGTGTGTGTCTGTCTGTGTATGTGTCTGTGTGTGTGTCTGTGTGTGTCTGTCAGTGTGTGTGTGTCTGTTTGTGTGTCTGTCTGTGTGTGTCTGTGTGTGTTTGTGTCTGTCTGTGTGTGTCTGTGTGTGTGTCTCTGTGTGTGTCTGTGTGTGTGTGTCTGTGTGTGTGTCTTTGTGCGTGTGTCTGTGTGTGTGTCTGTGTGCATGTGTCTGTGTGTGTGTGTCTGTGTGTGTCTGTGTGTGTGTCTGTGTGTGTCTGTCGGTGTGTGTCTGTCTGTGTGTGTGTTTGTGTGCATGTGTCTGTGTGTGAGTGTCTGTGTGTGTGTCTGTGTCTGTGTCTGTGTGTGTCTGTCGGTGTGTGAGTGTCAGTGTTGTGTCTGTCTGTGTGTGTCTGTCTGTTTGTGTGTCTGTGTATGTGTCTGTCTGTGTGTGTCTGTCTGTGTGTCTGTCTGTGTGTGTCTGTCTGTGTGTCTGTCTGTGTGTGTCTGTCTGTTTGTGTGTCTGTGTGTGTGTCTGTTTGTGTGTCTGTCTGTGTGTGTCTGTCTGTGTGTGTCTGTGTGTGTGTCTGTGTGTGTGTCTGTCTGTGTGCATGTGTCTGTGTGTGTGTGACTCTGTGTGTGTGTCTGTGTGTGTGTCTGTGTGTGTCTGTCGGTGTGTGTGTGTCTGTGTGTGTGTCTGTGCGTGTGTGTCTGTGTGTGTGTGTCTGTGTGTATGTCTGTGTGTGTGTCTGTTTGTGTGTCTGTGTCTGTCTCTCTGTGTGTCTGTGTTTGTGTGTCTGTGTGTGTGTGTCTGTCTGTGTGCGTGTATCTGTGTGTGTGTCTCTGTCTGGTAGTGTGTATCTGTGTCTGTGTGTGTGTCTGTGTGTGTGTCTGTGTGTCTGTGTGTGTGTCTGTGTGTGTGTCTGTGTGTGTCGGTCTGTGTGTGTGTCTGTGTGTGTGTGTCTGTCTGTGTGTGTGTCTGTGTGTGTGTCTGTGTGCGTGTGTCTGTGTGTGTGTCTGAGTGTGTGTCTGTGTGTGTGTCGGAGTGTGTGTCTGTGTGCATGTGTCTGTTTGTGTGTCTGTGTGTGTGTGCCTGTGTGTGTGTCTGTCTGTCTGTCTGTGTGTATCTCTCTGGGTGTGTGTATCTGTGTCAGTGTGTGTGTCTGTGTGTGTGTCTGTGTTTGTGTCTGTGTGTGTGTGTCTGTGTGTGTGTCTGTGTGTGTGTGTCTGTGTGTGTGTCTGCGTGTGTGTGTCTGTGTGTGTGTCTGTGTGTGTGTCTGTGTGTGTGCGTCTGTGTGTGTGTCTGTGTGTGTGTCTTTGTGTGTGTCTGTGTGTGTGTCTGCGTGTGTGTGTCTGTGTGTGTGTCTGTGTGTGTGTGTGTCTGTGTGTGTGTGTGTCTGTGTGTGTGTTTGTCTGTGTGCATGTGTCTGTGTGTGTGTCTGTGTGTGTGTGTCTGTGTGTGTGTCTGTGTGTGTCTGTCAGTGTGTGTGTGTCTGTGTGTGTGTCTGTGTGTGTCTGTCGGTGTGTGTGTGTCTGTGTGTGTGTCTGTGTGTGTCTGTGTATGTGTGTGTTTCTGTCTGTGTGTGTGTCTGTGTGTGTGTCTTTGTGCGTGTCTGTGTCTGTGTGACTGTGTGTCTCTGTGCGTGTGTCTTTGTGTGTATCTGTGTGCGTTTGTCTGTGTGTTTGTCTGTGTGTGTGTGTCTGTGTGTCTGTGTGCGTGTGTCTGTGTTCGTGTGTCTGTGTGTGTGTCTGTGTGTGTTTTGTGTGTCCGTGTCTGTGTGTGTGTCTGTCTGTGTGTGTGTCTGTGTGTGTGTCTGCGTGTGTGTGTCTGTGTGTCTGTCTGTGTGTGTGTGTCTGTCTGTGTGTGTGTCTGTGTGTGTGTCTGTGTGTCTGTGTGTGTGTCTGTCTGTGTGTGTGTGTCTGTGTGTGTGTCTGTGTGTGTCTGTCTGTGTGTCTGTGTCTGTGTGTGTGTCTGTCTGTGTGTGTGTCTGTGTGTGTGTCTTTGTGCGTGTGTCTGTGTATGTGTCTGTGTGCGTGTGTCTGTGTGTGTGTCTGTGTGTGTGTCTGTGTGTGTTTCTGTGTGTCTGTCTGTGTGTCTGTGTGTGTGTCTGTCTGTGTGTGTGTGTCTGTCTGTGTGTGTGTGTCTGCGTGTGTGTGTCTGTGTGTGTGTGTCTGTGTGTGTGTGTCTGTGTGTGTGTCTGTGTGTGTGTCTGTGTGTGTCTGTGTGTGTGTCTGTGTGTGTGTGTCTATCTGTGTGTCTGTGTCTGTGTGTGTGTCTGTCTGTGTGCATGTGTCTGTGTGTGTATCTGTGTGTATGTCTGTGTGACTGTGTGTGTGTCTGTCTGTGTGTGTGTTTCTGTCTGTGTGTGTGTTTCTGTCTGTGTGTGTGTGTCTGTGTGCGTGTGTCTGTGTGTGTGTCTGAGTGTGTGTCTGTGTGTGTGTCTGAGTGTGTGTCTGTGTGCATGTGTCTGTGTGCGTGTGTCTGTGTGTGTGTGTCTGTGTGTGTGTCTCCGTGTGTCTGTCGGTGTGTGTGTGTCTGTCTGTGTGTCTGCGTGTGTGTCTGTGTGTGTCTGTGTGTGTGTGTCTGTGTGTGTGTGTCTGTCTGTGTGTGTGTATCTGTCTGAGTGTGTGTCTGTGTGTGTGTCTGTCTCTGTGCATGTGTCTCTGTGTGTGTCTCTCTGTGTGTGTGTGTCTGTCTGTTTGTGTGTCTGTGTGTGTGTCTGTTTGTGTGTCTGTGTGTGTCTGTCTGTGTGTGTGTCTGTGTGTGTGTCTGTGTGTGTGTGTCCTTGTGTGTCTGTCTGTGTGTGTCTGCGTGTGTGTCTATGTGTCTGTGTGTGTGTATCTGTCTGTGTGTGTTTATCTGTGTGTGTGTCTCTGTCTGGCTGTGTGTATCTGTGTCTGTGTGTCTGTCTGTGTGTGTGTGTCTGTGTGTGTGTCTCTGTGTGTCTGTTGGTGTGTGTGTGTCTGTGTGTGTCTATCTGTGTGTGTCTGTCTGTGTGTGTGTCTGTGTGTGTGTCTGTCTGTGTGCATGTGTCTGTGTGTGTTTGTCTGTGTGTGTGTCTGTGTGTCTTTCTGTGTGTGTGTCTGTGTGTGTGTCTGTGTGTGTGTTTGTGTGTGTGTGTCTTTTTGTGTGTCTGTTTGTGTGTGTGTGTCTGTCTCTGTGTGTGTCTGTGTGTGTGTGTCTGTGTGTGTGTGTCTGTCTGTGTGTGTGTATCTGTGTGTGTGTCTCTGTCTGGGTGTGTGTATCTGTGTCTGTGTGTGTGTCTGTGTGTGTGTCTGTGTGTCTGTGTGTGTGTCTGTGTGTGTCTGTGTGTGTGTCTGTGTGTGTGTGTCTGTGTGTGTCTGTGTGTGTGTGTCTGTCTGTGCGTGTGTCTGTGTGTGTGTCTGAGTGTGTGTCTGTGTGTGTGTCGGAGTGTGTGTCTGTGTGCATGTGTCTGTGTGTGTGTGTCTGTGTGTGTGCCTGTGTGTGTCTGTGTGTGTGTGTGTCTGTCTGTGTGTGTGTCTGTGTGTGTGTCTGTGTGTGCGTCTGTGTGTGTGTCTGTGTGTGTCTGTCGGTGTGTGTGTGTCTGTGTTGTGTCTGTCTGTGTGTGTCTGTCTGTGTGTGTGTCTGTGTGTCTGTGTGCGTGTGTCTGTGTTCGTCTGTCTGTGTGTGTGTATCTCTCTGGGTGTGTGTATCTGTGTCAGTGTGTGTGTCTGTGTGCATGTGTCTGTGCGTGTGTCTGTGTGCGTGTGTCTGTGTGCATGTGTCTGTGTGTGTGTCTTTGTGTGTGTGTCTGTGTGTGTGTCTGTGTGTGTCTGTCTGTCTGTGTGTGTGTATCTCTCTGGGTGTGTGTATCTGTGTCAGTGTGTGTGTCTGTGTGCATGTGTCTGTGTGTGTGTCTGTGTGTGTGTCTGTGTTTGTGTCTGTGTGTGTGTCGGTGTGTGTGTCTGTGTGTGTGTGTCTGTGTGTGTGTCTGTGTGCATGTGTCTGTGTGTGTGTCTTTGTGCGTGTGTCTGTGTGCGTGTCTGTGTGCGTGTGTCTGTGTGTGTGTGTCTGTGTGTGTCTGTCTGTGTGTGTGTCTGTGTGTGTGTCTCTGTGTTTGTGTCTGTGTGTTTCTGTCGGTGTGTGTGTGTGTCTGTGTGTGTGTCTGTCTGTGTAGGTCTGTCTGTGTGTGTGTCTGTGTGTGTCTGTCGGTCTGTGTGTGTGTATCTGTATGTGTGTGTGTCTGTGTGTGTGTCTGTCTGTGTGCATGTGTCTGTGTCTGTGTATGTGTGTGTGTGTGTGTCTGTGTGTGTGTCTGTCTGTGTGTGTGTGTCTGTTTGTGTCTGTGAGTGTGTCTGTTTGTGTGTGTCTCTCTGTGTGTCTGTGTGCATGTGTCTGTGTGTGTGTCTGTGTGTGTGTCTGTGTGTGTGTCTGTGTGTGTGTGTCTGTGTGTGTGTCTGTCTGTGTGTGTGTGTCTGTCTGTGTGTGTGTATCTGTCTGTGTGTGTGTCTGTGTGTGTGTGTCTGTCTGTGTGTGTGTATCTGTGTGTGTGTCTGTCTGTGTGTGTCTGTGTGCGTGTGTCTGTGTGTGTGTGTCTGTCTGTGTGTGTGTATCTGGGTGTGTGTCTCTGTCTGGGTGTGTGTATCTGTGTCAGTGTGTGTGTCTGTGTTTGTGTCTGTGTCTGTGTGTGTGTCTGTGTGTGTCTGTCTGTGTGTGTGTCTGTGTGTGTGTGTCTGTCTGTGTGTGTCTGTGTGTGTGTCTGTGTGCGTGTGTCTTTGTGTGTGTCTGAGTGTGTGTCTGTGTGTGTGTCGGAGTGTGTGTCTGTGTGCATGTGTCTGTGTGTGTGTGTCTGTGTGTGTGTGTTTGTGTGTGTGTGTCTCTGTGCATGTGTCTGTGGGTGAGTGTCTGTGTGTGTCTGTCGGTGTGTGTGAGTCTGTGTTGTGTCTGTCTGTGTGTGTCTGTCTGTTTGTGTGTCTGTGTGTGTGTCTGTGTGTGTCTGTCGGTCTGTGTGTGTGTATCTGTATGTGTGTGTGTCTGTGTGTGTGTCTGTCTGTGTGCATGTGTCTGTGTCTGTGTATGTGTGTGTGTGTGTGTCTGTGTGTGTGTCTGTCTGTGTGTGTGTGTCTGTTTGTGTCTGTGAGTGTGTCTGTTTGTGTGTGTCTCTCTGTGTGTCTGTGTGCATGTGTCTGTGTGTGTGTCTGTGTGTGTGTCTGTGTGTGTGTCTGTGTGTGTGTGTCTGTGTGTGTGTCTGTCTGTGTGTGTGTGTCTGTCTGTGTGTGTGTATCTGTCTGTGTGTGTGTCTGTGTGTGTGTGTCTGTCTGTGTGTGTGTATCTGTGTGTGTGTCTGTCTGTGTGTGTCTGTGTGCGTGTGTCTGTGTGTGTGTGTCTGTCTGTGTGTGTGTATCTGGGTGTGTGTCTCTGTCTGGGTGTGTGTATCTGTGTCAGTGTGTGTGTCTGTGTTTGTGTGTGTGTCTGTGTGTGTGTCTGTGTGTGTTTCTGTGTGTGTCTGTCTGTGTGTCTGTGTCTGTGTGCGTGTCTGTCTGTGTGTGTGTCTGTGTGTGTGTCTTTGTGCATGTGTCTGTGTGTGTGTCTGTGTGTGTGTCTGTGTGTCTGTGTGTGTGTGTCTGTCTGTGTGTGTGTCTGTGTGTGTGTCTGTGTGTGTGTCTGTGTGTGTGTCTTTGTGTGTGTCTGTGTGTGTGTGTCTGTCTGTGTGTGTGTGTCTGTGTGTGTGTCTTGGTGTGTGTCTGTGTGCATGTGTCTGTGTGTGTGTCTGTGTTTGTGTCTGCGTGTGTGTGTCTGTGTGTCTGTTTGTGTGTGTCTGTATGTGCGCGTGTGTCTGTGTGTGTGTCTGTGTGTCTGTGTCTATGTGTGTGTCTGTCTGTGTATGTGTCTGTGTGTGTGTCTGTGTGTGTCTGTCAGTGTGTGTGTGTCTGTGTGTGTGTCTGTCTGTGTGTGTCTGTCTGTGTGTGTGTCTGTGTGTGTGTCTGTGTGTCTGTGTGTGCGTGTCTGTCTGTGTGTGTGTCTGTGTGTGTGTCTTTGTGCATGTGTCTGTGTGTGTGTCTGTGTGTGTGTCTGTGTGTCTGTGTGTGTGTGTCTGTCTGTGTGTGTGTCTGTGTGTGTGTCTGTGTGTGTGTCTGTGTGTGTGTGTCTTTGTGTGTGTCTGTGTGTGTGTGTCTGTCTGTGTGTGTGTGTCTGTGTGTGTGTCTTGGTGTGTGTCTGTGTGTGTGTCTGTGTTTGTGTCTGCGTGTGTGTGTCTGTGTGTCTGTCTGTTTGTGTGTGTCTGTATGTGCGCGTGTGTCTGTGTGTGTGTCTGTGTGTGTGTCTGTGTGTGTGTCTGTGTGTCTGTGTCTGTGTGTGTGTCTGTCTGTGTGTGTGTGTCTGTGTGTGTGTCTGTCTGTGTCTGTGTGTGTGTCTGTCTGTGTATGTGTCTGTGTGTGTGTCTGTGTGTGTCTGTCAGTGTGTGTGTGTCTGTCTGTGTGTGTGTCTGTGTGTGTGTCTGTGTGCGTGTTTCTGTGTGTGTCTGTGTGTGTGTCTGTGTGTGTGTCTGTCTGTGTGTGTTTCTGTGTGTGTGTGTCTGTCTGTGTGTGTGTCTGTGTGTGTGTCTGTGTGTGTGTGTCTTTGTGTGTCTGTCTGTGTGTGTCTGTGTGTGTGTCTATGTGTCTGTGTGTGTGTATCTGTCTGTGTGTGTGTATCTGTGTGTGTGTCTCTGTCTGGCTGTGTGTATCTGTGTCTGTGTGTCTGTCTGTGTGCATGTGTCTGTGTGTGTGTGTCTGTGTGTGTGTCTGTGTGTCTGTGTCTGTGTGTGTGTCTGTCTGTGTGTGTGTGTCTGTGTGTGTGTCTGTCTGTGTCTGTGTGTGTGTCTATCTGTGTGTGTCTGTCTGTGTGTGTGTCTGTGTGTGTGTCTGTCTGTGTGCATGTGTCTGTGTGTGTTTGTCTGTGTGTGTGTCTGTGTGTCTTTCTGTGTGTGTGTCTGTGTGTGTGTCTGTGTGTGTGTCTGTGTGTGTGTGTCTGTGTGTGTGTCTGTGTGTGTGTCTGTTTGTGTGTGTGTGTCTGTCTCTGTGTGTGTCTGTGTGTGTGTGTCTGTGTGTGTGTGTCTGTCTGTGTGTGTGTATCTGTGTGTGTGTCTCTGTCTGGGTGTGTGTATCTGTGTCTGTGTGTGTGTCTGTGTGTGTGTCTGTGTGTGTCTGTGTGTGTGTCTGTGTGTGTGTGTCGGTGTGTGTCTGTGTGTGTGTCTGTCTGTGTGTGTGTCTGTGTGTGTGTCTGTGTGCGTGTGTCTGTGTGTGTGTCTGAGTGTGTGTCTGTGTGTGTGTCGGAGTGTGTGTCTGTGTGCATGTGTCTGTGTGTGTGTGTCTGTGTGTGTCTGTGTGTGTGTCTGTGTGTGTCTGTCGGTGTGTGTCTGTCTGTGTGTGTGTCTGTGTGCATGTGTCTGTGTGTGAGTGTCTGTGTGTGTGTCTGTGTCTGTGTCTGTGTGTGTCTGTCGGTGTGTGAGTGTCAGTGTTGTGTCTGTCTGTGTGTGTCTGTCTGTTTGTGTGTCTGTGTGTGTGTCTGTCTGTGTGTGTCTGTCTGTGTGTCTGTCTGTGTGTGTCTGTCTGTGTGTCTGTCTGTGTGTGTCTGTCTGTTTGTGTGTCTGTGTGTGTGTCTGTTTGTGTGTCTGTCTGTGTGTGTCTGTCTGTGTGTGTCTGTGTGTGTGTCTGTGTGTGTGTCTGTCTGTGTGCGTGTGTCTGTGTGTGTGTGTCTCTGTGTGTGTGTCTGTGTGTGTGTCTGTGTGTGTCTGTCGGTGTGTGTGTGTCTGTGTGTGTGTCTGTGTGTGTGTGTCTGTGTGTGTGTCTGTGTGTGTGTCTGTTTGTGTGTCTGTGTCTGTCTCTCTGTGTGTCTGTGTGTGTGTGTCTGTGTGTGTGTGTCTGTCTGTGTGCGTGTATCTGTGTGTGTGTCTCTGTCTGGTTGTGTGTATCTGTGTCTGTGTGTGTGTCTGTGTGTGTGTCTGTGTGTCTGTGTGTGTGTCTGTGTGTGTGTCTGTGTGTGTCGGTCTGTGTGTGTGTCTGTGTGTGTGTGTCTGTCTGTGTGTGTGTCTGTGTGTGTGTCTGTGTGGGTGTGTCTGTGTGTGTGTCTGAGTGTGTGTCTGTGTGTGTGTCGGAGTGTGTGTCTGTGTGCATGTGTCTGTGTGTGTGTCTGTGTGTGTGTGTCTGTGTGTCTGTCTGTGTGTGTCTGTCTGTCTGTCTGTGTGTATCTCTCTGGGTGTGTGTATCTGTGTCAGTGTGTGTGTCTGTGTGCATGTGTCTGTGTGTGTGTCTGTGTTTGTGTCTGTGTGTGTGTGTCTGTGTGTGTGTCTGTGTGTGTGTGTCTGTGTGTGTGTCTGCGTGTGTGTGTCTGTGTGTGTGTCTGTGTGTGTGTGTCTGTGTGTGTGCGTCTGTGTGTGTGTCTGTGTGTGTGTCTGTGTGTGTGTCTGTGTGTGTGTCTGCGTGTGTGAGTCTGTGTGTGTGTCTGTGTGTGTGTGTGTGTCTGTGTGTGTGTGTCTGTGTGTGTGTTTGTCTGTGTGCATGTGTCTGTGTGTGTGTCTGTGTGTGTGTGTCTGTGTGTGTGTCTGTGTGTGTCTGTCAGTGTGTGTGTGTCTGTGTGTGTGTCTGTGTGTGTCTGTCGGTGTGTGTGTGTCTGTGTGTGTGTCTGTGTGTGTCTGTGTATGTGTGTGTTTCTGTCTGTGTGTGTGTCTGTGTGTGTGTCTTTGTGCGTGTCTGTGTCTGTGTGACTGTGTGTCTGTGTGCGTGTGTCTTTGTGTGTATCTGTGTGCGTTTGTCTGTGTGTTTGTCTGTGTGTGTGTGTCTGTGTGTCTGTGTGCGTGTGTCTGTGTTCGTGTGTCTGTGTGTGTGTCTGTGTGTGTTTTGTGTGTCCGTGTCTGTGTGTGTGTCTGTCTGTGTATGTGTCTGTGTGTGTGTCTGTGTGTGTGTGTCTGTGTGTGTGTGTCTGTGTGTCTGTGTCTGTGTGTGTGTCTGTCTGTGTGTGTGTCTCTGTGTGTGTCTTTGTGCGTGTGTCTGTGTATGTGTCTCTTTGCGTGTGTCTGTGTGTGTGTCTGTGTGTGTGTCTGTGTGTGTTTCTGTGTGTGTCTGTCTGTGTGTCTGTGTCTGTGTGCGTGTCTGTCTGTGTGTGTCTCTGTGTGTGTGTCTCTGTGCGTGTGTCTGTGTGTGTGTCTGTGTTTGTGTCTCTGTGTTTGTGTCTGTGTGTGTCTGTCGGTGTGTGTGTGTGTCTGTGTGTGTGTCTGTCTGTGTATGTCTGTCTGTGTGTGTGTCTGTGTGTGTGTATCTGTCTGTGTGTGTGTCTGTGTGTGTGTCTGTCTGTGTGCATGTGTCTGTGTCTGTATATGTGTGTGTGCCTGTGTGTGTGTGTCTGTCTGTGTGTGTGTGTCTGTTTGTGTCTGTGAGTTTGTCTGTTTGTGTCTGTCTGTCTGTGTGTCTGTGTGCATGTGTCTGTGTTTGTGTCTGTGTGTGTGTCTGTGTGTGTGTCTGCGTGTGTGTCTGTGTGTGTTTCTGTCTGTGTGTGTCTGTCTGTCACTGTGTGTGTGTCTGTGTGTGTGTGTCTGCGTGTGTGTCTGTGTGCATGTGTCTGTGTGTCTGTCTGTGTGTGTGTCTGTGTGTGTGTCTGTGTGTGTGTGTCTTTGTGTGTCTGTCTGTGTGTGTCTGTGTGTGTGTCTATGTGTCTGTGTGTGTATATGTCTGTGTGTGTGTATCTGTGTGTGTGTCTCTGTCTGGCTGTGTGTATCTGTGTCTGTGTGTCTGTCTGTGTGCATGTGTCTGTGTGTGTGTGTCTGTGTGTGTGTCTCTGTGTGTCTGTTGGTGTGTGTGTGTCTGTGTGTGTGTCTATCTGTGTGTGTCTGTCTGTGTGTGTGTCTGTGTGTGTGTCTGTGTGTGTGTCTCTGTGTGTGTGTCTGTGTGTGTGTCTGTGTGTGTGTCTGTTTGTGTGTGTGTGTCTGTCTCTGTGTGTGTCTGTGTGTGTGTATCTGTGTGTGTGTCTCTGTCTGGGTGTGTGTATCTGTGTCTGTGTGTGTGTCTGCGTGTGTGTGTCTGTGTGTGTGTCTGTGTGTGTGTGTGTCTGTGTGTGTGTGTGTCTGTGTGTGTGTTTGTCTGTGTGCATGTGTCTGTGTGTGTGTCTGTGTGTGTGTGTCTGTGTGTGTGTCTGTGTGTGTCTGTCAGTGTGTGTGTGTCTGTGTGTGTGTCTGTGTGTGTCTGTCGGTGTGTGTGTGTCTGTGTGTGTGTCTGTGTGTGTCTGTGTATGTGTGTGTTTCTGTCTGTGTGTGTGTCTGTGTGTGTGTCTTTGTGCGTGTCTGTGTCTGTGTGACTGTGTGTCTGTGTGCGTGTGTCTTTGTGTGTATCTGTGTGCGTTTGTCTGTGTGTTTGTCTGTGTGTGTGTGTCTGTGTGTCTGTGTGCGTGTGTGTGTGTTCGTGTGTCTGTGTGTGTGTCTGTGTGTGTTTTGTGTGTCCGTGTCTGTGTGTGTGTCTGTCTGTGTGTGTGTCTGTGTGTGTGTCTGCGTGTGTGTGTCTGTGTGTCTGTCTGTGTGTGTGTGTCTGTCTGTGTGTGTGTCTGTGTGTGTGTCTGTGTGTCTGTGTGTGTGTCTGTCTGTGTGTGTGTGTCTGTGTGTGTGTCTGTGTGTGTCTGTCTGTGTGTCTGTGTCTGTGTGTGTGTCTGTCTGTGTGTGTGTCTGTGTGTGTGTCTTTGTGCGTGTGTCTGTGTATGTGTCTGTGTGCGTGTGTCTGTGTGTGTGTCTGTGTGTGTGTCTGTGTGTGTTTCTGTGTGTCTGTCTGTGTGTCTGTGTGTGTGTCTGTCTGTGTGTGTGTGTCTGTCTGTGTGTGTGTGTCTGCGTGTGTGTGTCTGTGTGTGTGTGTCTGTGTGTGTGTGTCTGTGTGTGTGTCTGTGTGTGTGTCTGTGTGTGTCTGTGTGTGTGTCTGTGTGTGTGTGTCTATCTGTGTGTCTGTGTCTGTGTGTGTGTCTGTCTGTGTGCATGTGTCTGTGTGTGTATCTGTGTGTATGTCTGTGTGACTGTGTGTGTGTCTGTCTGTGTGTGTGTTTCTGTCTGTGTGTGTGTTTCTGTCTGTGTGTGTGTGTCTGTGTGCGTGTGTCTGTGTGTGTGTCTGAGTGTGTGTCTGTGTGTGTGTCTGAGTGTGTGTCTGTGTGCATGTGTCTGTGTGCGTGTGTCTGTGTGTGTGTGTCTGTGTGTGTGTCTCCGTGTGTCTGTCGGTGTGTGTGTGTCTGTCTGTGTGTCTGCGTGTGTGTCTGTGTGTGTCTGTGTGTGTGTGTCTGTGTGTGTGTGTCTGTCTGTGTGTGTGTATCTGTCTGAGTGTGTGTCTGTGTGTGTGTCTGTCTCTGTGCATGTGTCTCTGTGTGTGTCTCTCTGTGTGTGTGTGTCTGTCTGTTTGTGTGTCTGTGTGTGTGTCTGTTTGTGTGTCTGTGTGTGTCTGTCTGTGTGTGTGTCTGTGTGTGTGTCTGTGTGTGTGTGTCCTTGTGTGTCTGTCTGTGTGTGTCTGCGTGTGTGTCTATGTGTCTGTGTGTGTGTATCTGTCTGTGTGTGTTTATCTGTGTGTGTGTCTCTGTCTGGCTGTGTGTATCTGTGTCTGTGTGTCTGTCTGTGTGTGTGTGTCTGTGTGTGTGTCTCTGTGTGTCTGTTGGTGTGTGTGTGTCTGTGTGTGTCTATCTGTGTGTGTCTGTCTGTGTGTGTGTCTGTGTGTGTGTCTGTCTGTGTGCATGTGTCTGTGTGTGTTTGTCTGTGTGTGTGTCTGTGTGTCTTTCTGTGTGTGTGTCTGTGTGTGTGTCTGTGTGTGTGTTTGTGTGTGTGTGTCTTTGTGTGTGTCTGTTTGTGTGTGTGTGTCTGTCTCTGTGTGTGTCTGTGTGTGTGTGTCTGTGTGTGTGTGTCTGTCTGTGTGTGTGTATCTGTGTGTGTGTCTCTGTCTGGGTGTGTGTATCTGTGTCTGTGTGTGTGTCTGTGTGTGTGTCTGTGTGTCTGTGTGTGTGTCTGTGTGTGTCTGTGTGTGTGTCTGTGTGTGTGTGTCTGTGTGTGTCTGTGTGTGTGTGTCTGTCTGTGCGTGTGTCTGTGTGTGTGTCGGAGTGTGTGTCTGTGTGCATGTGTCTGTGTGTGTGTGTCTGTGTGTGTGCCTGTGTGTGTCTGTGTGTGTGTGTGTCTGTCTGTGTGTGTGTCTGTGTGTGTGTCTGTGTGTGCGTCTGTGTGTGTGTCTGTGTGTGTCTGTCGGTGTGTGTGTGTCTGTGTTGTGTCTGTCTGTGTGTGTCTGTCTGTGTGTGTGTCTGTGTGTCTGTGTGCGTGTGTCTGTGTTCGTCTGTCTGTGTGTGTGTATCTCTCTGGGTGTGTGTATCTGTGTCAGTGTGTGTGTCTGTGTGCATGTGTCTGTGCGTGTGTCTGTGTGTGTGTGTCTGTGTGCATGTGTCTGTGTGTGTGTCTTTGTGTGTGTGTCTGTGTGTGTGTCTGTGTGTGTCTGTCTGTCTGTGTGTGTGTATCTCTCTGGGTGTGTGTATCTGTGTCAGTGTGTGTGTCTGTGTGCATGTGTCTGTGTGTGTGTCTGTGTGTGTGTCTGTGTTTGTGTCTGTGTGTGTGTCGGTGTGTGTGTCTGTGTGTGTGTGTCTGTGTGTGTGTCTGTGTGCATGTGTCTGTGTGTGTGTCTTTGTGCGTGTGTCTGTGTGCGTGTCTGTGTGCGTGTGTCTGTGTGTGTGTGTCTGTGTGTGTCTGTCTGTGTGTGTGTCTGTGTGTGTGTCTCTGTGTTTGTGTCTGTGTGTTTCTGTCGGTGTGTGTGTGTGTCTGTGTGTGTGTCTGTCTGTGTAGGTCTGTCTGTGTGTGTGTCTGTGTGTGTCTGTCGGTCTGTGTGTGTGTATCTGTATGTGTGTGTGTCTGTGTGTGTGTCTGTCTGTGTGCATGTGTCTGTGTCTGTGTATGTGTGTGTGTGTGTGTCTGTGTGTGTGTCTGTCTGTGTGTGTGTGTCTGTTTGTGTCTGTGAGTGTGTCTGTTTGTGTGTGTCTCTCTGTGTGTCTGTGTGCATGTGTCTGTGTGTGTGTCTGTGTGTGTGTCTGTGTGTGTGTCTGTGTGTGTGTGTCTGTGTGTGTGTCTGTCTGTGTGTGTGTGTCTGTCTGTGTGTGTGTATCTGTCTGTGTGTGTGTCTGTGTGTGTGTGTCTGTCTGTGTGTGTGTATCTGTGTGTGTGTCTGTCTGTGTGTGTCTGTGTGCGTGTGTCTGTGTGTGTGTGTCTGTCTGTGTGTGTGTATCTGGGTGTGTGTCTCTGTCTGGGTGTGTGTATCTGTGTCAGTGTGTGTGTCTGTGTTTGTGTCTGTGTCTGTGTGTGTGTCTGTGTGTGTCTGTCTGTGTGTGTGTCTGTGTGTGTGTGTCTGTCTGTGTGTGTGTCTGTGTGTGTGTCTGTGTGCGTGTGTCTTTGTGTGTGTCTGAGTGTGTGTCTGTGTGTGTGTCGGAGTGTGTGTCTGTGTGCATGTGTCTGTGTGTGTGTGTCTGTGTGTGTGTGTTTGTGTGTGTGTGTCTCTGTGCATGTGTCTGTGGGTGAGTGTCTGTGTGTGTCTGTCGGTGTGTGTGAGTCTGTGTTGTGTCTGTCTGTGTGTGTCTGTCTGTTTGTGTGTCTGTGTGTGTGTCTGTGTGTGTCTGTCGGTCTGTGTGTGTGTATCTGTATGTGTGTGTGTCTGTGTGTGTGTCTGTCTGTGTGCATGTGTCTGTGTCTGTGTATGTGTGTGTGTGTGTGTCTGTGTGTGTGTCTGTCTGTGTGTGTGTGTCTGTTTGTGTCTGTGAGTGTGTCTGTTTGTGTGTGTCTCTCTGTGTGTCTGTGTGCATGTGTCTGTGTGTGTGTCTGTGTGTGTGTCTGTGTGTGTGTCTGTGTGTGTGTGTCTGTGTGTGTGTCTGTCTGTGTGTGTGTGTCTGTCTGTGTGTGTGTATCTGTCTGTGTGTGTGTCTGTGTGTGTGTGTCTGTCTGTGTGTGTGTATCTGTGTGTGTGTCTGTCTGTGTGTGTCTGTGTGCGTGTGTCTGTGTGTGTGTGTCTGTCTGTGTGTGTGTATCTGGGTGTGTGTCTCTGTCTGGGTGTGTGTATCTGTGTCAGTGTGTGTGTCTGTGTTTGTGTGTGTGTCTGTGTGTGTGTCTGTGTGTGTTTCTGTGTGTGTCTGTCTGTGTGTCTGTGTCTGTGTGCGTGTCTGTCTGTGTGTGTGTCTGTGTGTGTGTCTTTGTGCATGTGTCTGTGTGTGTGTCTGTGTGTGTGTCTGTGTGTCTGTGTGTGTGTGTCTGTCTGTGTGTGTGTCTGTGTGTGTGTCTGTGTGTGTGTCTGTGTGTGTGTCTTTGTGTGTGTCTGTGTGTGTGTGTCTGTCTGTGTGTGTGTGTCTGTGTGTGTGTCTTGGTGTGTGTCTGTGTGCATGTGTCTGTGTGTGTGTCTGTGTTTGTGTCTGCGTGTGTGTGTCTGTGTGTCTGTCTGTTTGTGTGTGTCTGTATGTGCGCGTGTGTCTGTGTGTGTGTCTGTGTGTCTGTGTCTATGTGTGTGTCTGTCTGTGTATGTGTCTGTGTGTGTGTCTGTGTGTGTCTGTCAGTGTGTGTGTGTCTGTGTGTGTGTCTGTCTGTGTGTGTCTGTCTGTGTGTGTGTCTGTGTGTGTGTCTGTGTGTCTGTGTGTGTGTGTCTGTCTGTGTGTGTGTCTGTGTGTGTGTCTGTGTGTGTGTGTCTTTGTGTGTGTCTGTGTGTGTGTGTCTGTCTGTGTGTGTGTGTCTGTGTGTGTGTCTTGGTGTGTGTCTGTGTGTGTGTCTGTGTTTGTGTCTGCGTGTGTGTGTCTGTGTGTCTGTCTGTTTGTGTGTGTCTGTATGTGCGCGTGTGTCTGTGTGTGTGTCTGTGTGTGTGTCTGTGTGTGTGTCTGTGTGTCTGTGTCTGTGTGTGTGTCTGTCTGTGTGTGTGTGTCTGTGTGTGTGTCTGTCTGTGTCTGTGTGTGTGTCTGTCTGTGTATGTGTCTGTGTGTGTGTCTGTGTGTGTCTGTCAGTGTGTGTGTGTCTGTCTGTGTGTGTGTCTGTGTGTGTGTCTGTGTGCGTGTTTCTGTGTGTGTCTGTGTGTGTGTCTGTGTGTGTGTCTGTCTGTGTGTGTTTCTGTGTGTGTGTGTCTGTCTGTGTGTGTGTCTGTGTGTGTGTCTGTGTGTGTGTGTCTTTGTGTGTCTGTCTGTGTGTGTCTGTGTGTGTGTCTATGTGTCTGTGTGTGTGTATCTGTCTGTGTGTGTGTATCTGTGTGTGTGTCTCTGTCTGGCTGTGTGTATCTGTGTCTGTGTGTCTGTCTGTGTGCATGTGTCTGTGTGTGTGTGTCTGTGTGTGTGTCTGTGTGTCTGTGTCTGTGTGTGTGTCTGTCTGTGTGTGTGTGTCTGTGTGTGTGTCTGTCTGTGTCTGTGTGTGTGTCTATCTGTGTGTGTCTGTCTGTGTGTGTGTCTGTGTGTGTGTCTGTCTGTGTGCATGTGTCTGTGTGTGTTTGTCTGTGTGTGTGTCTGTGTGTCTTTCTGTGTGTGTGTCTGTGTGTGTGTCTGTGTGTGTGTCTGTGTGTGTGTGTCTGTGTGTGTGTCTGTGTGTGTGTCTGTTTGTGTGTGTGTGTCTGTCTCTGTGTGTGTCTGTGTGTGTGTGTCTGTGTGTGTGTGTCTGTCTGTGTGTGTGTATCTGTGTGTGTGTCTCTGTCTGGGTGTGTGTATCTGTGTCTGTGTGTGTGTCTGTGTGTGTGTCTGTGTGTGTCTGTGTGTGTGTCTGTGTGTGTGTGTCGGTGTGTGTCTGTGTGTGTGTCTGTCTGTGTGTGTGTCTGTGTGTGTGTCTGTGTGCGTGTGTCTGTGTGTGTGTCTGAGTGTGTGTCTGTGTGTGTGTCGGAGTGTGTGTCTGTGTGCATGTGTCTGTGTGTGTGTGTCTGTGTGTGTCTGTGTGTGTGTCTGTGTGTGTCTGTCGGTGTGTGTCTGTCTGTGTGTGTGTCTGTGTGCATGTGTCTGTGTGTGAGTGTCTGTGTGTGTGTCTGTGTCTGTGTCTGTGTGTGTCTGTCGGTGTGTGAGTGTCAGTGTTGTGTCTGTCTGTGTGTGTCTGTCTGTTTGTGTGTCTGTGTGTGTGTCTGTCTGTGTGTGTCTGTCTGTGTGTCTGTCTGTGTGTGTCTGTCTGTGTGTCTGTCTGTGTGTGTCTGTCTGTTTGTGTGTCTGTGTGTGTGTCTGTTTGTGTGTCTGTCTGTGTGTGTCTGTCTGTGTGTGTCTGTGTGTGTGTCTGTGTGTGTGTCTGTCTGTGTGCGTGTGTCTGTGTGTGTGTGTCTCTGTGTGTGTGTCTGTGTGTGTGTCTGTGTGTGTCTGTCGGTGTGTGTGTGTCTGTGTGTGTGTCTGTGTGTGTGTGTCTGTGTGTGTGTCTGTGTGTGTGTCTGTTTGTGTGTCTGTGTCTGTCTCTCTGTGTGTCTGTGTGTGTGTGTCTGTGTGTGTGTGTCTGTCTGTGTGCGTGTATCTGTGTGTGTGTCTCTGTCTGGTTGTGTGTATCTGTGTCTGTGTGTGTGTCTGTGTGTGTGTCTGTGTGTCTGTGTGTGTGTCTGTGTGTGTGTCTGTGTGTGTCGGTCTGTGTGTGTGTCTGTGTGTGTGTGTCTGTCTGTGTGTGTGTCTGTGTGTGTGTCTGTGTGGGTGTGTCTGTGTGTGTGTCTGAGTGTGTGTCTGTGTGTGTGTCGGAGTGTGTGTCTGTGTGCATGTGTCTGTGTGTGTGTCTGTGTGTGTGTGTCTGTGTGTCTGTCTGTGTGTGTCTGTCTGTCTGTCTGTGTGTATCTCTCTGGGTGTGTGTATCTGTGTCAGTGTGTGTGTCTGTGTGCATGTGTCTGTGTGTGTGTCTGTGTTTGTGTCTGTGTGTGTGTGTCTGTGTGTGTGTCTGTGTGTGTGTGTCTGTGTGTGTGTCTGCGTGTGTGTGTCTGTGTGTGTGTCTGTGTGTGTGTGTCTGTGTGTGTGCGTCTGTGTGTGTGTCTGTGTGTGTGTCTGTGTGTGTGTCTGTGTGTGTGTCTGCGTGTGTGAGTCTGTGTGTGTGTCTGTGTGTGTGTGTGTGTCTGTGTGTGTGTGTCTGTGTGTGTGTTTGTCTGTGTGCATGTGTCTGTGTGTGTGTCTGTGTGTGTGTGTCTGTGTGTGTGTCTGTGTGTGTCTGTCAGTGTGTGTGTGTCTGTGTGTGTGTCTGTGTGTGTCTGTCGGTGTGTGTGTGTCTGTGTGTGTGTCTGTGTGTGTCTGTGTATGTGTGTGTTTCTGTCTGTGTGTGTGTCTGTGTGTGTGTCTTTGTGCGTGTCTGTGTCTGTGTGACTGTGTGTCTGTGTGCGTGTGTCTTTGTGTGTATCTGTGTGCGTTTGTCTGTGTGTTTGTCTGTGTGTGTGTGTCTGTGTGTCTGTGTGCGTGTGTCTGTGTTCGTGTGTCTGTGTGTGTGTCTGTGTGTGTTTTGTGTGTCCGTGTCTGTGTGTGTGTCTGTCTGTGTATGTGTCTGTGTGTGTGTCTGTGTGTGTGTGTCTGTGTGTGTCTGTCTGTGTGTCTGTGTCTGTGTGTGTGTCTGTCTGTGTGTGTGTCTCTGTGTGTGTCTTTGTGCGTGTGTCTGTGTATGTGTCTCTTTGCGTGTGTCTGTGTGTGTGTCTGTGTGTGTGTCTGTGTGTGTGTCTGTCTGTGTGTCTGTGTCTGTGTGCGTGTCTGTCTGTGTGTGTCTCTGTGTGTGTGTCTCTGTGCGTGTGTCTGTGTGTGTGTCTGTGTTTGTGTCTCTGTGTTTGTGTCTGTGTGTGTCTGTCGGTGTGTGTGTGTGTCTGTGTGTGTGTCTGTCTGTGTATGTCTGTCTGTGTGTGTGTCTGTGTGTGTGTATCTGTCTGTGTGTGTGTCTGTGTGTGTGTCTGTCTGTGTGCATGTGTCTGTGTCTGTATATGTGTGTGTGCCTGTGTGTGTGTGTCTGTTTGTGTCTGTGAGTTTGTCTGTTTGTGTCTGTCTGTCTGTGTGTCTGTGTGCATGTGTCTGTGTTTGTGTCTGTGTGTGTGTCTGTGTGTGTGTCTGCGTGTGTGTCTGTGTGTGTTTCTGTCTGTGTGTGTCTGTCTGTCACTGTGTGTGTGTCTGTGTGTGTGTGTCTGCGTGTGTGTCTGTGTGCATGTGTCTGTGTGTCTGTCTGTGTGTGTGTCTGTGTGTGTGTCTGTGTGTGTGTGTCTTTGTGTGTCTGTCTGTGTGTGTCTGTGTGTGTGTCTATGTGTCTGTGTGTGTATATGTCTGTGTGTGTGTATCTGTGTGTGTGTCTCTGTCTGGCTGTGTGTATCTGTGTCTGTGTGTCTGTCTGTGTGCATGTGTCTGTGTGTGTGTGTCTGTGTGTGTGTCTCTGTGTGTCTGTTGGTGTGTGTGTGTCTGTGTGTGTGTCTATCTGTGTGTGTCTGTCTGTGTGTGTGTCTGTGTGTGTGTCTGTGTGTGTGTCTCTGTGTGTGTGTCTGTGTGTGTGTCTGTGTGTGTGTCTGTTTGTGTGTGTGTGTCTGTCTCTGTGTGTGTCTGTGTGTGTGTGTCTGTGTGTGTGTGTCTGTCTGTGTGTGTGTATCTGTGTGTGTGTCTCTGTCTGGGTGTGTGTATCTGTGTCTGTGTGTGTGTCTGTGAGTGTGTCTGTGTGTGTCTGTGTGTGTGTCTGTGTGTGTGTGTCGGTGTGTGTCTGTGTGTGTGTCTGTCTGTGTGTGTGTCTGTGTGTGTGTCTGTGTGCGTGTGTCTGTGTGTGTGTCTGAGTGTGTGTCTGTGTGTGTGTCGGAGTGTGTGTCTGTGTGCATGTGTCTGTGTGTGTGTGTCTGTGTGTGTCTGTGTGTGTGTCTGTGTGTGTCTGTCGGTGTGTGTCTGTCTGTGTGTGTGTTTGTGTGCATGTGTCTGTGTGTGAGTGTCTGTGTGTGTGTCTGTGTCTGTGTCTGTGTGTGTCTGTCGGTGTGTGAGTGTCAGTGTTGTGTCTGTCTGTGTGTGTCTGTCTGTTTGTGTGTCTGTGTGTGTGTCTGTCTGTGTGTGTCTGTCTGTGTGTCTGTCTGTGTGTGTCTGTCTGTGTGTCTGTCTGTGTGTGTCTGTCTGTGTGTGTCTGTGTGTGTGTCTGTGTGTGTGTTTGTCTGTGTGCATGTGTCTGTGTGTGTGTCTGTGTGTGTGTGTCTGTGTGTGTGTCTGTGTGTGTCTGTCAGTGTGTGTGTGTCTGTGTGTGTGTCTGTGTGTGTCTGTCGGTGTGTGTGTGTCTGTGTGTGTGTCTGTGTGTGTCTGTGTATGTGTGTGTTTCTGTCTGTGTGTGTGTCTGTGTGTGTGTCTGAGTGTGTGTCTGTGTGTGTGTCGGAGTGTGTGTCTGTGTGCATGTGTCTGTGTGTGTGTCTGTGTGTGTGTCTGTGTGTGTGTCTGTGTGTGTGTGTCTGTGTGTGTGTCTGTCTGTGTGTGTGTGTCTGTCTGTGTGTGTGTATCTGTCTGTGTGTGTGTCTGTGTGTGTGTGTCTGTCTGTGTGTGTGTATCTGTGTGTGTGTCTGTCTGTGTGTGTCTGTGTGCGTGTGTCTGTGTGTGTGTGTCTGTCTGTGTGTGTGTATCTGGGTGTGTGTCTCTGTCTGGGTGTGTGTATCTGTGTCAGTGTGTGTGTCTGTGTTTGTGTGTGTGTCTGTGTGTGTGTCTGTGTGTGTTTCTGTGTGTGTCTGTCTGTGTGTCTGTGTCTGTGTGCGTGTCTGTCTGTGTGTGTGTCTGTGTGTGTGTCTTTGTGCATGTGTCTGTGTGTGTGTCTGTGTGTGTGTCTGTGTGTCTGTGTGTGTGTGTCTGTCTGTGTGTGTGTCTGTGTGTGTGTCTGTGTGTGTGTCTGTGTGTGTGTCTTTGTGTGTGTCTGTGTGTGTGTGTCTGTCTGTGTGTGTGTGTCTGTGTGTGTGTCTTGGTGTGTGTCTGTGTGCATGTGTCTGTGTGTGTGTCTGTGTTTGTGTCTGCGTGTGTGTGTCTGTGTGTCTGTCTGTTTGTGTGTGTCTGTATGTGCGCGTGTGTCTGTGTGTGTGTCTGTGTGTCTGTGTCTATGTGTGTGTCTGTCTGTGTATGTGTCTGTGTGTGTGTCTGTGTGTGTCTGTCAGTGTGTGTGTGTCTGTGTGTGTGTCTGTCTGTGTGTGTCTGTCTGTGTGTGTGTCTGTGTGTGTGTCTGTGTGTCTGTGTGTGTGTGTCTGTCTGTGTGTGTGTCTGTGTGTGTGTCTGTGTGTGTGTGTCTTTGTGTGTGTCTGTGTGTGTGTGTCTGTCTGTGTGTGTGTGTCTGTGTGTGTGTCTTGGTGTGTGTCTGTGTGTGTGTCTGTGTTTGTGTCTGCGTGTGTGTGTCTGTGTGTCTGTCTGTTTGTGTGTGTCTGTATGTGCGCGTGTGTCTGTGTGTGTGTCTGTGTGTGTGTCTGTGTGTGTGTCTGTGTGTCTGTGTCTGTGTGTGTGTCTGTCTGTGTGTGTGTGTCTGTGTGTGTGTCTGTCTGTGTCTGTGTGTGTGTCTGTCTGTGTATGTGTCTGTGTGTGTGTCTGTGTGTGTCTGTCAGTGTGTGTGTGTCTGTCTGTGTGTGTGTCTGTGTGTGTGTCTGTGTGCGTGTTTCTGTGTGTGTCTGTGTGTGTGTCTGTGTGTGTGTCTGTCTGTGTGTGTTTCTGTGTGTGTGTGTCTGTCTGTGTGTGTGTCTGTGTGTGTGTCTGTGTGTGTGTGTCTTTGTGTGTCTGTCTGTGTGTGTCTGTGTGTGTGTCTATGTGTCTGTGTGTGTGTATCTGTCTGTGTGTGTGTATCTGTGTGTGTGTCTCTGTCTGGCTGTGTGTATCTGTGTCTGTGTGTCTGTCTGTGTGCATGTGTCTGTGTGTGTGTGTCTGTGTGTGTGTCTGTGTGTCTGTGTCTGTGTGTGTGTCTGTCTGTGTGTGTGTGTCTGTGTGTGTGTCTGTCTGTGTCTGTGTGTGTGTCTATCTGTGTGTGTCTGTCTGTGTGTGTGTCTGTGTGTGTGTCTGTCTGTGTGCATGTGTCTGTGTGTGTTTGTCTGTGTGTGTGTCTGTGTGTCTTTCTGTGTGTGTGTCTGTGTGTGTGTGTCTGTGTGTGTGTCTGTGTGTGTGTCTGTTTGTGTGTGTGTGTCTGTCTCTGTGTGTGTCTGTGTGTGTGTGTCTGTGTGTGTGTGTCTGTCTGTGTGTGTGTATCTGTGTGTGTGTCTCTGTCTGGGTGTGTGTATCTGTGTCTGTGTGTGTGTCTGTGTGTGTGTCTGTGTGTGTCTGTGTGTGTGTCTGTGTGTGTGTGTCGGTGTGTGTCTGTGTGTGTGTCTGTCTGTGTGTGTGTCTGTGTGTGTGTCTGTGTGCGTGTGTCTGTGTGTGTGTCTGAGTGTGTGTCTGTGTGTGTGTCGGAGTGTGTGTCTGTGTGCATGTGTCTGTGTGTGTGTGTCTGTGTGTGTCTGTGTGTGTGTCTGTGTGTGTCTGTCGGTGTGTGTCTGTCTGTGTGTGTGTCTGTGTGCATGTGTCTGTGTGTGAGTGTCTGTGTGTGTGTCTGTGTCTGTGTCTGTGTGTGTCTGTCGGTGTGTGAGTGTCAGTGTTGTGTCTGTCTGTGTGTGTCTGTCTGTTTGTGTGTCTGTGTGTGTGTCTGTCTGTGTGTGTCTGTCTGTGTGTCTGTCTGTGTGTGTCTGTCTGTGTGTCTGTCTGTGTGTGTCTGTCTGTTTGTGTGTCTGTGTGTGTGTCTGTTTGTGTGTCTGTCTGTGTGTGTCTGTCTGTGTGTGTCTGTGTGTGTGTCTGTGTGTGTGTCTGTCTGTGTGCGTGTGTCTGTGTGTGTGTGTCTCTGTGTGTGTGTCTGTGTGTGTGTCTGTGTGTGTCTGTCGGTGTGTGTGTGTCTGTGTGTGTGTCTGTGTGTGTGTGTCTGTGTGTGTGTCTGTGTGTGTGTCTGTTTGTGTGTCTGTGTCTGTCTCTCTGTGTGTCTGTGTGTGTGTGTCTGTGTGTGTGTGTCTGTCTGTGTGCGTGTATCTGTGTGTGTGTCTCTGTCTGGTTGTGTGTATCTGTGTCTGTGTGTGTGTCTGTGTGTGTGTCTGTGTGTCTGTGTGTGTGTCTGTGTGTGTGTCTGTGTGTGTCGGTCTGTGTGTGTG
>NC_137289.1:121852500-121870000 GCF_054371585.1 Giraffa tippelskirchi | reverse complement strand
TATTCAGCACACTAAATAAACTCCATAATATGTCATGCTTTTTAGTAATTATATTTCTCTCTCCAGCATGCAATATTTAATTCAAGAATAATTTACTGAAGGAGTAGATGGCAAACAGACATTGTTTTCTCCTAAAAACACTGTAGTAAAGAAAGAGACGTGGTGGTAAATTAATAAAAGGCTGAAGGTTTAAAATGAGCTTGAGGAGAAAGAAGATGAGATTAAACCTTCAAGAAAATTAAGACACAGCACAGTTTCTTAACTACAAGTCACGTTACTGGTAATTATGGTAATATGTTTTACTTAATATGTTCAGAAGACTGCCTCCTCATTTACCAAGTCTTTGGGGAAAACGAGTTAGCTGTACCCTTTTGATCAGTATATTCTGTTGGACAGACCAGGAAAATCCCTGGGAAGCTGAATGGGAGCCCAGATCTTCTACTTCTTCATAATCTTTTATGTAATAGTGACTAAAGGATTTTTCTTATTTCCAATATTAGATACTTGAAAAAGAGTTAATGAAAGTGAAATAAAAAGGAGATACATTTATTAACCTCCATATTTTCGAGGAGCAAATAAAATTTATTTCCTTCAGAGGACTCATTTCAGGGACTATAAGCTCACATGCTGTCAGGGACTGGACAAATATATTTATTTTACATAAATGCAAATTATACTTTCATTGAGGTATAATTCATATACCATAAATGCACTCCTTTAAAGTGTATGCTTCAGTTTTTAGTATATTCACAAAGTTGTGCAATCATCACCCCAAAAGAAATCCTGTCCATTAGCAGTCACGTCCCTTTTCCCCTCCCTGTACCCCACCCCCCTAGACTCTGGCAGCCACTAATCCACCTTCTGTCCCTGTGAATTTGTCTATTCTGGACATTTCATGCAATCTGAATCATACACTATGTGGCTTTTTGTATGATTTTTCTCTGCTTAGTTTTCAAGATTCATTTATGTTGTAGTATGTGTGTGGTACCTTATCATGTTTACATGTGAGTAATATTCCACTGTATGGATATCTCACCTTTCATTTACCATTCATCAATTGATAAGACGGTTGTTTTCTCTTGAGCTATTACGAATAATGCTGTCATGAACATTCATGTACACTGGCCTCAGAATTTAAGCTCAAAAATTTAGATTTGCAAGGGGCTTCCATGGTGGTACAGTGGGTAAGACTCTGAGCTTCTGCTGCAACGGGCGAGAGTTCAATCCCTGCTTAGGGAACTAACATCCTGCACCGCAATGTGGCATGGCCAAAAATTAATTAAAATTAATTGAGCAACTAGTTTTTAAAAACTTTGTAAAAAAAACTTTCTATTTCATATTGGGGGTGTAGCCGATTAACATGAGCAACTTGTTTTTAACCTATCTTCTGTTTCTCAGAATATTTATCTTTACAGTCCCCAAATTTAACTTAATAGGTCATTTTCACTAAAACTGATGACAGGGAAATCTTTAGAAATTCTGGTGAGAGTTCTTTGTCTGTGATACTTAACACATTTTATCCTTTAACGTAAGACCGGAGCTAAGATATGTATCTATAAAGTATAGATCAAGTAGCAATCAAGTTGGTTTTGAAACTCACTCAGTTTTCCAGTAATGCCTATTATGTGACCTGATGAATTGTTAGGTTGCAAGAACAGATCAAGTAAACTTCCTTATTTAAAAAGTATAGTTAAAACAAGCTATTACAAAGTTCTAGTTAAAAACTAATTCTTGGAACACTTTTACACTGTTGGTGGGAAGGTAAAATGGTGCAGCCACTATGGAAAACAGTATGAAGATTCCTCAAAAAATTAAAAATAGAACTACCATATGATGCAGCAATTCTACTTTTGAGTATATATCCCAAAGAATCGAAATCAGGATATCTACACTCCCAGGTTCACTGCAGCATTATTCACAACAGCCAACATATAGATACAACCCAAATGTCCACTGACAGATGAATGGATAAAGAAAATGTGGTATATACATACAATAGAATCTTGATCAGCCTTAAAAAGAAGGAAATTCTACTGTTTGCAACATCAATGGACCTATAACACCTTATGCTAAGTGAAATAAACTGGACACAAAAAGAAATACTGCATAATCTTCCATTATGTGTGGAATCTTAAAAAGTCAAACATATAAACAGAAAGGAGATTGGTGGTTAGCAGGGGGTGGGGTGAGGGGGTTCAATGGGTATGAAGTTAGTTACACAAGATGATTAAGTCCTAGAGATTGCTGTACAACTTAGTGCCATAGTTAACAATACGTTATTGTGCATTTAAAAATTTAAGAGGGTAGATTTCATGTTAAGCATTCTTAAACATACAAACACAGAAAGCAAAGGGACACAAGGAAATTTTTGGAGGTGATTGGTATGTTTATAACCTTGATTTTGGTGATGGGATAATGGGTGTATGCATTAAGTCCAAGCTCATCAAAGTATATACATTAAATATGTACAGTTTTCTATATATCAATTATACCTTATTAAAGCTATAAAAATAGTAATTTTTGCACTTCTCTTTATGATTAGACACTATGAGGTAAAAACTACCTACTTGACTACCAATGCTGTTATAGTTTCTGTGCTATGACATCTTTGTTTCATGGTTCCTCCTAAATTGCAATCATTCTTCATTCCCACAGGATACAAAATACCTATAAGCCAAAGAACTGAGACTTAGGCATTTAAAAAAAAAACACACACTAAACAATTCTAAGATATCATTACAGAAGCAAAAATGCATTATTTATGTTACTGATTACCTGGAGAACAAAAGATTGAGGTGTTGGCGATTGAGTTCAGAAAATAATGGCGTACTTGACTCCACCAACTCACCCAGGTAGAGAGGAACTGAAGCATAGAGTGGAACCAGTAAGCCATGGTTAGCCATGACTGCAAGACTCTATTGAGAACAGCTGCTGACCTCACCGGGGCATTTTCTGGATGCTGAGATGGGACAGTGTAGTCTTTTTTAACAGAACAAGTAAGGTGCTCATCGTCCCAGAAACTACTTCTTCAGCTGTTGGTTAATTCTTCAGTGTGTGCCTGATCAAGGGCTAACAGCTGAGCTGAACGTTTCCTGAATCATCTTTCTCAATTAACTTTGATCTAAGTTCTAGTCTGTAAATGAGAAATGCAAGTAAGAATGAGGGTCAATTTATTTTAAGTAAATTTATCATTAAATATCAACGTGTATCATTTCAAACATTTATAAATATCACAATTTACAGAAAATTAATGTAATCTTAAAATTATTGGAACAATGATTTTCACAGTTATTTACATTAACTCAAACTACCTTTGTAGAAACAAACGATGTTTAAAAGTGTCCTTGCCACAAAATAATAATTTCATAGTACCGTTCTGTAACATTTATGTCACTAAAGTGGCAGCTGCACCAATAAAACCCAGCAGATTCAATAATTTACAAACAGCATAATCAGAACTGAAAATGCAAGCTACCATTCATTCCAAACAAAACAAAACCTTTTATATTAATATACAAATATTTTTCCATTTTCATCACTGAAGAAAATAATTAGGAGGCAGTACTTTCTTGTTTGTAGTAAAAAAATTAAGCTTCTTTTAAAATTGACATTGAGAAGCTAGATTAGGTAAGTTGCTATAATGCCTCACATTAAATTTTTTGAGAATTTCTTGGTTGTGGCTGCAACCCAAGAAGGAAATTCTTGGGTTTACTGGAAGCTTTTTCTATCAATTAAACCATTTTTATGTTGTATTAATAATATGTCCATAAGCAGAGATAACTACTTGTCATCTCAAATAGACATTTTAATTTCTCATCAGCAATTTATAACATACTTAGATGGAAAGAGATTCTTGGCTCTTTTTTTCTACTTAAGTTTATAAACTTTTTTTGATATTCCCTCAAAAGGATCCCAAATAGGTCTAAATTTATATCAAAGGAAAAGCAAACTTTATATGGACTAAGTGCTTGTATTTGAAAACAATATTTGCTATAGTATTCCACAGGGGTTTTTTTTTTAGCATATAAAAGTATGGTATAAGAAATTATAGTCACAATAAAGTACATTTTCTTTCATTCACATAGAACATATACTTAAATTTTAAATGTTGGCTCTTCAAGAAAGCTTTTCCTGGGAAATAATATGCATAATTGTTGCCCAAAAATGTATACAGCTGTTTTCCCCAAAATATTTATACACATAGTGGTCCACTTAAGACCAGCCCCATTAGAATCCACTGAATATAATGTGTTCTTAATTTATAAATGGGCTACCCTCAGTATATAAAATATAAACACATGTATGTTACACATACAAAGTAAGAAATATAAAAAGGAGAGATGAAAAGAAAAGGAAGTATTCTTCCCTATAAGATCCTGACAGAAATTCAGTGTAATTAGTGAGAACATGTACTCTTAATTTATAAATGGGCTACCCTCATTATACAAAATATAGAGACATATATGTTATACACAATGTAAAAAATATAAAAAGGAACGAAAAAAAAAAAAAAAAAAAGGAAAGTGTCCTTCCCTATAAGATCCAGATAGCAATTCAGTATAATTAGTGAGACCATGTAAAATACATGAAGAATTTTCAGTTTTGGCAAATACTTTTTAGAAAAATGCCTAAAGAATGAGGGTACGAAATTTCTATTTTAAGAATTTAGTAGAGGCTTCCATTTAAACATTTAGTGAAGATGTTGTGGTCTCCCTAATAAGCAGAGAAGAGGACTTTGGGTAGGGGAGTCTGTTAAAAGGAAGCAAACAAAAAATCACAGATTTTTAGCCAGTTAGTAATAGCCCCTTAATGAAGCGTGTGTAGTGCAGGAATCAAATCCTGGCCCATCAGAATTTGAATATACGTGATGAAAGATTCCAATGGATAGGATCTGAATTCTTCCTAGATCTTACAGGGAATGAGGCAGGAAATGATTGCAAAGGAGGGGGTCAGCCCCAAAGGTGGCTGGTCCAATCTTAACTAGTGCTGTTAAAAAACACACCAAATGTTTCTATAGCATTCTTTCTGCTGCATTTTCTTTATTTCAAGCCACAGGTCTACTTGGAGGATCATGCAGCAAGTGGCTTATAAATAAAATCAGTCTATGAATAGTGTCATCACATTAAGAGACAGAATCACTGGATTCTCTCCATAGGTAAAGAGCTCGCATCTTTGGAATCCATGAGTTGGTAGTATTTACGGCATACCTAAAATGGGACAAAAATCATATATATCAATAATAATCAACATGCAATTTAGGAGTTAAAGCAATGAAGATGATTCGATCATTATTGAGCTAGAAATTCCATATGATTCCTAAATATTGCTTCACAGGTAAAATGCAACAAATATAACTGGGCCAATTTCAAAATTAGCAAATGAACGCTATTGCTAACTGTTTACCAAGACAAGTCATTCCAATTTTTCTCAAATCTCAGCATATGTTACCAAGAGAGATCCTAAAGATGGCAATCATATCTATTTTGGAAGTCTGGGAATTTGGACATTTACTGTATCCTTTAGCTTAGAGATATGTTATATATCCTATTTTTTCAAAGACCAAGCTTTTTCATTCTGTACTGGCATCAAAGGGAAACAGAAGGGGAAAAAATATCGATGAAAACATTCAGCTGCAATGCTATTTTCTTTCCTTTTCCAGACCATCATAATGCAGCCAAAAACAAACAAACAAGCAAAACAAAACAAAAAAAACCTCAGGATAAAGAAAAAAAATAGAACTTTTCCTAAAACAGAATTAAAAAAAATTTAAATTATAGTTCTTCTGGGGAATACTCAGACTCTTCCACCAAACATTCCTGAGAAGCAGAAAGAAAATAAGCATCTGCTAATTCTGTACAGATTTATGTATACAGAAGCCTTTTGTAAGGTGTAAAGCACTAATACCAACATGGTTGTTATGGAAGAAAAAGATTTGAACAAATTTATTATAAACAAGAACACAGAAAAAGGTAAATCTAATTTTAAATTCTCATGCACATAATCATGAAATTTTATCATAATTTAAAAGATAATTTAATGTTCTGCTAATGTAGATCATTTTTATTCCCTTTCTGCTAATGTAAATAACTTTTCATTCCATATTTATATATAGTGCTTTAGTGATGATGCCAAGCTGATTAATGCTTGTCAGACTTCTAAAAACAGATGTTCTCCCATATCAATAAAAAATTTTTACATTTTAAACCCAGGTCATCTTGTAATTAATTAAGAGAAATAATTCAACTCTTTCCCTAATTAAGAAGATTTTTTAAATGTTTCACTTTCTTGGCAACATATGAAGTATGTCATTTCCATTTAGGCCATTAATTTGAAGAAAAACTGAGCTATTATCAGGAACAACTTCCAAAAATGATTATTATATTTAAATTAATGCTGGTTACACAGTGAGTTTTATAATGTACTGAGCAATTTTACTTTTATAAGAATATTCAGAACATGCAAAAGTAATAATTCAGTTTGAATTTCACCCCCAATTTATTTCAGCAATAATTAAAAAAAAATTTCAGTTCACCAATGTATTCTCTTAACTAAAATAAAAGTGACAATACATTTTCCCCAGGTTTAGAGTTTTACAGAAACTCTGCTAACATACTCTGGCCGAAAGTCTTACCAGGATTGAAATGTTAAGACTTGTGTAGAAGATTTTCATAAGCATGAAAAACAACTTAGGCACATTTGAAAGCAAATTCAATTGATTTCAAATACTATACATTTCATCTAACACTCTGAACATCCTTTCATTTAAGCATGAACAGTAGTACTTGTGCTTACTGCTGCACTTGCCAGCAGAATGTAGCCCCTCAAAGAAAATCATCTACTAAAAATCAAAGAGAATAAAAGCAGAGTCACAGTCCTTAATTCTGAATTAAATGGTATATTAACTAGACCTTTAATAGATTTTCCAGGTTCCTAAGAACAGGAAGAAGGAAAAATACTGAAAACTTTCTGTTGATTTATACACAAATACATTAACGCTAACTCATATAATTGTCTAATTTAAAGAGGAACTGACCTGAGAGGTACCTTGCTCCGATTAACATTGCCACGCTACTCACTATAAAAAAGCCCAAGGGTAGACTACAGAAGATACTAGGGTCACCTGTTGTCATCCGAGTAGGAGGGAATTCCAGTCAAGCAAACCAAAAGAGAGACACATAATTACAATATTTGTGTTAAGAATCACATGATAGCAAAAAAAAAGTTATAAAAATAGTATCAAAGAGTTATTACTTTAAATCAAAACCAGAATCCAAACTGAGGGCTTATGACAGTTAACAAACGGTACAGATAGCATGCCACAAATAGCAAGAACATAGAGCATATAGACAAACATAAACCTTCCACTGGCAAAGCCAAAGAAAGCTGAAGGAGAACTTTCTTTTTGGGAGGCTGCTGATTTTAGCTTTCTTGGTTCTTCCCCAAAAGATACTAAGTGAGCAATCCCATTCCCCATCCAGATTAAAATTATAGATCCTTTGGCTATCAGAGAAGAGTTATATTAGTCCAATTCATGAGTTTGAAAATGAATTTCAAACCCTATTGGTTTCATTTTCTTTTTTACACACAGTTGGTATAACAAAATGAACCTGAAAATTAATGTTACTATAATTTAAAAACTAAACTGTATTAATCTACATTTTAAAATATTGTCTGAGAACACAATTGTTTTGATATTTTCTAACCTGATTGAAAACATTTCCTTTAAAGAATAGCTAGATAGATACAGACATAGGCTTTTCTTGAATTTAAACATTATGTATCTTGAACATTTAACAATTTTTGAAGAAAATGTTATTTTGGTGGGTTTGGAGTACAAAGTCATGAAGTCATTACTTATCATAAGCTCTCTCCAAAAAATATTAAATCCCCAATCATTTCTACAACATTTAAAACATATTAAATTGTATGTTAAAAATTCTTTACATTCCATTCAAATATAGTTACCAACAAGAAAATAAATATGAATGCTTCAAAATTGGCAATATGCTTTGGAAATTAAGCTAACATAATATTCTTCCCATAAATTAAAACTATTTAAAGAGGATAAGAGGCCAGGCAGCAATTTGAATAGCCTTATGAGATCATCAAAACAAGATTCTATCTGTACTATTATTACATAGCTTACATTGCATGAAGAACAATCAGCATTTCACTAATTGAATATTGTTATCTGGATTATTATACAGTTTTTGAGACTCTCAAAATGTTGTACATGAGTGCTTTTCATAAATCTACTACAAATTGTTTTTTACACTTTGCCTTAAATACACTGCAGCCTAACTGAAACAAAAATCAAGTTTGAAAAATCAAAAGCTCTCAAAAAATCAAATTATTTTATCATCAATTCTGATGGCAGAAACAAAAGAATCATGTAATTGTCTTTATCCACTTTTTCTTGGCATTTTAAGTTCACTGACAGTAAGGTAAGCAAACAGAGAGAAAATGATAATTGGCTTTGTGGGAACTTGGCGATTAAAATCATATCCTCAACTGCAAGTAAGGAAGAAGTATGTATGGTATCAACATGGAGGCAGATACAGCGAGGGAGGGGAACAGGTTGAATTGTGCCGTTTTATTTATTTATTTGGCCATATAATATTTTTTTGGCCATAAAATAAATAAAATACATTTTATTTATTTATTTTTTGGGAGCATGCAGGATCTTGTTCACTGACCAGGGATGAACCTGTGCCCCATGCATTGGAAGTGTGGAGTCTCAACCACTGGACTGCCAGGGAAGTTTCTGTGCCATTTAAAAAAATACAACTAGTCAAAGAAATCACGGAACTCATTTTCATCAGCTTTTAACTGAGGGCAACCAGAAAATAAATCAGAGTGCACGGCTGTTGCGTCCTTCAAAGCAACTACCACTGTGCTACAAAAAATACCTATGATTGAGAAGTTTAACTGCAAAAGGTCTCAAAACTGCAGACAATCTTAGCAAGAAAGGCTTTGTCACCATCTTAGAAAGAAAGGTGGGTCTCAGAACAAAAGATGTCAAGACAATGGATATTAAGCCTAAAGCTTATTTAGGATAATAAACAAAAGCTTCAAGTAGAAACAGGATGATCCCAGAAGCTTCTCTGAAAAGCTAGATACATTAAAAGTGGTTCTTGGGACTTCCCTGGTGATCCAGTGGCTAAGACTCTGGGCTCCTAATGAAGGGAGCCCAGGTTTGACCCCTAGACAGGGAACTAGACCCCACATGCTGCAACTAAGCACTGGTGCAGCCAATAAATAAATAATTTTTTAAAAAAGTGGTTCTATACTCACTTCGGGGTTGGAAGGCAGGCTATATTTCATTTATAAACTCCTCTCTCTTAAACTATATGCTTCAAAATATTATTGGCCATTGTTTCATTCATTAAATTCCAAATCTTGTATTTAGCAACGGATTACAATATCATGCCATATTAAAGGTATGTTAAAGGCTGTTTCAATATTAAAGGCAGCTCAGAGCTGTTTACAACTAAATAGTTTATTTATGGTAGATACCTTCCCATCTAAGTGATTAAAAACAAAAGTCCTCTAATTTCTGCCAAGAGCATTTCCCAATTATGACATTTCTAATTTACTATGCTTGGTACTTTTCTTCCTCTTATTTCAATGAATTCTCACAACATACACTCACTAAGGGCTTGGGAGCAGTCTAGGAAGTCGTGAAATGTATTATGAAATCAATATAGCTTTTGGTCGGTTCAGGTCATGAAGACAGCCTCCCAAAAAGGCAAAGTCAGTTACGAAGAGAAAAAAAAAAGTTTAGTTGATTTTTTTTTTCATTAGGAAGAAACTAGAAATACTTTTACTTTTAAGAAAACTAAGTTATCAATCAAAGTACCAGGAATAAACTAATAAGGAAAGGTATGGCAGGATAGAGATAAGCACATATATCAATCTGATAATTTACATTTTATGTTTAGAACTTTAAGTATTTTCAAAATGTTAGAAACTATGAGCATATGATAATGCTATTCTTCAGAGCAGCCTTGCTAAGTATAAACAGATACTTAAAGAAGCTATTTAACATACTAGGACAAAGTGGCAATAACAAAAAAAACATTTTTACCACTTTCTGAAGACTGAGTTGTAACCCAACCCATTGATTTCATCACAGCTTTCTTCCATGTAGAATAACGAATTTCACTTTCTAGAAATAGAAAGTAGGAAAACCATACATAAGAAAGGCAGTTTACTGAATGTTAGGTGGCAGACTGGACGGGAGGGGAGTCTGGGGGAGAATGGATACATGTATACGTATGGAATCATCTGCCAGGAGACTCCAGTTCGATTCCTGGACTGGGAAGATCCACTGAAGAAGGGATAGGCTACCCACTCCAGTATTCTTGGTTTCCCTGGTGGCTCAGACAGTAAAGAATCCGCCTGCAGTGTGGGAGATCTGGGTTCAATCCCTGGGTTGGGAAGATCCCCTGGAGAAGGGACAGCTACCCACTCCAGTATTCTGGCCTGGAGAATTCCATGGACTGTATAGTCCATGTGGTCACAAAGAGTCGGACACAACTGAGCGACTTTCACTTTCACACGTATGGCTGAGTCGCTTTGCTGTACACCTGAAACTATCAATAACAACTGTTAGTTACTATGCTACTGGGAAGTCGCTCAGTCGTGTCCGACTCTTTGCGACCCCGTGGACTGTAGCCTACCAGGCTCCTCCGTCCATGGGATTCTCCAGGCAAGAATACTGGAGTGGGTTGCCATTTCCTTCTCCAGTGGAACTGCCCGACCCAGGGATCGAACCCAGGTCTCCTGCATTGGAGGCAGACGCTTTAACCTCTGAGCCACCAGGGAAGTCCGTTAGTTACTATACTCCAATAAAAAATAAAAAGTTTTTTAAAAAAGAAAGACAGTTTACTAAGATGTTCTAAGTACTAATATTCACTCATCATTCTTGACAAATTGTTTCACTTATTCAACTGATGTTTGTTACACTGTATTTAACTGACATGGAGCTTTACCAGGACTCCGATCCCAGTATGGCTGCCAAAGACTGCCAGTGACGGCAGAGAGAAGCTTGTGTGGAAGTTGGAGGGAAATTCAGCCTGGTCTGCAAACTGAAGGGAGATGCAGAGACAGGCTACCTGCTAAGACCAGGTCATTCACAAGCAGGTGGTGATGAATTAGAAAGGAGAATCCTATTTAATCTGCCTTCTCTTTGGGGGAAGGCAGAGGACCTTGGAAAGTGAAAGTCGCTCAGTCGTGTCCAACTCTTTGTGACCCCATGCACTGTAGCCCGCCAGGCTCCTCTGTCCATGGAATTCTCCAGGCTGGAATACTGGAGTGGGTAGCTGTTCCCTTCTCCAGGGGATCTTCCCAACCCAAGGATCAAACCCAGGTGTCCCGCATTGCAGGCAGATTTTTTACCATCTGAACCACCACAAAATTCACTATGATACCATTTTATAGACAGCTTTTTAAAAAGGTTTAAAACCAAATTGAATATATAAAACCTGACTTTTGTACACAAACTTAATTACAGGTATTAGAGCTTCCCAGGTGGTGCAGTGGTAAAGAATCCACCTGCCAATGCAGGAGATGCAAGAGACATGGATTTGATCCCTGGGTTGGGAAGATCCCCTGGAGGAGGAACTGACAACCCACTCCAGTATTCTTGCCTGGAAAGTTCATGGACAGAGGAGCCTGGCGGGCTACAGTCTATTGGTCGGTCTTGTGGCTTAGTTTTGTTTGTTGCAACAGTGAGTCAAATATTTAATGCTCATTGATGTAAATTGTTGCTGCTTTTGTCAGGCTAGCCCTGCTGTGCTTAGTTAAAAGTTACCAGAATGGTCCTTAGCCCAGTTAATCCTGTCCTAAAACTGGGCATTGGCACTAAAGATGACCCAATGCAGACATGATGTGTCGGTGGTCTATATATCTCCCTTGTCACTGTCAGAAAAGGTTACACTAACAGGCTACTAATAAAACTGATACTGTGGCACTGTTATCCTTGTACATGAAGAGACTATAAACAGTAGAAGTGAATGGTAAAACAGTGATTATAGAAGTTTGTTTTTTTTTTTTTAATAGGGAACTATTTCTCTTATTCACATTCATTCAAATATGAAGCCAAGTATGTTCAGCAGCTGAATATGAAATTACCTTTGCATTTGCAATCTTATTTCATTTCTTGATTTGTGACTAAACCACCAAACTCTCTCTCCCTTTTCACAGTACACCAATCTTCAGTTTTTACAAGTACCCTCACTGAAAAAGGTAACTGTGGAGCACAGGGAACTATACTCAATATTATGTAATGACCTATAAGGGAAAAGAATCTGAAAAACATAGTATATATAATTGAATCACTTTGCTGTACTGCTGGAACTAACACAACATTGTATTAGAAATCAACTCTACAATAAAAATAAATAAAAGTACCCTCAGCGTTGATCTGAGGTTCAAATCGCTCCATTGTGACAGCCGACAAGTCCTCAGGCTCCAGACTCCAGACTCCAACCCCTTCTGCAGCTCCTGCAGCCATGGCGGCTCCCAGGGCAGTTGTTTCAGGCATGGACGGCTTCACTGAGGGGAGCGAACAACATCACTATCTTAGCAGTTACATATGCCTGAAAAATCAGTTCTTCCAAAAAAACATGACTATTGGGGTTTGAAGGAATGAGGGTTACTGACCTACTGTAATATACAGAATGTCTGCTTGTAACTGCATAAGGATTTTGTTGTTGGTCATTCCACCGTCTACCTGCAAATGGCTGAGTGGAATTCCACAGTCGCGGTTCATGGCGTCCAAAATCTGAAAAAAAAAAAAAAACCCAGTGCAATGAACATCATCAAAGTACCACACAGTAATATCTCAGAAAATAGCCATCTTCTACTTAAAAATATGCAAAAGCTCCCCAAAGCCTACAGAAGGAAAATTGAGATTTCTTCTAGGTCCTCCTTGATCTGGTTACCACCAACCTTTTCTCTTACCACTCCTCTGTACTCACCTCTATATTCAAGCAAGCCAGACAACTCTATTTTGCACCCTGATTTCCTGCCGTGGTATCTATGTTTGTGCTACTACTCAAATCCTTTGCCTAATATGTGTCGCTCAGCATCCCCTCAACTGTAAAATGCCCAGTGCCCAGCAGCTAACAGGAACTTAGAAAGTAATGACAGCTGGGAAAAGAAAACAAACTTGCATTTATTACATCACAGTTTAGGCAGGCTTAATTTAAAAAAAAAATTGGGGGGGGGGCCTTACTGTGCAGCCCATGGGATCTTAGCTCCCTGACCTGGGATGGAACCCGTGCCCCCTGCAGTGGAAGCATGAAGTCTTAATCACTGGACCGCTAGGGAAGTCCCCAGGCTTAATTTCTGATTATGCTGGGAAGATTGAGGGCAAGAACAGAAGTGGGCAGCAGAGGATGAGATGGTTGGATAGCATCACTGACTCAATGGACATGAGTTTGAGCAAACTCTGGAGATGGTGAAGGACAGGGAAGCCTGGCGTGCTGCAGTCCATGGGGGTCACAAAGAGTCGGACACAACTTAGTGACTGAACAACAAGAACAAGCTTATTAAATTCTCATAAAATTCTAGCATATACATATATATAAAATTGGTTTAGGAATAATAAAGGTGGATTAAGTACAGGAAAAAGGCCCATGTTGATTACCTCTCGAGTTTGGAAACAAACAGCTTCTAATGCAGCAAAAGCAATATGGCATTTATTGGTGAACTGAGTGAGCCCACAGATGATCCTAAAAATACACACAAAGATTTTTAAGATTAGAGCAGAATAAATGAGTCATCAATCGGGAATGTGCTAAATATGGAAAGGTTGAATTTGGTACATAGACGTGTACGGGGTCAGGGGGGGAGCCAAAACTGGGCACAAACATTAAGTAGCTGGCAAAATCCTTATAGTCTACAATGTTGCATCCACATATGAAAAAGTTCATGATCTATCTGAATAGATGACAATAATATAAAACCAAATCAATATTCATTTAGATGATGGCCTTTTGATACATAACTTGCAGGTATCTTGAAGATAAATGATAATAATACTAACATGAATAGGAATATGGCCGGGGCTTATTTTCAGATGACATAACTTCATGGGTTTTTTTTTCTAATATTTATTTATTGATTTGGCTGAACCAGGTCTTAGTTGTGGCAGGTGGGATCTAGAACCTAGGTGCCCTGAACTGGGAGGGAGGGCAGAGTCCCAGCCACTGAACCACCAGGGAAGTCCCTGGAGTTCTTCTTTATGTCATGCCACGGGGCATGCAGTGTAGTATCTTAGTTCCTCAACCAGGGATTGAATCCATGCCTCCTGCAGTGGAAGCGTGGAGTCCTAACCACTGGACAGCCAGGGAAGTCCCAACTTCTTAGAGTTTAAAGGTTCTACAATTATACTTCCCAAGTATAAAAGATTTCCTCCATATTTCAAAATCATTTGAAAATATAAAACTATTAACCAATAAGTTCTTAGCTAATATAGTAAATAAATCAAGACTGACAAAAGCATACCTTATTTTCAATTCTTACCCTCTTGCACTGGGCTCCCAATAAGGTGCATACAGCCCCGAAAATGCTGGGACGAAATAGCAGCCATAAGAAGTACCTACTTCTTTAGCAAGTTTTTCTAACATTAAAAACAAACGACAACAACAAAAAAAAAACACAAAAAATCATTCTAGTATATACTACTTCTTTCCATCAACAAGCACACGTGTTTAAAAAATTAGGACGGGACTTTTGATTTCCTAATATGCAGTACAGCAAAATGTTGCTAATTGTAGCAGAATACAAGCAGCAAGAAAAGCAAATTTCTCCACATTGAATACCTACCACTAAAATATAACCCAGTCCAAGAATGACAGGAACTGGATTAGTTTTGTTAAGGTATTGTAGCTCATTTCCACTATTTTTAAAAAAATATTTAATTTATTTTCGGATGTGCTGGGTCTTTATTGCTGTGCACAGGCTTTCTCTAGTTGCAACGAGTGGCAGCTGCTCTCTAGACATGGGGCACAGGTTTCTCATCGCCAGTGGCTTCTCTTGTTGTGGAGCACCAACTCTGGGGCATGTGGCCTCAGTAGGAGTGGGGTATGGGCTTAGATGCCCCATGGCATGTGGGATCTTAGTTCCTGGACCAAGGATTGATCCTGTGTCCGGTGCATTGGCAGGCGGATTCTTAACCATTGGACCATCAGGGAAGTCCCCATTTCCACTATTTTTAAGGTTGCTGACTAGCAGATGAAGAAGTGGCCTTCATTGCATTCGGAATCAGAAATGTGTCCCTGTGTGTGTGTCTGTGTGTGTGTGTGGGTCTGTCTGTGTGTGTGTGTCTGTGTGTGTGCGTCTCTGTGTGTGTGTCTGTGGGTGTCTGTCTGTGTGCATGTGTCTGTGTGCGTGTGTCTGTGCGTGTGTCTGTGTGTGTGTGTCTGTGTGTGTATCTGTCTGTGTGCGCGTCTGTGTGTGTGTCTGTGTGTGTGTGTCTGACTGTGTGTGTGGCTGTCTGTGTGTGTGTGTCTGTATGTGTGTCTGTCTGTGTGCATGTGTCTGTGTGCGTGTGTCTGTGTGTGTGTCTGTGTGTGTCTGTGTGTGCGTCTGTCTGTGTGCATGTGTCTGTCTGTGTGTGTGTGTCTGTGTGTGTGTCTGTGTGTGTGTGTCTGTCTGTGTGTGTGTATCTGTCTGTGTGTGCATCTGTGTGTGTGTGTCTCAGTGTGTGTGTGTCTGTGTGTGTGTCTGTGTGTGTCTGTCTGTCTGTGTGTATCTGTGTGTGTGAGTCTGTCTGTGTGTGTGTATCTGTGTGTGTGTGTGTCTGTCTGTGTGTGTGTATCTGAGTGTGTGAGTCTGTCTGTGTGTGTGTATCTGTGTGTGTGTGTGTCTGTCTGTGTGTGTGTGTCTGTGTGTGTGTCTGTGTGTGTGTCTGTGTGTGTGTCTGTGTGTGTCTGTGTTTGTGTCTGTGTGTGTGTGTCTGTATGTGTGTCTGTCTGTGTGCATGTGTCTGTGTGTGTGTGTCTGTGTGTGTGTGTCTGTGTGTGTGTCTGTCTGTGTGTGTGTCTGTGTGTGTGTCTGTGTGTGTGTCTTTGTGCGTGTGTCTGTGTGTGTGTCTGTGTGTGTTTCTGTGTGTCTGTCTGTGTGTCTGTGTGTGTGTCTGTGTGTGTGACTGTCTCTGTGTTTGTGTCTGCGTGTGTGTGTCTGTGTGTGTGTGTCTGTGTGTGTCTGTCTGTGTGTGTGTGTCTGTGTGTGTGTCTCTGTGTTTGTGTCTGTGTGTGTCTGTCGGTGTGTGTGTGTGTCTGTGTGTGTGTCTGTGTGTGTGTCTGTGTGTGTCTGTGTGTGTGTCTGTGTGTGTGTGTCTATCTGTGTGTCTGTGTCTGTGTGTGTGTCTGTCTGTGTATGTGTCTGTGTGTGTGTCTGTGTGTGTGTGTCTGTCTGTGTGTGTGTCTGTGTGTGTGTCTGTGTGCATGTGTCTGTGTGTGTGTCTGTGTGTGTGTGTCTGTGTGTTTGTGTCTGTGTGTGTGTCTGTGTGCGTGTTTCTGTGTGTGTCTGTGTGTGTGTCTGTGTGTGTGTCTGTGTGTGTGTGTCTGTGTGTGTGTCTGTCTGTGTGTGTGTCTGTGTGTGTGTCTGTGTGTGTGTGTCTTTGTGTGTCTGTCTGTGTGTGTCTGTGTGTGTGTCTATGTGTCTGTGTGTGTGTATCTGTCTGTGTGTGTGTATCTGTGTGTGTGTCTCTGTCTGGCTGTGTGTATCTGTGTCTGTGTGTGTGTTTCTGTGTGTGTCTGTCTGTGTGTGTGTGTCTGTGTATGTGTCTCTGTGTTTGTGTCTGTGTGTTTCTGTCGGTGTGTGTGTGTGTCTGTGTGTGTGTCTGTCTGTGTAGGTCTGTCTGTGTGTGTGTCTGTGTGTGTCTGTCGGTCTGTGTGTGTGTATCTGTATGTGTGTGTGTCTGTGTGTGTGTCTGTCTGTGTGCATGTGTCTGTGTCTGTGTATGTGTGTGTGTGTGTGTGTCTGCGTGTGTGTGTCTGTCTGTGTGTGTGTGTCTGTTTGTGTCTGTGAGTGTGTCTGTTTGTGTGTGTCTCTCTGTGTGTCTGTGTGCATGTGTCTGTGTGTGTGTGTCTGTCTGTGTGTGTGTATCTGTGTGTGTGTCTGTCTGTGTGTGTCTGTGTGCGTGTGTCTGTCTGTGTGTGTCTGTCTGTGTGTGTGTATCTCTGTGTGTGTCTCTGTCTTGGTGTGTGTATCTGTGTCTGTGTGTGTGTCTGTGTGTGTGTCTGTGTCTGTGTGTGTGTCTGTGTGTGTCTGTCTGTGTGTGTGTCTGTGTGTGTGTGTCTGTCTGTGTGTGTGTCTGTGTGTGTGTCTGTGTGTGTGTCTGTGTGCGTGTGTCTGTGTGTGTGTCTGAGTGTGTGTCTGTGTGTGTGTCGGAGTGTGTGTCTGTGTGCATGTGTCTGTGTGTGTGTGTCTGTGTGTGTGTGTCTCTGTGCATGTGTCTGTGGGTGAGTGTCTGTGTGTGTCTGTC
>NC_137289.1:121845000-121850000 GCF_054371585.1 Giraffa tippelskirchi | reverse complement strand
TCTGTTTGTGTGTCTGTCTCTGTGTGTCTGTCTGTGTGTGTCTGTGTGTGTGTCTGTGTGTGTGTCTGTCTGTGTGCATGTGTCTGTGTGTGTGTGTCTCTGTGTGTGTGTCTGTGTGTGTGTCTGTGTGTGTCTGTCGGTGTGTGTGTGTCTGTGTGTGTGTCTGTGTGTGTGTGTCTGTGTGTGTGTCTGTGTGTGTGTCTGTCTGTGTGTGTCTGTCTGTGTGTCTGTCTGTGTGTGTCTGTCTGTGTGTCTGTCTGTGTGTGTCTGTCTGTTTGTGTGTGTGTGTGTGTCTGTTTGTGTGTCTGTCTCTGTGTGTCTGTGTGTGTGTGTCTGTGTGTGTGTGTCTGTCTGTGTGTGTGTATCTGTGTGTGTGTCTCTGTCTGGTTGTGTGTATCTGTGTCTGTGTGTGTGTCTGTGTGTGTGTCTGTGTGTGTCTGTCTGTCTGTCTGTGTGTATCTCTCTGGGTGTGTGTATCTGTGTCAGTGTGTGTGTCTGTGTGCATGTGTCTGTGTGTGTGTCTGTGTTTGTGTCTGTGTGTGTGTGTCTGTGTGTGTGTCTGTGTGTGTGTGTCTGTGTGTGTGTCTGCGTGTGTGTGTCTGTGTGTGTGTCTGTGTGTGTGTCTGTGTGTGTGTGTCTGTGTGTGTGTCTGCGTGTGTGTGTCTGTGTCTGTGTGTGTGTGTGTGTCTGTGTGTGTGTTTGTCTGTGTGCATGTGTCTGTGTGTGTGTCTGTGTGTGTGTCTGTGTGTGTGTCTGTGTGTGTCTGTCAGTGTGTGTGTGTCTGTGTGTGTGTCTGTGTGTGTCTGTCGGTGTGTGTGTGTCTGTGTGTGTGTCTGTGTGTGTGTCTGTGTGTGTCTGTGTATGTGTGTGTTTATGTCTGTGTGTGTGTCTATGTGTGTGTCTTTGTGCGTGTCTGTGTCTGTGTGACTGTGTGTCTGTGTGCGTGTGTCTTTGTGTGTATCTGTGTGCGTTTGTCTGTGTGTTTGTCTGTGTGTGTGTGTCTGTGTGTCTGTGTGCGTGTGTCTGTGTTCGTGTGTCTGTGTGTGTGTCTGTGTGTGTTTTGTGTGTCTGTGTCTGTGTGTGTGTCTGTCTGTGTATGTGTCTGTGTGTGTGTCTGTGTGTGTGTGTCTGTGTGTGTCTGTCTGTGTGTCTTTGTCTGTGTGTGTCTGTCTGTGTGTGTGTCTGTGTGTGTGTCTTTGTGCGTGTGTCTGTGTGTGTGTCTGTGTGTGTTTCTGTGTGTCTGTGTGTGTGTCTGTCTCTGTGTTTGTGTCTGCGTGTGTGTGTCTGTGTGTGTCTGTCTGTGTGTGTGTGTCTGTGTGTGTGTCTCTGTGTTTGTGTCTGTGTGTGTCTGTCGGTGTGTGTGTGTGTCTGTGTGTGTGTCTGTGTGTGTGTCTGTGTGTGTGTCTGTGTGTGTCTGTGTGTGTGTCTGTGTGTGTGTGTCTATCTGTGTGTCTGTGTCTGTGTGTGTGTCTGTCTGTGTATGTGTCTGTGTGTGTGTCTGTGTGTGTGTCTGTCTGTGTGTGTGTCTGTGTGTGTGTCTGTGTGCATGTGTCTGTGTGTGTGTCTGTGTGCGTGTGTCTGTGTGTTTGTGTCTGTGTGTGTGTCTGTGTGCGTGTTTCTGTGTGTGTCTGTGTGTGTGTCTGTGTGTGTGTCTGTGTGTGTGTTTCTGTGTGTGTGTCTGTCTGTGTGTGTGTCTGTGTGTGTGTCTGTGTGTGTGTGTCTGTGTGTGTGTCTGTCTGTGTGTGTGTCTGTGTGTGTGTCTGTGTGTGTGTCTTTGTGCGTGTGTCTGTGTGTGTGTCTGTGTGTGTTTCTGTGTGTCTGTCTGTGTGTCTGTGTGTGTGTCTGTGTGTGTGTCTGTCTCTGTGTGTGTGTCTGCGTGTGTGTGTCTGTGTGTGTGTCTGTGTGTGTCTGTCTGTGTGTGTGTGTCTGTGTGTGTGTCTCTGTGTTTGTGTCTGTGTGTGTCTGTCGGTGTGTGTGTGTGTCTGTGTGTGTGTCTGTGTGTGTCTGTGTGTGTGTCTGTGTGTGTGTGTCTATCTTTGTGTCTGTGTGTGTGTGTGTCTGTCTGTGTATGTGTCTGTGTGTGTGTCTGTGTGTGTGTGTCTGTCTGTGTGTGTGTCTGTGTGTGTGTCTGTGTGCATGTGTCTGTGTGTGTGTCTGTGTGTGTGTGTCTGTGTGTTTGTGTCTGTGTGTGTGTCTGTGTGCGTGTGTCTGGGTGTGTTTCTCTTTGTGTGTGTCTGTGTGTGTTTCTGTGTGCGTGTGTCTGTTTGTGTGTGTGTGTGTTTGTCTGTGTGTGTGTCTGTGTGCGTGTGTCTGTGTGTGTATCTGTGTGCGTGTGTGTGTGTTTGTCTGTGTGTGTGTGTCTGTGTGTGTCTGTGTGCGTGTGTCTGTGTTCGTGTGTCTGTGTGTGTGTCTGTGTGTGTGTGTCTGTGTGTGTTTCTGTCTGTGTGCGTGTGTCTGTGTGTGTGTCTGTGTGCATGTGTCTGTGTGTGTGTCTCTGTGTGTGTCTGTGTGTCTGTGTGTGTGTGTGTGTCTGTGTGTGTGTCTCTGTGTGTGTCTGTGTGTGTGTCTTTGTGTGTGTCTCTGTGTGTGTGTCTGTGTGTGTGTCTGTCTGTGTGTGTGTCTGTGTGTGTGTTTGTGTGTGTGTCTGTGTGCGTGTGTCTGTGTGTGTGTCTGTGTGTGTGTCTGTGTGTCTGTGTGTGTGTGTCTGTCTGTGTGTGTGTCTGTGTGTGTGTCTGTGTGTGTGTCTGTGTGTGTTTCTGTGTGTGTCTGTCTGTGTGTCTGTGTCTGTGTGCGTGTCTGTCTGTGTGTGTGTCTGTGTGTGTGTCTTTGTGCGTGTGTCTGTGTGTGTGTCTGTGTGCGTGTGTCTGTGTGTGTGTGTCTGTGCGTGTCTGTCTGTGTGTGTGTACCTGTGTGTGTGTCTGTGCATGTGTCTGTGTGTGAGTCTGTGTGTGTGTCTGTCTGTGTGCATGTGTCTGTGTGTGTGTGTCTGTGTGTGTCTGTCTGTGTGTCTGTGTCTGTGTGTGTGTCTGTGTGTTTGTGTCTGTGTGTGTGTCTGTGTGCGTGTGTCTGGGTGTGTTTCTCTTTCTGTGTGTCTGTGTGTGTTTCTGTGTGCGTGTGTCTGTTTGTGTGTCTGTGTGTGTGTGTCTGTGTGTGTGTCTGTGTGCGTGTGTCTGTGTGTGTATCTGTGTGCGTGTGTGTGTGTTTGTCTGTGTGTGTGTGTCTGTGTGTGTGTCTGTGTGTGTGTCTGTCTGTGTGTGTGTCTGTGTGTGTGTCTTTGTGCGTGTGTCTGTGTATGTGTCTGTTTGCGTGTGTCTGTGTGTGTGTCTGTGTGTGTGTCTGTGTGTGTTTCTGTGTGTGTCTGTCTGTGTGTCTGTGTCTGTGTGCGTGTCTGTCTGTGTGTGTGTCTGTGTGTGTGTCTTTGTGCGTGTGTCTGTGTGTGTGTCTGTGTGCGTGTGTCTGTGTGTGTGTGTCTGTGCGTGTCTGTCTGTGTGTGTGTGTCTGTGTGTGTGTCTCTGTGTTTGTGTCTGTGTGTGTCTGTCGGTGTGTGTGTGTTTCTGTGTGTGTGTCTGTCTGTGTATGTCTGTCTGTGTGTGTCTGTGTGTGTGTATCTGTCTGTGTGTGTTTCTGTGTGTGTGTCTGTCTGTGTGCATGTGTCTGTGTCTGTGTATGTGTGTGTGTGTGTCTGTGTGTGTGTGTCTGTCTGTGTGTGTGTGTCTGTTTGTGTCTGTGAGTGTGTCTGTTTGTGTCTGTCTGTCTGTGTGTCTGTGTGCATGTGTCTGTGTGTGTGTCTGCGTGTGTGTCTGTGTGTGTGTGTCTGTGTGTGTGTCTGTGTGCGTGTGTCTGTGTGTGTGTCTGTGTGTGTGTCTGTGTGTGTGTCTGCGTGTGTGTGTCTGTGTGTCTGTGTGTGTGTGTCTGTCTGTGTGTGTGTCTGTGTGTGTGTGTCTGTGTGTGTGTCTGAGTGTGTGTCTGTGTGCGTGTGTCTGTGTGTGTGTCTGTCTGTGTGTGTCTGTGTGTGTGTGTCTGTGTGTGTGTCTGTGTGCGTGTGTCTGTGTGTGTGTCTGAGTGTGTGTCTGTGTGTGTGTATGTGTGTGTGTCTGTGTGTGTGTCTGTGTGTGTCTGTCTGTGTGTCTGTCTCTGTGTGTGTGTCTGTCTGTGTGTGTCTGTCTGTGTGTGTGTCTGTGTGTGTGTCTGTTTGTGGGTCTGTCTCTGTGTGTCTGTCTGTGTGTGTGTCTGTGTGTGTGTCTGTGTGCGTGTGTCTGTGTGTGTGTCTGAGTGTGTGTCTGTGTGTGTGTATGTGTGTGTGTCTGTGTGTGTGTCTGTGTGTGTCTGTCTGTGTGTCTGTGTCTGTGTGTGTGTCTCTCTGTGTGTGTCTGTCTGTGTGTGTGTCTGTGTGTGTGTCTGTTTGTGGGTCTGTCTCTGTGTGTCTGTCTGTGTGTGTGTCTATGTGTGTGTCTTTGTGTGTGTCTGTGTGTGTGTCTGTGTGTGTCTGTCTGTGTGTCTGTGTCTGTGTGTGTGTCTGTCTGTGTGTGTGTCTGTGTGTGTGTCTTTGTGCGTGTGTCTGTGTATGTGTCTGTGTGCGTGTGTCTGTGTGTGTGTCTGTGTGTGTCTCTGTGTGTGTTTCTGTGTGTGTCTGTCTGTGTGTCTGTGTCTGTGTGCGTGTCTGTCTGTGTGTGTGTCTGTGTGTGTGTCTTTGTGCGTGTGTCTGTGTGTGTGTGTCTGTCTGTGTGTGTGTATCTCTGTGTGTGTCTCTGTCTGTGTGTGTGTATCTGTGTCTGTGTGTGTGTCTGTGTGTGTGTCTGTGTCTGTGTGTGTGTCTGTCTGTGTCTGTCTGTGTGTGTGTCTGTGTGTGTGTGTCTGTCTGTGTGTGTGTCTGTGTGTGTGTCTGTGTGTGTGTCTGTGTGCGTGTGTCTGTGTGTGTGTCTGAGTGTGTGTCTGTGTGTGTGTCGGAGTGTGTGTCTGTGTGCATGTGTCTGTGTGTGTGTGTCTGTGTGTGTGTGTCT
>NC_137289.1:121837500-121840000 GCF_054371585.1 Giraffa tippelskirchi | reverse complement strand
TGTGTATCTGTGTGTGTGTCTCTGTCTGGTTGTGTGTATCTGTGTCTGTGTGTGTGTCTGTGTGTGTGTCTGTGTGTGTCTGTCTGTCTGTCTGTGTGTATCTCTCTGGGTGTGTGTATCTGTGTCAGTGTGTGTGTCTGTGTGCATGTGTCTGTGTGTGTGTCTGTGTTTGTGTCTGTGTGTGTGTGTCTGTGTGTGTGTCTGTGTGTGTGTGTCTGTGTGTGTGTCTGCGTGTGTGTGTCTGTGTGTGTGTCTGTGTGTGTGTCTGTGTGTGTGTCTGTGTGTGTGTGTCTGTGTGTGTGTCTGCGTGTGTGTGTCTGTGTCTGTGTGTGTGTGTGTGTCTGTGTGTGTGTGTGTCTGTGTGTGTGTTTGTCTGTGTGCATGTGTCTGTGTGTGTGTCTGTGTGTGTGTCTGTGTGTGTGTCTGTGTGTGTCTGTCAGTGTGTGTGTGTCTGTGTGTGTGTCTGTGTGTGTCTGTCGGTGTGTGTGTGTCTGTGTGTGTGTCTGTGTGTGTGTCTGTGTGTGTCTGTGTATGTGTGTGTTTCTGTCTGTGTGTGTGTCTGTGTGTGTGTCTTTGTGCGTGTCTGTGTCTGTGTGACTGTGTGTCTGTGTGCGTGTGTCTTTGTGTGTATCTGTGTGCGTTCGTCTGTGTGTTTGTCTGTGTGTGTGTGTCTGTGTGTCTGTGTGCGTGTGTCTGTGTTCGTGTGTCTGTGTGTGTGTCTGTGTGTGTTTTGTGTGTCTGTGTCTGTGTGTGTGTCTGTCTGTGTATGTGTCTGTGTGTGTGTCTGTGTGTGTGTGTCTGTGTGTGTCTGTCTGTGTGTCTTTGTCTGTGTGTGTGTCTGTCTGTGTGTGTGTCTGTGTGTGTGTCTTTGTGCGTGTGTCTGTGTGTGTGTCTGTGTGTGTTTCTGTGTGTCTGTGTGTGTGTCTGTGTGTGTGTCTGTCTCTGTGTTTGTGTCTGCGTGTGTGTGTCTGTGTGTGTGTGTCTGTGTGTGTCTGTCTGTGTGTGTGTGTCTGTGCGTGTGTCTCTGTGTTTGTGTCTGTGTGTGTCTGTCGGTGTGTGTGTGTGTCTGTGTGTGTGTCTGTGTGTGTCTGTGTGTGTGTCTGTGTGTGTGTGTCTATCTGTGTGTCTGTGTCTTTGTGTGTGTCTGTCTGTGTATGTGTCTGTGTGTGTGTCTGTGTGTGTGTCTGTGTGTGTGTCTGTGTGCATGTGTCTGTGTGTGTGTCTGTGTGTGTGTGTCTGTGTGTTTGTGTCTGTGTGTGTGTCTGTGTGCGTGTTTCTGTGTGTGTCTGTGTGTGTGTCTGTGTGTGTGTCTGTGTGTGTGTTTCTGTGTGTGTGTCTGTCTGTGTGTGTGTCTGTGTGTGTGTCTTTGTGTGTGTGTCTGTGTGTGTGTCTGTCTGTGTGTGTGTCTGTGTGTGTGTCTGTGTGTGTGTCTTTGTGCGTGTGTCTGTGTGTGTGTCTGTGTGTGTTTCTGTGTGTCTGTCTGTGTGTCTGTGTGTGTGTCTGTGTGTGTGTCTGTCTCTGTGTTTGTGTCTGCGTGTGTGTGTCTGTGTGTGTCTGTCTGTGTGTGTGTGTCTGTGTGTGTGTCTCTGTGTTTGTGTCTGTGTGTGTCTGTCGGTGTGTGTGTATGTCTGTGTGTGTGTCTGTGTGTGTGTCTGTGTGTGTCTGTGTGTGTGTCTGTGTGTGTGTGTCTATCTGTGTGTCTGTGTCTGTGTGTGTGTCTGTCTGTGTATGTGTCTGTGTGTGTGTCTGTGTGTGTGTGTCTGTCTGTGTGTGTGTCTGTGTGTGTGTCTGTGTGCATGTGTCTGTGTGTGTGTCTGTGTGTGTGTGTCTGTGTGTTTGTGTCTGTGTGTGTGTCTGTGTGCGTGTTTCTGTGTGTGTCTGTGTGTGTGTCTGTCTGTGTGCATGTGTCGGTGTGTGTGTGTCTGTGTGTGTGTCTGTGTATGTCTGTCTGTTTGTGTGTCTGTGTGTGTCTGTCGGTGAGTCTGTGTCTGTGTGCGTGTCTGTGAGTGTGTCTGTCTCTGTGTGTGTATCTGTCTGTGTGTGTGACTGTCTGTGTGTGTCTGTGTGTGTGTCTGTGTGTGTGTCTGTGTGCGTGTCTGTGTGTGTGTCTGTCTGTGTGTGTGTATCTGTGTGTGTGTCTCTGTGTGTGTCTGTCTGTGTGGGTGTGTCTGTCTGTGTGTGTGTCTGTGTGTGTGTCTGTGTGTGTGTCTGTGTGTGTGTATCTGTCTGTGTGTGTGTCTGTGTGTGTGTCTGTCTGTGTGCATGTGTCTGTATGTGTGTCTGTCTGTCTGTGTGTCTGTGTGTGTGTGTCTGTGTGTGTGTGTCTGTGTGTGTGTCTGTCTGTGTGTGTGTGTCTGTCTGTGTGTGTGTATCTGTCTGTGTGTGTGTCTGTGTGTGTGTGTCTGTCTGTGTGTGTGTATCTGTGTGTGTGTCTGTCTGTGTGTGTCTGTGTGCGTGTGTCTGTGTGTGTGTGTCTGTCTGTGTGTGTGTATCTGTGTGT
>NC_137289.1:121820000-121830000 GCF_054371585.1 Giraffa tippelskirchi | reverse complement strand
GTGTGTCTGTGTGTGTTTCTGTGTGTCTGTCTGTGTGTCTGTGTGTGTGTCTGTCTGTGTGTGTCTGTCTCTGTGTTTGTGTCTGCGTGTGTCTGTCTGTGTGTCTGTGTCTGTGTGCGTGTCTGTCTGTGTGTGTGTCTGTGTGTGTGTCTGTGTGTGTGTCTGTGTGTGTGTCTGTCTGTGTGCATGTGTCTGTGTGTGTGTGTCTGTGTGTGTGTCTCTGTGTTTGTCTCTGTGTGTGTCTGTCGGTGTGTGTGTGTCTGTGTGTGTGTCTGTCTGTGTATGTCTGTCTGTGTGTGTGTCTGTGTGTGTCTGTCGGTGAGTCTGTGTCTGTGTCCGTGTCTGTGTGTGTGTCTCTCTGTGTGTATTTGTCTGTGTGTGTGACTGTCTGTGTGTGTCAGTGTGTGTGTCTCTGTGTGTGTCTGTCTGTGTGCGTGTCTGTGTGTGTGTCTGTCTGTGTGTGTGTATCTGTGTGTGTGTCTCTGTGTGTGTCTGTCTGTGTGTGTGTCTGTCTGTGTGTGTGTCTGTGTGTGTGTCTGTGTGTGTGTATCTGTCTGTGTGTGTGTCTGTGTGTGTGTCTGTCTGTGTGCATGTGTCTGTATGTGTGTCTGTCTGTCTCTGTGTCTGTGTGTGTGTGTCTGTCTGTGTGTCTGTGTGTGTGTTTGTGTGTCTGTGTGTGTGTCTGTCTGTGTGTGTCTGTCTGTGTGCAAGTGTTTGTGTGTGTGTCTGTCTGTGTGTGTGTCTGTTTGTGTCTGTGAGTGTGTCTGTGTGTGTGTTTGTGTGTCTGTGTGTGTGTCTGTCTGTGTGTCTGTGTCTGTGTGTGTGTCTGTGTTTGTGTCTGTGTCTGTGCATGTGTCTGTGTGTGAGTCTGTGTGTGTGTCTGTCTGTGTGCATGTGTCTGTGTGTGTGTCTGTGTGTGTGTCTGTGTGTGTGTCTGCGTGTGTTTCTGTGTGTGTGTCTGTCTGTGTGTGTGTGTTTGTCACTGTGTGTGTGTCTTTGTGTGTGTGTCTGTGTGTCTGTGTGCGTGTGTCTGTGTGTGTGTCTGTGTGTGTGTCTGTGTGTGTGTCTGCGTGTGTGTGTCTGTGTGTCTGTGTGTGTGTGTCTGTCTGTGTGTGTGTCTGTGTGTGTGTCTGTGTGTGTGTCTGAGTGTGTGTCTGTGTGCGTGTGTCTGTGTGTGTGTCTGTCTGTGTGTTTCTGTGTGTGTGTCTGAGTGTGTGTCTGTGTGCATGTGTCTGTGTGCGTGTGTCTCTGTGTGTGTGTCTGTGTGTGTGTCTGTGTGCATGTGTCTGTGTGTGTGTCTGTGTGTGTGTCTGTGTGTCTGTGTGTGTGTCTGTCTGTGTGTGTGTCTGTGTGTGTGTCTGTGTGTGTGTCTGTGTGCATGTGTCTGTGTGTGTGTCTGTGTTTGTGTCTGTGTGTGTGTGTCTGTGTGTGTGTCTGTGTGTGTGTGTCTGTGTGTGTGACTGCGTGTGTGTGTCTGTGTGTGTGTCTGTGTGTGTGTCTGTGTGTGTGCGTCTGTGTGTGTGTGTCTGTGTGTGTGTCTGTGTGTGTGTCTGCGTGTGTGTGTCTGTGTGTCTGTCTGTGTGTGTGTGTGTGTCTGTGTGTGTCTGTCGGTGTGTGTGTGTCTGTGTGTGTGTCTGTGTGTGTCTGTCGGTGTGTGTGTGTCTGTGTGGGTGTCTGTGTGTGTGTCTGTGTGTGTCTGTGTATGTGTGTGTTTCTGTCTGTGTGTGTGTCTGTGTGTGTGTCTTTGTGCATGTCTGTGTCTGTGTGACTGTGTGTCTGTGTGCGTGTGCCTTTGTGTGTATCTGTGTGCGTTTCTCTGTGTGTTTGTCTGTGTGTGTGTGTCTGTGTGTCTGTGTGCGTGTGTCTGTGTTCGTGTGTCTGTGTGTGTGCCTGTGTGTGTTTTGTGTGTCTGTGTCTGTGTGTGTGTCTGTCTGTGTATGTGTCTGTGTGTGTGTGTGTGTGTGTGTGTCTGTCTGTGTGTCTGTGTCTGTGTGTGTGTCTGCCTGTGTGTGTGTCTGTGTGTGTGTCTTTGTGCATGTGTCTGTGTATGTGTCTGTGTGCGTGTGTCTGTGTGTGTGTCTGTGTGTGTCTGTGTGTGTTTCTGTGTGTCTGTCTGTGTGTCTGTGTGTGTGTCTGTCTGTGTGTGTCTGTCTCTGTGTTTGTGTCTGCGTGTGTCTGTCTGTGTGTCTGTGTCTGTGTGCGTGTCTGTCTGTGTGTGTGTCTGTGTGTGTGTCTGTGTGTGTGTCTGTGTGTGTGTCTGTCTGTGTGCATGTGTCTGTGTGTGTGTGTCTGTGTGTGTGTCTCTGTGTTTGTCTCTGTGTGTGTCTGTCGGTGTGTGTGTGTCTGTGTGTGTGTCTGTCTGTGTATGTCTGTCTGTGTGTGTGTCTGTGTGTGTCTGTCGGTGAGTCTGTGTCTGTGTCCGTGTCTGTGTGTGTGTCTCTCTGTGTGTATTTGTCTGTGTGTGTGACTGTCTGTGTGTGTCAGTGTGTGTGTCTCTGTGTGTGTCTGTCTGTGTGCGTGTCTGTGTGTGTGTCTGTCTGTGTGTGTGTATCTGTGTGTGTGTCTCTGTGTGTGTCTGTCTGTGTGTGTGTCTGTCTGTGTGTGTGTCTGTGTGTGTGTCTGTGTGTGTGTCTGTGTGTGTGTATCTGTCTGTGTGTGTGTCTGTGTGTGTGTCTGTCTGTGTGCATGTGTCTGTATGTGTGTCTGTCTGTCTCTGTGTCTGTGTGTGTGTGTCTGTCTGTGTGTCTGTGTGTGTGTTTGTGTGTCTGTGTGTGTGTCTGTCTGTGTGTGTCTGTCTGTGTGCAAGTGTTTGTGTGTGTGTCTGTCTGTGTGTGTGTCTGTTTGTGTCTGTGAGTGTGTCTGTGTGTGTGTTTGTGTGTCTGTGTGTGTGTCTGTCTGTGTGTCTGTGTCTGTGTGTGTGTCTGTGTTTGTGTCTGTGTCTGTGCATGTGTCTGTGTGTGAGTCTGTGTGTGTGTCTGTCTGTGTGCATGTGTCTGTGTGTGTGTGTCTGTGTGTGTGTCTCTGTGTTTGTCTCTGTGTGTGTCTGTCGGTGTGTGTGTGTCTGTGTGTGTGTCTGTCTGTGTATGTCTGTCTGTGTGTGTGTCTGTGTGTGTCTGTCGGTGAGTCTGTGTCTGTGTGTGTGTCAGTGTGTGTGTCTGTCTCTGTGTGTGTATTTGTCTGTGTGTGTGACTGTCTGTGTGTGTCTGTGTGTGTGTCTGTGTGTGTGTCTGTCTGTGTGCGTGTCTGTGTGTGTGTCTGCGTGTGTGTATCTGTGTGTGTGTCTCTGTGTGTGTCTGTCTGTGTGTGTGTGTCTGTCTGTGTGTGTGTCTGTGTGTGTGTCTGTGTGTGTGTATCTGTCTGTGTGTGTGTCTGTGTGTGTGTCTGTCTGTGTGCATGTGTCTGTATGTGTGTCTGTCTGTCTGTGTGTCTGTGTGTGTGTGTCTGTGTGTGTGTCTGTGTGTGTGTTTGTGTGTCTGTGTGTGTGTCTGTCTGTGTGTTTCTGTGTGTGTCTGTCTGTGTGCATGTGTTTGTGTGTGTGTCTGTCTGTGTGTGTGTCTGTTTGTGTCTGTGAGTGTGTCTGTGTGTGTGTTTGTGTGTCTGTGTGTGTGTCTGTCTGTGTGTCTGTGTCTGTGTGTGTGTCTGTGTGTGTGTCTGTGTCTGTGCATGTGTCTGTGTGTGTGTTTGTGTGTCTCTGTGTGCGTATGTCTGTGTGTCTGTGTCTGTGTGCGTGTCTGTGTGTGTGTCTGTCTGTGTGTGTGTATCTGTCTGTGTGTGTGACTGTCTGTGTGTGTCTGTGTGTGTGTCTGTGTGTGTGTCTGTGTGTGTCTCTGTGTGTGTGTCTTTGTGTGTGTCTGTGTGTGTGTGTCTGTCTGTGTGTGTGTCTGTGTGTGTGTCTGTGTGCGTGTGTCTGTGTGTGTGTCTGAGTGTGTGTCTGTGTGTGTGTATGTGTGTGTGTCTGTGTGTGTGTCTGTGTGTGTCTGTCTGTGTGTCTGTGTCTGTGTGTGTGTCTGTCTGTGTGTGTCTGTCTGTGTGTGTGTCTGTGTGTGTCTGTTTGTGTGTCTGTCTCTGTGTGTCTGTCTGTGTGTGTGTCTGTGTGTGTGTCTTTGTGTGTGTCTGTGTGTGTGTGTGTGCGTGTGTGTGTCTGTGTGTGTGTCTGTGTGTGTGTGTCTGTGTGTGTCTGTCTGTGTGTCTGTCTGTGTGTGTGTCTGTGTGTGTGTCTTTGTGCGTGTGTCTGTGTATGTGTCTGTGTGCGTGTGTCTGTGTGTGTGTCTTTGTGCGTGTGTCTGTGTGTGTCTGTCTGTGTGCGTGTGTCTGTGTGCGTGTGTCTGTGTGTGTGTCTGTGTGTGTGTTTCTGTCTGTGTGCGTGTGTCTGTGTGCGTGTGTCTGTGTGTGTGTGTCTGTGTGTGTGTGTCTGTGTGTGTCTGTGTGCATGTGTCTGTGTGTATGTCTGTGTGTGTGTGTCTGTGTGTGTGTCTGTGTGTGTCTGTCTGTCTGTGTGTGTGTATCTCTCTGGGTGTGTGTATCTGTGTCTGTGTGTCTGTCTGTGTGCATGTGTCTGTGTGTGTGTCTGTGTTTGTGTCTGCGTGTGTGTGTCTTGTGTGTGTCTATGTGTGTGTGTCTGTGTGTGTGTCTGTGTGTGTGTCTGTGTGTGTGTGTCTCTGTGTGTGTCTGCGTGTGTGTGTCTGTGTGTCTGTCTGTGTGTGTGTGTCTGTGTGTATGTGTCTGTGTGTGTGTCTGTGTGCGTGTGTCTGTGTGTGTGTCTGTGTGTGTGTCTGTGTGTGTATCTGTCTGTGTGCGCGTCTGTGTGCGTGTCTGTGTGTGTGTGTCTGACTGTGTGTGTGGCTGTCTGTGTGTGTGTGTCTGTATGTGTGTCTGTCTGTGTGCATGTGTCTGTGTGCGTGTGTCTGTGTGTGTGTCTGTGTGTGTGTCTGTGTGTGTGTGTCTGTGTGTGTGTCTGTGTGCGTGTGTCTGTGTGTGTGTCTGAGTGTTTGTCTGTGTGTGTGTCTGAGTGTGTGTCTGTGTGCATGTGTCTGTGTGCGTGTGTCTGTGTGTGTGTGTCTGTGTGTGTGTCTCTGTGTGTCTGTCGGTGTGTGTGTGTCTGTCTGTGTGTCTGCGTGTGTGTCTGTGTGTGTCTGTGTGTGTGTGTCTGTGTGTGTGTGTCTGTCTGTGTGTGTGTATCTGTCTGTGTGTGTGTCTGTGTGTGTGTCTGTCTCTGTGCATGTGTCTCTGTGTGTGTCTGTCTGTGTGTGTGTCTGTCTGTTTGTGTGTCTGTGTGTGTGTCTGTTTGTGTGTCTGTCTGTGTGTGTCTGTCTGTGTGTGTGTCTGTGTGTGTGTCTGTGTGTGTGTGTCTTTGTGTGTCTGTCTGTGTGTGTCTGTGTGTGTCTATGTGTCTGTGTGTGTGTATCTGTCTGTGTGTGTGTATCTGTGTGTGTGTCTCTGTCTGGCTGTGTGTATCTGTGTCTGTCTGTATGTGTGTGTCTGTGTGTGTGTCTCTGTGTGTCTGTGTGTGTGTCTATCTGTGTGTGTGTGTCTGTGTGTGTGTCTGTGTGTGTGTCTGTCTGTGTGTGTGTCTGTGTGTTTGTCTGTGTGTGTGCATGAGTCTGTGTCTGTGTATGTGTGTGTGCCTGTGTGTGTGTGTCTGTCTGTGTGTGTGTGTCTGTTTGTGTCTGTGAGTGTGTCTGTTTGTGTCTGTCTGTCTGTGTGTCTGTGTGCATGTGTCTGTGTTTGTGTCTGTGTGTGTGTCTGTGTGTGTGTCTGCGTGTGTGTCTGTGTGTGTTTCTGTCTGTGTGTGTGTGTCTGTCACTGTGTGTGTGTCTGTGTGTGTGTCTGTGTGTGTGTCTCTGTGTTTGTCTCTGTGTGTGTCTGTCGGTGTGTGTGTGTCTGTGTGTGTGTCTGTCTGTGTATGTCTGTCTGTGTGTGTGTCTGTGTGTGTCTGTCGGTGAGTCTGTGTCTGTGTGCGTGTCTGTGAGTGTGTCTGTCTCTGTGTGTGTATATGTCTGTGTGTGTGACTGTCTGTGTGTGTCTGTGTGTGTGTCTGTGTGTGTGTCTGTCTGTGTGCGTGTCTGTGTGTGTGTCTGTCTGTGTGTGTGTATCTGTCTGTGTGTCTCTGTGTGTGTCTGTCTGTGTGGGTGTGTCTGTCTGTGTGTGTGTCTGTGTGTGTGTCTGTGTGTGTGTCTGTGTGTGTGTATCTGTCTGTGTGTGTGTCTGTGTGTGTGTCTGTGTGTGTGTCTGTGTGTGTGTATCTGTCTGTGTGTGTGTCTGTGTGTGTGTCTGTCTGTGTGCATGTGTCTGTATGTGTGTCTGTCTGTCTGTGTGTCTGTGTGTGTGTGTCTGTGTGTGTGTCTGTGTGTGTGTTTGTGTGTCTGTGTGTGTGTCTGTCTGTGTGGGTGTATCTGTCTGTGTGTGTGTCTGTGTGTGTGTCTGTCTGTGTGCATGTGTCTGTGTCTGTGTATGTGTGTGTGCCTGTGTGTGTGTGTCTGTCTGTGTGTGTGTGTCTGTTTGTGTCTGTGAGTGTGTCTGTTTGTGTCTGTCTGTCTGTGTGTCTGTGTGCATGTGTCTGTGTTTGTGTCTGTGTGTGTGTCTGTGTGTGTGTCTGCATGTGTGTCTGTGTGTGTTTCTGTCTGTGTGTGTGTGTCTGTCACTGTGTGTGTGTCTGTGTGTGTGTGTCTGTGTGTGTGTCTGTGTGCATGTGTCTGTGTGTGTGTCTGTGTGTGTGTGTCTGTGTGTGTTTCTCTGTGTTTGTGTCTGTGTGTGTCTGTCGGTGTGTGTGTGTGTCTGTGTGTGTGTCTGTCTGTGTATGTCTGTCTGTGTGTGTGTCTGTGTGTGTCTGTCTGTCTGTGTGTGTGTATCTGTCTGTGTGTGTGTGTCTGTCTGTGTGTCTGTGTCTGTGTCTGTGTCTGTCTGTGTGTGTGTCTGTGTGTGTGTCTGTGTGCGTGTCTGTGTGTGTCTGTCTGTGTGTGTGTTGTGTGTGTGTCTTTGTGCGTGTGTCTGTGTATGTGTCTGTGTGCGTGTGTCTGCGTGTGTGTCTGTGTCCGTGTGTCTGTGTGTGTCTGTCTGTGTGCGTGTGTCTGTGTGTGTGTCGAGGTGTGTTTTTCTCTCTGTGTGCGTGTTTCTGTGTGTGCGTGTCTGTGTGTGTGTGTCTGTGTGTGTGTCTGTGTGCAAGTGTCTGTGTGTGTGTCTGTGTGTGTGTGTCTGTGTGTGTGTCTGTGTGTGTCTGTCTGTCTGTGTGTGTGTATCTGTCTGTGTGTGTGTGTCTGTCTGTGTGTCTGTGTCTGTGTGTGTGTCTGTCTGTGTGTGTGTCTGTCTGCGTGTGTGTGTCTGTGTGTCTGTCTGTGTGTGTGTGTCTGTGTGTATGTGTCTGTGTGTGTGTCTGTGTGTGTGTGTCTGTGTGTGTGTCTGTGTGTGTCTGTTGGTGTGTGTGTGTCTGTGTGTGTGTCTGTGCGTGTCTGTCGGTGTGTGTGTGTCTGTGTGTGTGTCTGTGTGTGTGTCTGTGTGTGTGTGTCTGTGTGTGTGTCTGTGTATGTGTGTTTCTGTCTGTGTGTGTGTCTTTGTGCGTGTGTCTGTGTATGTGTCTGTTTGCGTGTGTCTGTGTGTGTGTCTGTGTGTGTGTCTGTGTGCGTGTCTGTCTGTGTGTGTGTCTGTGTGTGTGTCTTTTTGCGTGTGTCTGTGTATGTGTCTGTGTGCGTGTGTCTGTGTGTGTGTCTGTGTCCGTGTGTCTGTGTGTGTCTGTCTGTGTGCGTGTGTCTGTGTGTGTGTCGAGGTGTGTTTTTCTCTCTGTGTGCGTGTGTCTGTGTGTGCGTGTCTGTGTGTGTGTGTGTCTGTGTGTGTGTCTGTGTGCATGTGTCTGTGCGTGTGTCTGTGTGTGTGTTTCTGTGTGTGTGTCTGTGTGTGTCTGTCTGTCTGTGTGTGTGTATCTCTCTGGGTGTGTGTATCTGTGTCAGTGTGTGTGTCTGTGTGCATGTGTCTGTGTGTGTGTCTGTGTGTGTGTCTGTGTTTGTGTCTGTGTGTGTGTCTGTGTGTGTGTCTGTGTGTGTGCGTCTGTGTGTTTGTGTCTCTGTGTGTGTCTGTGTGTGTCTGTGTGTGTGTCTGCGTGTGTGTGTCTGTGTGTCTGTCTGTGTGTGTGTGTGTGTCTGTGTGTGTGTGTCTTTGTGTCTATCTGTGTGCGTTTGTCTGTGTGTTTGTGTGTGTGTGTGTGTGTGTGTCTGTGTGCGTGTGTCTGTGTTCGTGTGTCTGTGTGTGTGTCTGTGTGTGTCAGTGTCTGTGTGTGTGTCTGTCTGTGTGTGTGTCTCTGTGTGTGTCTTTGTGCGTGTGTCTGTGTATGTGTCTCTTTGCGTATGTCTGTGTGTGTGTCTGTGTGTGTCTCTGTGTGTGTCTGTCTGTGTGTCTGTGTCTGTGTGCGTGTCTGTCTGTGTGTGTGTCTGTGTGTGTGTCTTTGTGCGTGTGTCTGTGTGTGTGTCTGTGTGTGTGTCTGTGTTTGTGTCTGTGTGTGTGTCTGTGTGCGTGTGTCTGTGTGTGTCTGTGTGTGTGTCTGTGTGTGTGTCTGTCTGTGTGTGTGTCTGTGTGTGTGTGTCTGTGTGTGTGTCTGTGTGTGTGTCTGTGTGTGTGTGTCTTTGTGTGTCTGTGTGTGTGTCTATGTGTCTGTGTGTGTGTATCTGTCTGTGTGTGTGTATCTTTGTGTGTGTCTCTGTCTGGCTGTGTGTATCTGTGTCTGTGTGTCTGTCTGTGTGCATGTGTCTGTGTGTGTGTGTCTGTGTGTGTGTCTCTGTGTGTCTGTTGGTGTGTGTGTGTCTGTGTGTGTGTCTATCTGTGTGTGTCTGTCTGTGTGTGTGTCTGTGTGTGTGTCTGTCTGTGTGCATGTGTCTGTGTGTGTTTGTCTGTGTGTGTCTGTGTGTGTGTCTGTTTGTGTGTGTGTGTCTGTCTCTGTGTGTGTCTGTGTGTGTGTGTCTGTGTGTGTGTGTCTGTCTGTGTGTGTGTATCTGTGTGTGTGTCTCTGTCTGGGTGTGTGTATCTGTGTCTGTGTGTGTGTCTGTGTGTGTGTCTGTGTGTGTGTCTGTGTGTCTGTGTGTGTGTTTGTGTGTGTCTGTGTGTGTCTTTGTGCATGTGTCTGTGTATGTGTCTGTGTGCGTGTGTCTGTGTGTGTGTCTGTGTGTGTGTCTGTGTGTTTCTGTGTGTCTGTCTGTGTGTCTGTGTGTGTGTCTGTCTGTGTGTGTGTCTGTCTCTGTGTTTGTGTCTGCGTGTGTGTGTCTGTGTGTGTGTGTCTGTGTGTGTCTGTGTGTGTGTGTGTCTGTGTGTGTGTCTCTGTGTTTGTGTCTGTGTGTGTCTGTCGGTGTGTGTGTGTGTCTGTGTGTGTGTCTGTGTGTGTGTCTGTGTGTGTCTGTGTGTGTGTCTGTGTGTGTGTGTCTATCTGTGTGTCTGTGTCTGTGTGTGTGTCTGTCTGTGTATGTGTCTGTGTGTGTGTCTGTGTGTGTGTGTTTGTGTGTGTCTGTCTGTGTGTCTGTGTCTGTGTGTGTGTCTGTCTGTGTGTGTGTCTCTGTGTGTGTCTTTGTGCGTGTGTCTGTGTATGTGTCTCTTTGCGTGTGTCTGTGTGTGTGTCTGTGTGTGTGTCTGTGTGTGTTTCTGTGTGTGTCTGTCTGTGTGTCTGTGTCTGTCTGCGTGTCTGTCTGTGTGTGTGTCTGTGTGTGTGTCTCTGTGCGTGTGTCTGTGTGTGTGTCTGTGTGTGTGTCTCTGTGTTTGTGTCTGTGTGTGTCTGTCGGTGTGTGTGTGTGTCTGTGTGTGTCTGTCTGTGTATGTCTGTCTGTGTGTGTGTCTGTGTGTGTGTATCTGTCTGTGTGTGTGTCTGTGTGTGTGTCTGTCTGTGTGCATGTGTCTGTGTCTGTGTATGTGTGTGTGCCTGTGTGTGTGTGTCTGTCTGTGTGTGTGTGTCTGTTTGTGTCTGTGAGTGTGTCTGTTTGTGTCTGTCTGTCTGTGTGTCTGTGTGCATGTGTCTGTGTTTGTGTCTGTG